>NC_143395.1:183369400-183674757 GCF_052110815.1 Crocodylus siamensis
ATTATTGCGACAAAGCAGTTATCAACAGGACAGACTCACTTTACCCCTTCAAGCTTACACAGAGAAGTAAAGTGAAGGATCTATATCTATTGCAACACTGCTGTAAGTTTCTACAGCATAGACATTAATCTCCATGTTAATAGCTCAGTTTCAGTCAGCAAAATGGTGACAACTGGCTGGATGGCAGCACTGTGCAGAAGGATCTAGGAGCCTTGGCAGATCAAGAACAGAGTCTACATGCAGTGTCATGCAGCTGCACAAAAGGCAAACAAACTGTGCCACTTCAATAAGAGCATTAGGCACAAGACACTGGAGGTGATATTGCCTCTTCACTATGTACCAAGAGGTTATCTAGGATACAGTGTACTGTTTTGGGCTCCACATTTTTTAAGTGACATGGAGAAAAGTTAAAGAGGGTCCAGAGGCAGGTAAACAGAGGAAAAAAAAAGCAGCACGTGGACAGCAACCCAAATGAGGAGAGGCTGATGAATACGTATATTCAGCTTACAGAAAAGTTACTTGGGAGGGGACATGATAGTAATCTTCAAACATCTGAAGAGCCGCCATGAAGAGGGAGAGCCAGACATGGACCAATGGCTTGAAGTTGCCAAGCAGGGACTGGCTACCAAGAAAACCCTATGTCATTATTAGAACAGTGAAGCAGCAAAATGCACTGCCTAGGAAAGGTGTGGCATCTCCATCATTGGAGATGTTTAAAAAGAGGTTGGACAAACATTAAATCAGTGAATTGCTATGCCTACACTACATGGGTACTTCCAATACTTCTGGACTTTGCAGGTTTCCAGGGAAGGAATATCTATGCTCCCACCCCCTTTTGCTACATATCGGGGGTTTTCCCCCTTCCCTCAACCTTCCTGAGAAGCACCGGGTGTTGGCTGCATCCAAGGATAGGGATTGACAGGGGTGTACCATTGCTCCTGCTAAAATTAAAGCTTGGAGGTCTGTGGATACAGTAACTAACCCTTCCTCCCAAGGTCAGACTTATCACCACATTTGGTGTCAGGAAGGAATTTTACCCCAGTCAGACAGGCACAAACTGCAGATGGTTTCACCTTCCTCTGTAGTACGGAGAGGAACCTTTTTTCTTGAGTCTTGAGCCTATCTTGATAACACCAGCAGCAGCAGAACACTGACCACAACTGTCACCCTGGGGCAAGTTAGTAGTGTTCTACAACCTAGAAAAAGCTTATGGTTAAAATATAAGCAGAATGTTGTACTGTTTGGTACAACTTAACTTACTGGTAAAGTGACCTTCAAGCCAAAAGTCAATTAAAATGAGTCTACTGCACTCCTGCATAAGGAAGCCAGTGTTACTACTCATTTGGGAGACCACAAAATGCAGGTTGGCCTGTAGCAGCAACAGCAGATGGTTACCATTAAGCATCGTCAAATAATGAGAAACCAAGCTTTTAAAATCTCCAACTACTGGGGAAAGTGTCCTTCTTTCCATCTATCCAAAGTGCATTCCATGTGGAAGCAGCCTTATTACCAAAATATCTCAATAAAAAAAAAAAAAAAAAACCAAAACAAAAAAAAAAAAACAACCAACCAATTTTGTAGACTAGACATTAAAGAAGTAATAATGCTTTTGTCAGTGTAAAAGAAGTGCACAGAGTCTGTGCCTATACAAGTCCTGTTATATTTAGTTAATTTTCATGTTTCATTCAACTAGCCTCCAAGTTTCTAGTCTGTCAGACATTAGGACTGCCTATGCACATGCTGGCTCATGATTTAATTGAGTCTGCTCTGACATGTTCCAATTAGAACACTCTAGCATGGCCTCGCATGGGTGAAAAAAAAAAATGGCTGCTGCAGCACTGTCTAAACCTCATTCAATGAGGTTTGGATAAAGCACCCTGCAGCCATGTTTAAACCCACAGGGGATCAATACACTAGGTGGGGAGGTATAATTAGAACAGTTCTTCCAGGAATCACTCCAATTAACCCCCCCCCCCAAAATCACACACAGGCAGCCTAGATGACCCTTTCACTGCCCTCTATCCCCCCACCCCCTTTCACTGCCCTCTATCCCCCCACCCCCACCAACATTTAGGCTTATAGGGAATCTTTGGGAGAGATTAATAGAAACTAGAGGGTCCAAGGGGAGGGTAAAATATTAGGAACATACAAACAGATCCACTCCCATCTTCTCTTGCAGCCTTCAGGAGCTATGCATGAGTACACATGGACACACACTGGGAGCAGGGATATTCATGCACCTGAGTGATAGTGAAGGAGTAACCAAGTAGAGAGCAGACCATGGGCTTCTGTGCCAACCAGCACCCATTTGTTAAGAGAATACAAGCATAATCCAAATCTGGTTGGAAACAGGACTCTGTGGTCACTCCATGCATTTTTGATGCTCAGTGACAAGTCATGAGATTTGCAAACAAGTAAAAGCCACCTTTAAGACACTTATCTAGGAATACTTATTTATAGAACTTTTGCTACACAACTTTAGGATCCTTATCCACATTAGAAAAAAAAGTCCATATGCACCAACAGTTGTTACTAGTCAAGTTTTATCCCAATGCGGGCTGGACCTCAGATATCATAATTCAGTTTCCCTACAAAAGTCAAGGCTGGTATGGTACTGCATATGTACTCTCAAGTCTGCATTTGCAATGCTTTCCTATTTGATGAACATTGTTTAAACAGGAGCATTCTTTGAGCAGTGAAACATATTGCAATATCAAAGCCTCTCCAGTCTTTATTCTGTTATCCAACCAACTAAGAGGTCTGTTGGCTGGGTCATTTTATATGCACTCATTAAACTTTTTGCTAAAGAAGCAGTCTAAGTGATATACCACAGAAAGAAGGAAAAAGAAAAAAAAGAACACATGCTATTAGCTCCATCATAGCAGAAGAATTTCAAAGGTTTGAGTGAAAGATGAACAAAGAATCTTATTCAAAGGGCACAGAGAAATGATCACATTAAAGCAAGTTAGGAAGGGGGTAGGTTTACCATCGAACAGCTGACATGCAGCAACAGTTCATGCCCCACATTTGCACCAGTTTTCACCACATGAACAGTTACCATGTAACAGCTATTCTATTAGTAAAGCCTCAGCCCATTGTCACATGCTTCAGTCTGATTGACTAGTTCATCAGAGAATAGATAATCTCTCAGCTTTTTTGTCTACACTTTACAAGCAAAGAGCCCATAATACTTGAATTTTATTTGAATTGTGTTTGTTCCTCAAAATATTTTTGAGCAGGCATTCTTGCATTTATTATCCATAAAATATCCAAGTAATGGGAAAAATTAAAATATAATAAGCATTAAAAGAATCAAAACAAAAACAAAAAAAGCCTCTTGACCACTTCAACATAAATTCTAGGAGAATTCTGTTTTCAGACCAAGAAATTGAGGTTTCTAAATTAAAATATTTTGCAGAATTCCACAGTGCAGTTCAGTTCACAGCCCCTCTCAGAACTAAGACTTAAAAACTTTCAAAAACTGAGGAAAGTGCATTGTTTCTCTCTAAAATAAAATAGAGGACAGTGTGGAATCTTCCCCACACTCTTTTTCCAATAGCTAAGGTTAGAAGATGCACAACTTGCAATTCTCTTCTCTGAGGACAGTTGAACCGACACCTCTCCAGGAGCGATCTAATCCCCAGGGTAAGGATACAGACACACCTCAAGTTGAGGCTGTTCCATGTTGCACTGAATAATTAAATATTCCCTGGGTCAGAGAGAGAAAGCATGCACATAACTACAGCCAATTCATTAGGCTATTTATCTAGATGAGAGGATATTTAGGCCCTCCTTCAAGAAATATTAGAATCTCTTCAATGTAGAACAACCCTACAGTCTGGTTGCTAGGTTAGTCTCCTGGGAGGCAGGGTATGCAGGTTCAAATTCTCTCAAGTGAGAGAAGGAATTTAATCCGGTCATTCATATCTTGGGCAATTAATTTAACCCCTACATACTGGATAAGGGACACTCCCCCCCCACCTCAGGTTAAGCATAACCTGGAAACACCTACTAGGCTCAGTTTAACAGATCAAGGCCCACAGGAAGAGATGAGGAAACACCTATTTGTTAACTGTAAGAGGCTTGAGCATGATTCAGACAGACAGAAATGTCTACTGATAAGACTGAAATTGCTTCAGCACATGCAACCCCCCCTCCACCCTCACCCCCAAAACCTTAAGTTTTAAGTATTTGGTACCTCCAACACAAAGCAGCATAACAAGGACCTGAAGACATAAGCCCTAAGCAACCCAAGCCTCTGGTAGATCTAGCCCCAATAAACTAGTTAGAACTTTGTTGCCTTAAGTGGCCAAGCCAATGTCACATTCTTGAAACCTGCAGGAAAGTGCCTTCTCATGAAGACCAAACACCCTCTTTCCAAGCCCCAGTAATGTGAAGAATTTAGACTTCATCTCACCTTAAAATTAATACAATGCATAAAGATACAAGCAATCCCAAGCAAAAGCTTTAAGTAGTACCAAACTAGTTTGCATTCTGACCTGAGCTGTTTGTATAGGTTTCTTCATAGTGAAAGTGGCTTTTTAGTAGTAAAGAAACCAAGATAATGCAGAAATACCACACTGGGTCACTTCCTAGTTACATATAAGACTTTTCTGACAGAGAGGTAATTGTTGATCTCCTATAACTGGGAATACAACTAGGAAGAAAGACTGCTACATGAAAACCCACTACCTGTCAACAGTCCATCATCCCCTGAAAAATACTTCTCTCAAACTGAAGTAGCCCATCGCTTCTGCCTCCTCCAAAAAAGCAAAAAAAACAAACCCCTTAATAATTCTTGCACTTCAAGGGTCTTCATATTAGCAAGTCCCTCATCTTTGCTTTGTTACTTTACTTGTCAATTTTCTGAAGTTGCCCCTTGGTCCCTTAGAACTAGTTAAGTTCCACTGCTAAGGGGCCCCACAAAACATTCCATCTTAAATCCTGCTGTATATTAAAACACCCTAAGCAAGTTAATTTCACTGCTGAAATGAGCTTGCTGAAGTGTATTTACTGAAGGGTATGGAAACTTTCAGAAACTTTCCCAAATTAATGGTGCCAAGTAGCTTTTTCATTGCCTCTAGTATTTGAGTACTCATAACAATAAACAAAAACAAAAACAAAAAAACAACACAGTTAACAATCCAGAATGAGACCAGAGCGATAGCAACTGTGAAGGCATCCTGATATTCTGCTAGTCCAACTTGATGAGAAAGAAGTTTAGGTCAATGGTTTCACGGAAACCATACCAGCAACTTTGTTATACTCTCTTCTAAGGGTATGTAAAGTCTTGTCAGCTTCAGAGAAGTCATATTCTAGTTTTCAAGAAGCTTTATTTTAGATGTAGGGTCAGATTTCCAAGTTAATGTCCCATGATTTACACTTCTCCCCACAAGATCACCGGCATGCTTCTAGTTATCACAAGCAGCAAGGAACTCAAAAGCCAGTCGCATAGGGCAGCAGCCACTAGCTGCAGAAGGGCAAGCTAGGTAAAGGCATTCATTTCTTGATTTTTCATCTCTATTAGAGAAACAAATATCAATACATTAAATCCACAATTTAAAAAAATTACCTTTGCATGCTGCAGTTGTGCTAATGACAAGAAAGCAAAACTAGCTTCACCACATACAGCAGGATGAAATGCAAGTGAACAGCCATCATCAATGATGAAAGGAAGGTAGTCAAATTCACCAAAACACCACCATACTAACAACTACCTTATCTGTAGGCAACTCTGAAAGCCAACTCTTAAAATTCCCTTCTTTAGTACACTTAAGTGGACACAGCAAACAGGAAGGATCGTCTCAAGCAAGAGGGGGAGGGCCCACACTGCTTTGATTGTTGCCAGGAGACCAGCCCTGCCAGAGGCCCCAGCCAGCTCCCCACCCAGAGCAGGGCAGAGGAGGACTCCGTGTCCAGCTGAATTCCACCAACTTTATGTTTTGGGGGTTTTTTTTTTTGCTCTTGCTCTGAAGTGGAAACCCAGCATTTCCCATTCAGAAGCGCTTCCTCCTCCGGGGTCGGCTGCTCCTTAGGTGCCTTTCCCTACAGCAGCCGCACTATTGCCAAACCGGCCAAGGCCGAGTGTTTTGCAAGACCCATGTGACACACACATGACTTGCAGCTAGAAGAAAGGGTGGACCCGTGAGCGTCCCAAGCCGCCTCCAACAAGGAGGCAGGGAAACCCAGTCCCGCCCGCGGAGCCGGCTGCCCCCGAGGCCTCATACATTTATTCTCCAATCGCTGCCCCCCTCCCCCGGCCAAGGGCAGAAGGGCCCGGCAGCCTCCCCCTTCCGGCCCAGGAAGATAAACATCATTAACTTTTCATGGGCCGCCGGTAACCCGACCCGGGGCAACCGCTGGGCCTGTGCGCCCACCTCCGGCCTTCCCCTATGCCCCGGGGCGCCGCGCCACCCGGCCCAGCCCAGCCGAGCCCCGCAGGGCCCCGCGGCCCGGCCCCGCCCGCCGGCCTCACTCACTACTCGGGATTCATGCTGGACATGTCAGTGGGGCCCCGCGGCCTGAGGAGAAGGAGCGCGCTGGGCGGCGGCGGCCGGACCCCCCGGCGGGTGCTGGCGTCCGACGGGGCAGCGGCGGCTACGGCGCGTCCCCCCCCTCCCCTCACGGGCGGCCTCCGCTCTCGCTCCTCAGCCCAAAATGGCGGCCAACTCCCAACCAGGAAACGGGGCCGCCTCTCGCCGCGGAGGCTTTACATGGCGGGGGGGAGGCCGCGGGGCGCGCTGGGAAAGCGAGTCCTCGAAGGCCCGCCCGGCCGTGGCGACGGCGGGCGGCTCGGACTCGCTTTCCCGGCGAGCCCCACGCCATGCCGCGTGCATGCGCCACACCGCGCCTTTCTCTCTTCGCCTCGCTTGACTCTGCTCAGCTGGCCCAGCCGGGGATTGGCTGAGGGTGAGCCGGCCGGGTGACGTCAGCTGTGAAACGTGGCAGCTCGGGCGAGTCACTGACCGGGCAGGAAGGGGAGGGCGTGGCGCACTCGGGCAGGGGCGGGGTGGGCCGGGCACGACAGGTCTCAGAAGCCCCGCCGGGGGGGAAGGGGTTGGCAGAGGGAAGGGCATGGAGGGCTAGCCTGGGACAAAGGGCAAGGGGGCACCTGCTCAGGCAGGGCTGGTTCCCCTGAGATGTACCAGACACCATTAGGGCACTGGAGGGGAGCCTGGGGGGAAGCTTGTAGGCTTCTGAATGCGTGCAGAGGAGGGAGAGGGAACTGGCATTCATTGCCTCTCACCACACAAAGTAGGAGGTGGCCCATGACACCGTCAGGCAACTGTCTTAAAATAAACACACGCTGCTTTTTATATACCCTGCATCAGGGGCAGGTGGGACTTGCTGGCATAGGATGCTAAGGGGGCCAGGAGGGCTCCCCAGGGAGGAGGCCAGTTTGTGGAGGACAGGTCCATTGGGGCAAGAGTCAAGCTTGGGGCATTGCCTCAGGATCTGACAGCTAGCAGCTGGAGAGATCTGACGGGTGCCACTCTACATGTGCCCTCTTTTTTCTGCTCAGCCTTAGTCAAAAGCTACTTGCTACCATTGGAGACAGGGTGAGATGGACCCTGAGTTTGACCCAACTGGGTGTCATAATAGGTGTCCTAAGCCCATCATACACATAATATAATGACCCAGCGGTTCCCAATCTGCGGTATGCGTACCATCAGTAGTACGTTGACAACCCATCACTAGTATGCGTTAACAGATTTATTATAATTATATGACAAAAATTTGCTGGTGGTACTTAAGGTTGTATCGTTTTACATTGGTAGAGTGCAATCTGTCAGAGTTTGGGAACTGCTGGTAGCCACTGCCGTCCTGCCATGCGCAGGCCACTGCTTATGATGTCCCTCTGCTTTTATCCCCTTCTTGTTCAGGAGATGAATTTGCTGGACCCAGTCACCTGAGCAGATGCTGCTGCATGCTCCACAGAGCTTCCTTTGCCAGTAGCAGCTTCAATAGTAAACAGGAAGCTAACTATACTCCAGTTGCTCGTCTCAGAAAAAGGGGTTCTGTGAAGATGTTGATAGCTACTCTGAAAGGCAGATCTAGGAAAGTGACATAATCCAGATCAAGCCGAACTCGGACATTTTGAAGGTCTCAGGTATCCAAAAGAGGCATCCCTCAGCCTGACAAGAAGTGTCACGCATGGAAAAATTGAAGGAGTTAAGGTTCAGTACAGTCAAGTCAGCACAGCACGGTTAAAGGAGAGTTGGGAGAGTTACAAAGCAACGAGAAAAACATGCATTTTCTGTGTGTGTACATAAATGACTGGACTGCCTACTGCTGCTTCATTTCACTCTGCACTGATTATACCTCCTTTACTATTAGGCAAAATGCAGATAACTGCTACATCAGTCACCCAACTTTACTTTCCACCTTGCTTTCAACCTCAACAAGGCAGCAGTGCCCTTGGCTTTCGCAGTCTGTGAATGCTTTTGTGATTCACAACAAAAATGTGTATAAGGGTCACTCAGAGTTATAGTGGGGAGTCTGTACATCAAAGCCGGTGCAGATCTGTGAAAAGGCAGTTCTCTGACCGTTAGGAAATTCATTATTTTTAAGGTCTTGCACGTCATACCACGGTATATGCACTCAGCAACAGTTCTGTTTGTCTACACCTGGGCAGAGACAGTGACATACATTCTTATAGCCTTATAGTCTTGGGACTGCAATTATTAAAATGACTCAGTCATCTTAGGTACAGTGGCAGCTTTGATCAAGCAACCTTGAGAGCACCAACCAGGGACTTTCTGACTCTAAACTGTTGCCAGTTGTCCGTTAATTCTCTGGAGGAGCTAGCTTCTGTTGCACTAATCAACAGGTTCATAGGGAATGGAAATTATTGCCCTCAGGGTTTTGTTAGGGTTTTGTAAAATGAGTGTAACAAAGAGGTAGAAATAAGTTTTTTTTCTTCATTTTCTTCTTCGTGTTAAACAGCCACTGTTCTCTTTCCAGATCTGGAGGTACCTCTTTCCCTCCACTCTGATTCACACCCAACAGCGGCACTGTACCTACAGTGAACATCTTTGATACTTTCCATACAGAGATAGCTATTTGTCTGTGCATGAGAGAGAGTGGGTGGAAGAGAGAGAATTTCAGAAAGAAGTTTGCTGCTGGCTCTTCCCAGGTACCATAACATTATCCACTATATTGTTAGAGCCATCCCAGCAACATCACGACTACACGTCAAAACTCAAGCATAGCCTTCCTTGCTGAGCAAGAATCACGAGCTGAGTGTGCATCCTGTCCTCCATTTTGAGACCAGGGCTTAGAAATGCGACCAGTTCCTGAGAATATAGAGACATTTCCAGAAACAGATAAGAATCTAACCATTTCTTTGGCAGTCCCTCTGGACTTGTAGAAGATCTTTTACAGCCTCCCACAAACTCCTTTTTTTTTCAGGAAGCTGTGCTAGGAACTGAGAGCAAGATCCAGGAAGTGGTACAGTACAACGTAAATGAGTATGTAGAATAAAACTGTGCCCAATATAGCAAGGCTAGTGTGAATTTGTGGCTGATTTTTACAACAGCATTCTTATAGCAGTCCTATTACCAATTACTTAGGTTTCTATTGTTGATACAGCCTCACAGTGTAGCTGGTTAACAGGACATTTGTTTTTCTTTATCTTTTTCTGAAAAAAACATATCTCTGAATTCACTAGCCAAATTATTTCATAGATTTCATAGATTTCATAGACATTAGGGCTGGAAGGGACCTCGGGAGATCATCGAGTCCAGCCCCCTGCCCAAAGGGCAGGAAGTCAGCTGGGGTCATAGGATCCCAGCAAGATAAGCATCCAATTTACTCTTGAAGGTGTTCAATGTAGGTGCTTGAACCACCTCCGCTGGCAGACTGTTCCAGACCTTGGGGGCTCGGACAGTAAAGAAATTCTTCCTTATGTCCAGCCTGAAACGGTCTTGCAGGAGTTTGTGACCGTTTGACCTCATCATCCCTTGGGGCGCTCTGGTGAACAGACATTCCCCCAGATCCTGGTGGTCACCCCAATAAACTTATAGGTGGCCATCAGATCACCCCTGAGCCTGCGCTTTTCCAGGCTAAAGAGTCCCATGGCTCTCAGCCTGTCATCGTAAGATCTGTTTTCCTGACCTCTGATCATGCACATGGCTCTCCTCTGGACTCTCTCAAGCTTCTCCACATCCTTTTTGAATTGTGGAGCCCAAAACTGGACGCAGTACTCCAGCTGTGGCCTCACCAAGGCCGAGTACAAGGGGAGAATGACGTCCCGGGATTTGCTCGAGAAGCATCTATGGATGCACGCCAGCATTTCGGTCGCTTTACTAGCCGCAGCATTGCATTGGAGGCTCATGTTCTGATTAAACCTTTTCTCTTCTGTCTTCAGGTAAATTTATCCCCTAAGGTCAGCTCATCAAAGAAAGATTTTAAGGTGACTAGTGATACCAGCATCCTCCCTTCTGGGTACCCAGTCCTTCAAAATGACACAAACAGAGCATTCAAAAAGTTGAGGCCCCTAAAATGATTATTTGCTTTTGAAAATATTTGGGTATACATGTTTACTTTTTTTCTGAGTAGCCATGAGCAGAGTATGCTGCACGGGGATTTGTTAGAAAGTACAGATCATCTTTAAACAGAAAAAGCTTTGAAACATTTTACCTCTCAATGTAAAAATATACCTGCAAACAATTTAAAGTTATAAATCAGGGCATTTGGAAATAAAAACAAGTAACATTTTCAGCTCTACTGAGTGAAAAAAATTGGATCACAGGTAAAAACGGTAAACTACTGTGCTAAAAACCAGGATGATTTGGTTGGGTTGACTGCGGAAAAAATATGTGAAGTAGGTTTGGCAGTACAGTGTACGTGCACAAGCTGGGATTTTTTTTGTAGCAGCGCTAATAGTAATAATAATGATGATGATGTTGGTAGTGATGTTGATAATGATAATTGCACTACAAGAGCACCTTTTATCAAGAGACCTCCAAACACCGAAGCACTAATTAGTTACACCTCACAACACTCTTTGTCATGCAGGAAATACTACAATGCTCACTTCAGAGTTGGGAAAATGGAGGCCTGGAGAAAGTGAACAATGTCCCTGAGATGTACAGCAACTCAGCTCTTTAGAATAAGAAGATCTCAGGATTTCTGATTCATCATCTGGGACTTAAAACAAGTCCCTTTGACTATCAAGCTATGTGTCTGATCTTAGTTATTCCTCATTTTGTGCTTTTTATTTTTCCAGTGAAACAGTTATCCAAGATGATCAATAGGAACAAATCATTTAAAAATAGCCACATAATGTGTTAATATAGTTCATAAGACATTTCTAAACCCTGCGAGTCTGAATAGCTCCTTTTAATCATCTCAGGAATTTAAATCCCTACTAAATGCATATTATCTTATGATGTTTCATTACAAAGGGCATAGTATAAAACACTGGCCAAAGTTTATCTTCCAACTTGCACTAATCAACAGGTTGATTGCAATATTATAACTG
Organism: Crocodylus siamensis; assembly: GCF_052110815.1. Taxonomy (NCBI): domain Eukaryota; kingdom Metazoa; phylum Chordata; order Crocodylia; family Crocodylidae; genus Crocodylus; species Crocodylus siamensis. Next base: position 183,380,886 of record NC_143395.1, read on the forward strand.
GTAGTTCTTTTCATCTTCCCACCACAAATTAAAAGAGTAACTGTAATAGCATAGCTGGTAATCACTGATATGGTCAGTATCACAAGTCTGCAAACCATTATTTGTGGAAGCAGACCCAATGATTATTCAAAAGTTTGCCAGTGATGTGAGTGGGAGTTGCTCAATTGATAGCAGTGGAAAATGGACCACGAGAAAACTGAAACTGCACATTATTATGTAACTTCTTGTTTCAGGAAGATAGGGAAAAATCATACCTTTAAATGGCAATTTTGACTTCCTTTTAAAAATCAATCAAAAGGATATTTTGAAAGAACTACAAACACTGAACTTATACTAAAAAGTTGAGGGTTTCTTTACATTTATATTCAGCAATGCAAGCTACCTTCCCCCCTTCTTCTCCCCCATCCCCCCCCGGTTAAATCCTTATGATTACTTGGCTATTAAAAATCTTGTAAAACCCTTGAACAGGGGTGCTCAACCTCCAGCCTGTGGCCAGATCCAGGCTCCAATGCCATGTCATTTGGCCCATTGGGTCTCACAGGTCCATGCAGGCTGTGGCCCTGTGCATTTGATGAGAAGTGCATGGTGGCACAGGGCATGATCCTGTCATGTGGGGGTAGTGTGGGACCCAATGGGGCTAGTCCTGGGCTGTCATGGGAGCCAGGCAGAAGCAATGCAGGGCCCTGATCCTAGCATGTAGTAGTTCTAGGGGGTAATAAAGTAGGTTACCCAGAGAGGTGGTAGAATCTCAAAGCTTTGGCTGGGATGATCTAATTGTGGATGGTCCTGCCTTGGGCAGGGGGTTGGACTAGATACCTCCTGGAATCCCTTCCAACCCTCATTTTCTATGATTCTAAATGGGTCTGGATGGGGGCAGTACAGGGCTTTGGGGCTCCAATTTCTGCATGCAGGACCAGGTAGGGGGACAGTCTGGGTTCTTGGGACCCAATTCCATCATGTGGGGCCAGACAGAGGCAGCACAGGGCCTGAGAGCTTGGTCCTGCCTCAGCAGAGGCAGTGTGGGGCCTCAGGGCCTGATCCCCACAAGTGGAGCCAAGCAGAGGCAGTACTTGACCCTAAAGCCTGATCCTGCCTGTGCGGGGGCAGCAGGGGCCCACAGAGCCCAATTCCAGCATGCAGAAGTCAGCTGAGGCTATGCATAGGCCAATCTTGGCACGTGGCCCTGATCTTGAAACATGGGGTCTGGCCCATGGACCAGCCCTATGCCACTCATCTGGCCTGCAGGGCCAAAAGGTTGAGCATCCCTGCCTTAAAATATCAATACATTAAGGAACCTGCATACAACATGGAATGTATGCATTATATATTAGTGAGGATTGTCCTAGGATGTTAAACTTGTTTAGCAAACAGAACATTTTAGTTGTCTTTCAGGGATGGGTGTATGCTTTTATACTGAATGCCTGTCTGCTGAACTGACTGATTTCTGAAGTTGAATTTTTAAATTTAGAATATCAGGTCACACTTCTTTTTTTCAGCTACTCAACTGAAATGAAAGGATCCAATTCAGATACTAGTTGTTGTTACTGGTAATGATTATATGGAAGTATAGCTTGAAAGCTACAATAAATTGGGTCTCATTGTACTAGGCACTGTATAAATGTATCCTCAGTTCTGCCCTAGATCAATTTACAGAACATGAACATTAGCTCAGAACGATTACTCAGCTGTAGAATTTAATCAGTGCAAATCACATATTATATTTACATCTGAACTAGTGCATAGGTTAGTGGAACAGGAGGTGGGTATTTCATTTTAGATGCATGAAGTGGCATGCTATTCCTTTCCCAGTTGTCTAAACATCCAGATTCGATAGTCTACATGCTTTTCCTGGTTGTTTGAGTGCCAAAATGCAATTTACACCCCAGGTGGGAATTCTATTTCTGGTTGCATGCCTGGCAGACATAGACAGTTGTGTAGACACAGACTCTGCATGTGTTGGCAACAAAATAGAATGGGGTCGGGGGCAAGAAAGCCTGCCCATCTTTATAACAGAGTGGCTAGGGTGCTTGCCTGGGACAGGAGAGGACCTGGTTCAGTGAGATGGCTACTAGTCAGGCAAGAATCTGGCCTTGAGGTCTAGCTGGGATTCTTGCTCATGGTGAGGCAGAAACTTACACCCTATGCTATCCCCTCTGCATTTTTTCCAGTGACTATAGTAAACACATGGGGAAGTGGCTCAGCTTCAAACAAAGTGCCAGAGAAAAGCCTGAATTGTTGCATGGGGGTAGAATGTCTTGTGTTGGGACGCAAATTACCCAGGTTCAAGCTTCTTTTATGCAAGCAGTGGGGCCTAGAACCCCAGGACCTCTAGCTTCTTAGATGAGTGCTGTAGCACTGAGATACAAGGGCCAAAGCTAGGAAATATTTTTCTCCTAGCCCTTCTCTGTTTCTAAGTCCTGCTCCTCATGAGTTATTTTCAACTGCATTTTCAGATGTTATATGCCACAACATGTCCATCCACAAGGGACATGCACACAGGCTGTGTCTGCATGTGGCCACAGTGTAGCCTGCTGTGCACGCACAGTTGTGTACATGCAAATGTTACATAGCCAGGAACAGAATTCCTGTCTGGGGTGTAAGTGGCATTTTTGGAGCTAAGGCAACCTGAAGCACCATATGGAAGACCAAATCTGGACACTCAGGTGACGAAGAAAGGAACACTGTATTTACTTGAATCTAAGTCTATCCAGAATTTAAGACAACCCCCTCAATAGATTCTATATATGGAAAATTCCTAAATTTGTTATAATTTTCCAGCTACAGAATCTGATTATCAGAGGGTTGTCTTAAATTCGTCCCTCTCCCACCACAACAGGGAAAATAGTGGCTGGGGCAGGAGTTAGGTTGCCTGCCTGTCCCTACAATCTTTATCCTCTCCAAGTAACTGGCTCTTCCCCGCTACCCTTATTATCCAACTCTGCACAAGCTCTGTTCCTCCCTGGAGCACAGCACGTGGAAGTTTGACACTTGCAGGGCCAAGCAGTCATGTCAGTGCATCTCACCGGCTGTGCAGGCACCACAGGCTGGACAGGGGACAGAGTTTCCATGTGCTCCGTGGTTGGGAGGGAACCCAGCCCAAGCCTCAGCTGAGTTGTGCCTGACAGTGAGGAGAGGGGGTAAAAGTTGCAGAGGGCAAGTGGAGGGTGGCACAGGAAGCTGCTGTGGGTCTGACTCTAGCTCCGACCCAGACTCAGAGCCGGAGTCAGAATGGCTGCAGCCACTTGCTCTCTTCCTCCCCTCCCCCCCCCCCCCATGTTGATGGTGAGGGAAACTTCATCTTAGATTTGAGTAAATAAGGTAGATGACACCCCTGATAACTTCCACTTGAAAAGTTTGTATTTGAGATACTGGCCAGAGAAACAGAAGAGCAAAAATGCAATCAGTAGTAACCTAGCACTCGAATCTGGAGCCACAAGTCAATCTGGTTTATTGCTGGTGCCAGCTCCATGTTTGTACACATATCACCAACCAACCAACCAGACACCTAACCCTGTTTATTTCCTAAACTGAAAATGAGAAGCACCTAACCCTGTTTATTTCCTAAACTGAAAATGAGAAGCAATAATCTCCACCTCTCGGCAGGAAGAAGCCCAGACTATTTTGAAGTTAGGGGCACCAATATTATTCAGACTTTCAAGGGATGAGTTCTCTGCTGACTTGGGGTTAGAGCTTGGGCTTAATGAGATAAATTGCAAAGTTCTCTATTCATCCTTAAGGGCAGGATAAGGCCTTATTTATGTTCACCCCCACTACAGTAAGTGTGATTCTAAGGACATAAGCCAATGAATAGTTTAGATTGAGGAAAGCATTAACCTACACAACAGCCATCCTTCCTCTTAGGCTGAAGTAAACATTTTCTTGATAATGCAAAAGGACTTAGGCTGTCCTGGATGTATTCATAATGATACACTTTCGTATGTCTATACTATTAATATTTTTCTGTGTTAATATGTTCTAAGCAATTATTACTCAAGTATTTTTGTATGCTATGGAACTGTTTTTGATCAAACGGTAACATAAATCACATTTGTTAGTCACAAAAAACCAAAAGCTGCCTGCATATGGGAAAGGCAGTGCATAATTATAAACAGCCCACGTTAATACTCCAATAGTAAGCTGTGATTATGCCCCAAAATGTCAACATGTTTTCTCTTCCCTATTCTTTGTATAAAAAATGGAATAGCTGAAAATGCTTTTGTTTCATCTGCATATAATCCACCCATATTTGGCAGAGAGGATCACATGATAGTGACCACATTGGAAAGATCACATATGTTGAGATGTTGCAAAGAATTCAATTGATAGCATTAAAAAGATGCTGATCTGTACATCAAAGGATTGGATGAAGTTTGGGGTTGTCAGCCGGGGGTATGCATACTCCTGGCACCACTCATCTACATGGGGATATTTAGAAAGCTGCTAGGGCAGCGGTGGGCAAAATGCAGCCTGTGGACCAGATACAGCCCTCCAGGCCATTCTAGCCAGTCCACGGGGCCCCTAAAAAATGTAGAAAATTAGTATTTATCTGCTCCTGGCTGCCTGTCATGTGGTCCTTGATGGCTTGCCAAAACTCAGCAAACGGCCCTCCACCCAAAATAGTTGCCCACCCCTGTGCTAGGGGATACATGTGGGTGGGGACAGAGTGCTGCCACCCTGCCTTCCAGGAGCAGCCAGGGGGTGGGGTGGTGAGGGTAGCGGCTTCCCTCTGCAGGTCACACAGGCACTGCCCAGCCAGTCGGATGCAAAGGGTCGGGGGGAGCTCACACACACTGGCTGCCACCACCCACCGCCCTGTGCTGCCGCACAACACACACGACTCTGCGGGCTGCCGATGGGCAGTACACAACTGGCCAGGTGCAAGGCCCGTCAGCAGCCTGTGGAGCTGCATGTGCAACCGGCTGTGTGATGTGCAATTGCTGCCACCCCCTACCTCAGCTACATGTCTGGCTACTGCCACAGAAGAGGTACACTCCTTAGAAAAGGTTGAAAACCCCTGGATTAAGTGACTGAAGAATCATGAAGTACATGGAGTCCTGGACACAGTGCTTATTTCCATCTAATGTAGGCCTTTTCTTTTGCTGACTCTGGCATGGTTACTCATACCTTTCTGAACTTCAGTGTGGTTTATTCTGGGCATTTTATTGAAAAATACCCAGAAGCTTTAGAAAATACAGAATGTGGTCTGTGTGAGGACGAGGGTACCACCAGTATTTAGCATTAAGGACCAAATCCTGCCCTGCTTCACACTGACTGGAACAACACTAAAATCCAAATAGCCAGGGGCAGAATTTGGGTGCTTTGAAACTTTATTTTTTCTTTTGCACTAGACACGTATTTACACTGCAGTGTAATTCATTATGTTGGTTAGTATCTGGAAACTCTAAAACATCTGGCACCAGTCATCTACATGGGCCATTTCTCTTGACTGGATCTAGGAAGCGTGATCAGTTTATTCAGAATACTTACGTTGGTTTGCTTTCATTTAATATGGAGCCTGGCACCCATATAATACAACCTCCTTCTGAGGGTCCCACTACAACTTTTTACCTAGAGAGGTGCTGGAATCTCCATCACTGAAGATTCTTAAATTCAGATTAGGCAAATTCTGGGTTGGGGTAGTTCGGATAGAGGTGATCCTGCCTTAGGCATGGTTGGACTATAATTCAGGGGTGCAATAAAAGCAAGGATGGAATTCAAGGATCTTTCAAGGAGCCACTTATGTTTCTGTAACCAAGTAAAATAATATCTGCATCAGAGAAAGATCTGAGATCACACAACTTTTTCCATCCCCCACTGCTGCTGTCTTTTGCCCTATACCAGATTAACCTCCTGCTGAGGGGGCACATCACTACTCTGCTTGGTATGCTACTTCCCCTTTACTTCCCATAGGTTAATTTTTTGGATCTTACTGCTATAAGGGGGCAACTGGGGTAACAATCTTGAGCATGGAGGATAGGAAAGCTGCCAGGCAGCCACCACTGCTACCCTATGCACTACCCCATTCACTGCCACTGCCCAGGGTGCAAAACTGCCCTATTGCACCTCTGCCCTATATTTCTTCTTCTATCCTATTGTCACTCCTTGATCCTTATCTTATTACTTATTGGGCCAAGTAATAAGATTACTTGTCCCTTGATCCTCCCTGGTGCTCTGGCCCCAAATCTCTCTCTCACAAACCAGTATGTTTGTGCTTTTTGCCCACCGTCTCTCTGTCTGCTTCCCCAACTCAGACTCATTTATGACCAATGATAAAAAAAATTTCTATGCACCAGGTCTGCTTACTGTGATGTCTCTCATATTAATCCCTAAAAGGAAGACTTAACTGGTATACAAACCTCATACTGGACCTCTTGCATATAGGTGAATTTCACCTCAATGGCTTTACTTGAGTCAGTATTGTAGGACTTGGAATATTTATGATTTGGAGAGACCTGAAAGTATATTTTCCTAATTGGTTTATCCTACCAGTAATTATAACAACTGGATATCTCCCTTAGCGATAGACTAAACCATACATGAAGTCACATATCAAATTAAACTAACAATCAACAAAAACCAGATGGATGTTTTTTCTGTTATTATTCATGAAATTGTCTTCAGATTTAATAAGAGCCAGAAACAGCTCAGACTTTGGAAAAAATCTGTTGAAAAGTGTAATGTTATCATTATTTTACCAGTGCACTGTTGATATTAAGCAGCTATAGCTTATAGAACTGTAGTTAATAACTGTATTTAAAATGCTTGTTCTGTTAGTTCAGAGAAAGAGTTGCATATTATTCCATTTCATCTCCTTAATCAGATAAAGTCTTTGAATTTGCATATTGTCCTTTGTATACTGAGAAAAACTGTTGAAGTCTTTTAGTGAGAATGATATTGACTGGTTTAAATAAATCTTTGAATTTCATAGATTTTTCATAGATTTCATAGACATTAGGGCTGGAAGGGACCTCGGGAGATCATCGAGTCCAGCCCCCTGCCCAAAGGGCAGGAAGTCAGCTGGGGTCATAGGATCCCAGCAAGATAAGCGTCCAATTTACTCTTGAAGGTGTTCAATGTAGGTGCTTGAACCACCTCCGCTGGCAGACTGTTCCAGACCTTGGGGGCTCGGACAGTAAAGAAATTCTTCCTTATGTCCAGCCTGAAACGGTCTTGCAGGAGTTTGTGACCGTTCGACCTCATCATCCCTTGGGGCGCTCTGGTGAACAGATGTTCCCCCAGATCCTGGTGGTCACCCCTGATAAACTTATAGGTGGCCATCAGATCACCCCTGAGCCTGCGCTTTTCCAGGCTAAAGAGTCCCGTGGCTCTCAGCCTGTCATCGTAAGATCTGTTTTCCTAACTTCTGATCATGCGCGTGGCTCTCCTCTGGACTCTCTCAAGCTTCTCCACATCCTTTTTGAATTGTGGAGCCCAAAACTGGACGCAGTACTCCAGCTGCGGCCTCACCAAGGCCGAGTACAAGGGGAGAATGACGTCCCGGGATTTGCTCGAGAAGCATCTATGGATGCACGCCAGCATTTTGGTCGCTTAAGAGAAATATTTTTGAACAAGCTATAAAATATGAGTACAAATTATTTTATGTATTTATGACACATGCTTAACAGATTCTGAAAATCAGGATTAATAAAAGGTTACCTATCCTTAGAAGATCCAAAAAACATTAACTCAACAACTTTTTGTGGCAAAGTTCCAATAAATAAATTTCAGTACAAAGCAAGAATTCCAGTACATTTCTTTAGTCCTTAAAGCATAGTTCAGTTATAAAATGAATCTAGCCTTTGGTTTGCAATACTTGCAGGAATGCAACAAGTAAACCATTAATTCAATTTTAGTCAATTAGTCACTTTAAAATCTCATTTGATTTTGTTTTATAATATCCACTACATTTCTGAAAGTGAATATAAATGTAAATCCTTTAGTAGGGTTTGACACAGGTGCAGAATAAGGAATTAAACTGCAAGTTGAGTTATGGGTTTTTATTCCATTTTGCTTCTTTTTTATTTCATGTGAACATGTGATTTCCTCCCATACTTTTTAAAAGGACTGCACTGTATTGCATTAAGCTGTGTTTTGGTAGATGGCCATATTCTTATATATACAGAAAAGGACTAAAACAAGCAACCCTCAACTCCATTTTCCATCAAAAGGCAGCAGCAAGAATAATTAAAACCCAATTCTGCTATCTGTATTTACTGGGATTAGTTGTTGGGTGTATCTACATATGCACTTTTACTATGAAGCTGCCTAGCTCCACAGTAAAGCATTACTTTCTATATGTGTGCCCATATTAGGGGGCAGTAAATTAATTAACTCCGCTGTAGGAAAGTATTGTCTAAGATGAGTACTATCCTGCAGTGTAGTAGTTACATGTGCCAAAAATGCACATGTAGACGGTAACCAGAATTGGCTGGGGCAATTAAAGTGCTACAGTGTGGTGACTGCCTGCTGGCTACCCTTGCACGGTAGCACCCTTGGGCATTTATACACACATTTTTGTGCTGGGACGTGCTGGAGATCCAGCATGTTGGAGCACACTTGATTAATCGACTCTGTTCCACATGCAAGTTGATGCACACTGCGCTGCATCACGTGTTTATAAGCAGCAAAATGCACATCAACATGCAGAAAGTGGCAGCAGTGCACACTGCCACCATTTTCTCAGCGCTGACATATACGTTGCTGCTTTTAAAAGCACCTGGCGCTGCAGCGTAAATATGTGTACAAATGCCCCTTGTGTCCTGGTCAGCTTCTCTGCAGCATGTTGAGCTATGGCAGAGCAACCCCGAGCTGGCAGACTGACCCCCCAGGTTCTCTGCCATCCAGGGGCTGCTGTGTCCCAGCTCAGTGTGCCAGGTGCACACGTAAAACGCTGTGCCCAGGAGCAATAAACTAGGGCGCAAACTATGCTAGAGTTTATTGCTGTGTGCTAATTGCACATGTAGATGCACCCACTGAGTAAAATACTACTCAGTACAAGAAAAAATGACAGACTTGGGCTCCAAGTTACGAGTCAGTCAGAAAACTGAAAAGTAATTAGTGGCCCAATAAGTAATAAGATGCAAGGCAGACAGTGCTTACTTGTGGCATGATGTAGGACTAAAATATCCCAGCTAAGATTTTTTTTTTTTAAAGATGCATAAAGTTAAGCTCCAAATCTAATATCCATGGTTTATCAGTCAGGTTTTCAGGAGTAGTGAGCACCCTGTAGGTCTTGGTGGGATCTTGTACTTGTACTGCTTACCATAGCAAAGACAAGGAAGGGGTTCACAATCTGCCCTATATGACATAGACAAATATTCTTGTAGTGTACTTTTTTCACAGCTTGCAGGGTTGTTGCATTAATTCCTCTATGGAATCCTGTCCTCGAGACCAGATGCAGTATGGAAATGGCATTGATGAAGCAGCTCCAGCTTCTCCCTGGAACAAAAAACAAAAGGGCCGACAAATATAGAATTTCAAGAGTTACAAATTCATCACTAATAAATTAAGAACTACGTACATTTCTCAGGCTATTATGATAAAAATAATTAGAATGCTGTTCAAGATAGCATACTGAAATTATTTGTTCTTTTAGCTTTTAAAATCTATTTAAAGATCTGGTAATGTACAGTTAATGAACTATTTATGTAATTAACTAATAAGATTCTTTTTATATCATATAAAAAGGTCATATTTTGGAAATGAGAGCACTTTAAAATATAATTCAACACAATATTTCACAGTGTAAAATCTGTTCCAAGGACTGTGTTTTATGTCAGATAAAAACTTTAAATATTAGATTTCAATACATTCACACCAATAGATGTCTATAACAAGTAAATTTCCATGTGGGGAAGGGGCAAAAAGCCACTAAAGCTTAATACTGGTTACATGAGACATTCCTTGTAGAAAATAAATCTACACACACACAAACACACACACACACACACCCACCCATGGTAAGGCTCATTTTGCCATTTGATGTCCATCACAAGCTTTTAAGAAGATGGAATATACCACTGTTATTTAGACAGCATGCCCCTTAGGACCAAGGAGTGCATCTTTCTAATCTCTAAGTTGAACTGCATTGTGTGTGTGCAAATAAATGCATCTTTAAAAAAGGGTATTTTAAAGAAGCACTCTATATTCTTTTGCCTAATTCCCTACATCTTGAAAACTATTATGATCTTATGAATACTTGTGGGTACCAGGAAAACTAGGGCAGACCTATAATGTAAAAGCTGCAAGTGATGCCTCTTCACTCTTCTTCTTCTTGGTCACTGATAGTCCTATGGCAGTGATTAGTGTGTCTGATCAAAAAAGCTATGTAAGAGTGAACTGCAATTATACCAGGCTTATTTTAGCCCTAGCTTGTAGCCTTTGAAATGCCAGTTTTGGCCCAATGGTGCCTGTGAACCCAAGGAACTGGACTCAGTGGCCTGGAAGGCCCCGTCTAGTTCTGTGTTCCTAATAGATCTGTTAAATCAGGGCAGAATTGACTCACTTATTTCTGCTATATTGCCCATATTCCAGAGGACTTGGAGAGAGCAGTTAATGAAGGCACAATCGTGCAATAACTTTGTAAAGGGAAGTGTTTCAGGATATGTGATAATACAATTAGCTGTACCTTCATATTCATTGCAATTATGCCAAGTTCAAACATATTTTCCTTTCCTACTCTCTGGAGTATATCCTCAAGCACAGTCTGACATGCATCCATTGGAGACAAACCCTGAAAGAAAAACAGTAGATGCAACCAATTTGAGAAGTAAGACATTTATATTTCTGTTATACACTTTAATCAAAGTAACTTTAACTACTAACCCCAGACCCACATGATGTTAGACTGCTAATTATTTAAACTGATCAGAGAGAAGCCAGAGGATATGAACTGTTGCATTCTGCCCCTTGCTGTATTTCATTGCATATGAATAATCACCAGGTACTTTAGACTCCTTCCTTTAACTAGACACAATGCTGAATATTTGAGATAGCATGTAACCTTTGTGTCTGATTCTAGCAGTTCCCTGTACCCATTCCAGTCCTTGCTGGTTTCAGTGGGGCACCACCCAAGGAAAGCTCATGGCAGTCAGGTTCTTAATTCTGAATGTCCTTTTAACAACTTGATTAGATGTTATTATTTAAATAGCTTTGGTTTTGCTGGGGGGGGAGAGGGAGGGAAGGAAGGGGTATTAGTAAAAGTATTAATAAAATAAAAATCTTCCATTGGAATTAGAATAGCCAGTGCACTAATATCAAGAGAAAAGTAATTAATATACAATGAAAATATGAGAGGCACTTTGACTGACATGATCACAGCTTGCTAAAATGAAAGTGTTCCTTCAAATAACAGCACTTGTAATGACAAGGTAACAGCTTACAGGAATGGGGGTAATATGTGGAATTTCCAGGGTAGCACAAAACAGAAACTGTCCAAGCTAGATATCAGAGTTATTCTGTTTCATTTTTATTGCAGATACTGCAGCTAGGACAACCAAGATCATCTTATACTGAAATCCCAGGGGAGCTGAGGAGTTTTCAGGATAGGACATTTATACACAAACATTTTTGTGCTGGGAAACATCGGAGATCCTGAAATCGAGTCCGAAATCAAGATCCTGAAATTTTACACGTGCTGTGCTGTGTTGCATGCAGCTGTATTAAGTGGCCAAATGCATGTCACTGTGCAGAAAATGGCGGCGGTGTGCTTTTGAACTAAAACACCTTTGATGTGTTTTAGTTCAAAAGCGCACCACTGCCATTTTTTCAGCGCTGATGTGCATTTTACCACTTATACAACTGCATGCGACACAGCACCAAGTACATTTAAAAGCACCTGGCACTGCGGTGCAGGCATGTGCACAAATGTCCTAAAGTGTCTAATGAAGAGAACATATTCTGAATGGCATGGGATGGTTAAAATATGGCATTGTTGCAGGACTGGGAAAGAAAAGAAAGGATGTTTTACCATTCTACAGTACATGTAATTGTACCTTTTAATTCGAACTGGATAAACATTGAGGCTAGGGACAGAAATTACACATAAACTAGTATAAGCGATTGGAAACCAGTTCAAATCTGTAACACAACAGAAGTTCAGTATACAAACTGCTTTCAAAATGGCCAAAACCAATTTAAGATAAACCTGGACAGATGTAGCATTAGGGCGCACACAGAAGTGCAGCTCCTTACTGTAACTGAGAATGCTTTGCAGGATGCGTTCTGAGTTACAGCAATCTCCCCGACCAAACAGAAGTTCACTGTAGGTACCAGGGGGAAGGGGAATGTAGCTGTTAGCTGCAAGACAGCAGCTGGTTTCCCCTACCAATGCCCTTCCTCCCTGCCAGTCAATACTGTTTTCAAAATGGGAGGGGGAAAGGGAGCAGAAGGAGCTCATTCTAGGGGTTCTCCAGATGGTGCTGGAGGGTGGGGCAGGTGTATTGGAGCCCCCCCCACTTTGCTGGGGCGGAAAGGGGGGCGGCTCCAATACACTCATCCCACCCTCCTGTAGGGGATGAAAAGGCTCCAGACTGAACTTCTTCCAAACCCTTTTCCCGCTTCTGTTTCAGTTTGGAGGCTAGTAGGCAGGCAAACACAAGTTACAGAATATTCTGAAATGTCTTCATCTGAACCCACATGCAATGAAGTGGTCTGCAGCTGTGCACTTACGTTTGGTCACAGCAATAGACTGCTTTCTGTGGCCAGATTGGGCAAAAATTGTCACTTCTGTCTGCGCCCTCAAATGTTACTGATTTAAGGTAAATTGGTTTATTGAACTTCTGTCCCAGATCTCTTCCAGATTTAGATAAACTCACAGTCCCCCAGCCCAGGATGCTTTGCTTCTCCCCTGCACCCCCTCTTGCAGGGTGGGTGGGCTAGCTTTGGCCCAAGCCATCTGCTCCAGCAGAGCAGGGAGGCATGCTCTGATGCCCCCCACCCCAATTCTGGCCTGGGCCACTGCAGGCATGTGGCTACATTTCCGGAATCAAAAGAGAATGTCTGTTCACTTGTTTATCAGTTCAATCTATGCAGCTTAGACTAACCTGTAAAGACTGAACTGATTCAGCCTTCAGTGTTTTGACTGTCTGTACTTAGCCTGAGGGGTCTAACTAATTTACAGTGAAGTGGAGGTAGGGCGACGAAGTGGTTCAGACATTTCACTGTGGCTCCAGAAGTACGAGTTGGAGCCCCACACTGAACTCAAGCAAATGCTATTCCTCATTGACCTAACGAAATGGGCAGCTGGATTTTTGGGCTGAGAGCTCACTGGCAGCCAGATGTGATGCCAGCCACCTCACTCTTATGTGCTGTTGGCTACAGAAACTGATGTGCCTTAACCATGTCATAGATCCATAGATTCATAGATGCTAGGGTCGGAAGGGACCTCAACAGATCATCGAGTCCGACCCCCTGCATAAGCAGGAAAGAGTGCTGGGCTTACATTACCCCAGCTAGATACACATCCAGCCTTCGCTTGAAGACCCCCAGGGTAGGGGAGAGCACCACCTCCCTTGGGAGCCCGTTCCAGACCTTGGCCACTCGAACTGTGAAGAAGTTCCTCCTAATATCCAATCTAAATCTGCTCTCTTCTAGCTTGTGGCCATTATTTCTTGTAACCCCCGGGGGCGCCTTGGTGAATAAATACTCACCAATTCCCTTCTGTGCCCCCCTGATGAACTTATAGGCAGCCACCAGGTCGCCTCTCAACCTTCTCTTGCGGAGGCTGAAAAGGTCCAGTTTCTCTAGTCTCTCCTCGTAGGGCTTAGCCTGCAGGCCCTTAACCATACAAGTGGCCCTTCTCTGGACCCTCTCCAGGTTATCCGCATCCTTCGTGAAGTGCGGCGCCCAGAATTGCACACAGTACTCCAGCTGCGGTCTGACCAGCGCCCGATAGAGGGGAAGTATCACCTCCTTGGACCTATTTGTCATACATCTGCTGATGCACGATAAAGTGCCATTGGCTTTTCTGATGGTTTCGTCACACTGCCGACTCATGTTCATCTTGGAGTCCACTAGGACTCCAAGATCCCTTTCCACTTCCGTGCCACCCAGCAGGTCATTTCCTAGGCTGTAGGTGTGCTGGACATTTTTCCTCCCTAGATGCAGCACTTTGCATTTCTCCTTGTTGAACTGCATTCTGTTGTTTTCTGCCCACTTGTCTAACCTGTCCAGGTCTGCTTGCAGCTGCTCCCTGCCCTCCGGCGTGTCCACTTCGCCCCATAGCTTAGTGTCATCTGCAAACTTGGACAGAGTACATTTCACTCCCTCATCCAAGTCGCTGATGAAGACATTAAAGAGTATCGGTCCAAGGACCGAGCCCTGCGGGACCCCACTGCCCACACCCCTCCAGGTCGAAACCGACCCATCCACCACGACTCTCTGGGTGCGACCCTCCAGCCAATTCTCCACCCACCGGACTGTGCAGTCATCCAAGTCACAGTCCCTTAACTTGTTCACCAGTATGGGGTGGGATACCGTATCAAAGGCCTTCCTGAAGTCCAAGTATACGACATCCACCCCTCCTCCTGCGTCGAGGTGTTTTGTAACCTGGTCATAAAAAGAGACTAGATTGGTCAGGCACGATCTGCCTACCACGAACCCATGCTGGTTTCCCCTCAGCTTAACTTGCCCTGCCGGGCTCTCACAAATGTGAGCCTTGATAATTTTTTCAAAGACTTTGCCAAGGATGGAGGTGAGACTAACTGGCCTATAGTTGCCCGGGTCCTCCTTCCTCCCCTTCTTGAAAATGGGAACCACATTGGCCCTTTTCCAGTCCTCCGGGACTTGACCCGTGCGCCACGAGCATTCAAATATTCCCGCCAGTGGCTCTGCAGTGATGTCGGCCAGTGCCTTCAGTACCCTCGGATGGAGCTCATCCGGGCCTGCCGACTTAAAGGCATCCAGTTCTTCCAAGTGACCCTGCACCACCTCAGGGTCCACGCATGGAAGTCTGGTGCCTTGCTGCTGCCTCCCTACACTCCCAGTGAGAGACTTGTCATGCCTCTCGCTTAGGAACACTGAGGCGAAGAACTCGTTGAGGAGTTCAGCCTTGTCCCCTCTGTCCGTCACCAATTGTTTCTGCCCATTTAGCAGAGGTCCTATTCCTCCCTGGGCCTTCCTTTTACTCCCTATATATCTAAAAAACAATTTCTTATTGTCTTTTACTTGGGTTGCCATCCTCAGCTCCATGGTAGCTTTGGCCTGTCTAACTGCCTCCCTACAAGCACGAGCAGAAGAGGTATATTCCTCTTTGGTGATCTCTCCCTGTTTCCACTTTTTATGTGCTCCCCTTTTGGCCCTTAGTCTGCCCTGGATTTCTCTGGTCAGCCAGGGAAGCCTCCTGGCCCCTTTCCCTCTTTTACCTCTCACGGGGATCGTCTCGCTTTGTGCTCAAAGGATAGTTTCCTTAAGGCACAGCCACCCTTCTTGGGCTCCCATCATTTCAAAACTACTACTCTGTAGTGCGTCCTTCACTAATCGCTTGAGTTCACTGAAATCAGCTTTCCTAAAGTCCAGCACGTTCACCCTACTAGTTACCTTACCCACTCGACGCCTTATGTTGAATTGTATTTTTAGGTGATCACTGTCCCCCAGATGGCTACCGATCTGTAGGTCCCCTACTATGTCATCCCCCGTTGCCAATACCAGATCCAGTAAGGCATTCCCCCTAGTGGGACCATGTACCTCCTGCGTCAGGTGGAGGTCCTGTACACAGGTTAGAAACCTGCGTGAGCAGTGGGACTTTGCTGTCTGTGTCTCCCAACAGATGTCCGGGTAGTTTAGGTCCCCCATGACCACCGCCTCTTTAGCTTTTATGGTCTCCAAGAGTTGCCTCAGGAGCCCCAAATCTATTTCTTCCCCTTGATGTGGGGGTCTGTAGCAGACCCCTACCTCCAAATCCTTTTCTCCATGCCCCCCATTTAGCCTAACCCACAGTCCTTCTACTTCCTCATCCTTTGATTCTGTCTTGATGAGGGTTGATGTATATTGCTCCTTAACATAAAGCGCAACCCCTCCCCCCTTTTTCCCCACCCTGTCCTTTCTGTACAATCTATAGCCCTCGATATGTACCGCCCAGTCAGTTCAGTGGGCTATTAGGTTCTGGTATCTGTTTGACCTGACTTGATTAATTTTTAAATAGGGGTTCTTTCTAGACAACTGAGATGAAATGGTACAGATTTCTGATTTCAAAACAAACTCTGTCATTTTTTCATTTTGTAGGTCAAAAATCACCAAATAGAAAGATAAGAGCCCAAGCAAATGCAAAGGGAATGTGTGAGGTGGTGGTGGGGTCAGGCATTTGTGCCCACAGGCTGAGCTGGTCCCGCATTGTCGTAGGGAGTCATGGTCTCATGCTGAATGAGACTTAAGTGCCTGAAAGGTCCTGGAGTGAAAAGGCCATGTCCTTTCTCTGCTTCAACAGGCAAAGAACACACTACCATTTTTACAAATTGTAATGAAGTTTAACCCCCTGAATATACACAACAAAGCTCCTAGCGAGCCTCCAGGGATATTAGTTGCATGGTACCCCTCCAACAATACAGGACAAGATCTTGCCATAAATAAAGAAATGAAATACTTAAAGGCCTGAGATAAGCAACTGATAAGAGACGGTAACTGTACACATCAGTCTGCACTGGGAGGAAAGGGACTTCTGAAAAACTGTAGTTTTGTTAGAGTCAGTAAGAACCAAAAAAAGTACTCCTATTTTCTAGGAATTTGAGATGGTAGTTATTGTAAGTGAAAAGATTTTGTATTCCATCAGTAAGATCTGGTCATTTTATGCCATATCTGCACTAATATAAACATACATATCTGTTACATATTTTTATGCAGCATATTGCCAAGTTACAAATGAACTGAGATGATTTATATCAGCTGAGGATCCAGCTACACTGTTCTGAGTTTTTGTCTTACATAATCTCTTTTGGTTTTAGTTTCCTATATCAAGAAATAATAGTAAAATTAACAAGGGCTGATTACTGTTCGTTCACTAGACTTTTTAAGTACCACAGTGACAAATACGTATTGTAGATTTGGCCACGTAGTCAGGATACAAAGACATCTGCCTTGATTTTAAGCCACACAAAATTACCTGTTTCATTAGCAGAACTACATGAAAGCATGGACAGAAGCACATGATCTGGTCTCCATCTCCTGTAGCTAGTAGGAAAAGAAAAAGACACACAACTGTGAATGACGTACTTTGTATGCAAGTGGATGATGCTTACTTGCACTGTTTCACTGAGGGTAACATCCTCAGACTGCACGTAGAACCAGCTAACGGAAGTTTTTGCAGCTGTGCTATGGTGTGGCCATTGGGAACAAAATACATCCTACACAACTGCTTCTTCTGCAACACTCTCCCTCTTATTCTGGCCTACAGGCTAGAGAAGAGGCAACTGCCTATCTATACTGCACTAGAGAATGGAGGGGAGAGGGGAAGAAGCCGTAAAATGGCAACCTTATTTTACATGATTGTCTTCCTTCACTAAAAATGTATAAAAGAGGGCAGGCACTTAAGAAAGCATAGGAGGAATCTAGTTTTACTGTATGTCTGTGTTATTTACAATTCAGTCTGTATAACTAGAACAGTTCAAAGAAAAAAATGGCAAAATAAAAATCCTTTTTTATTATAGAGGACTTTTTGAGTAAGTGAAGAGTACCCTGACAATGCACAAATGGCTATCACTGGGAGCCTAACAACTCTTCTGCTTTCTCAGCACAAAACCAAAAGAGGAAGCCAAACACTACTACTTACATGTAAAGGGCTGCCAAGTTCCCATTGCTATCAAAATCCAGTGACATTTGGAAAGGAAATGACTGACTGCTGAAAGGCATAACTAGCAGGTGCAGATGGCATTAGAACAAGTTTTTCAATGACTAATCTGCTACAGTCACAACACAGAAAGTACAAATAGTTTTAAGGACAATCATTCAGGTCCTGCCAGCTTTACTGCAGGTCGTGGAAGGACTTAGTTCCAGTCTAGCATGCAGTGTCTCTTAACTTCAATGATGTGTCAAATGAATTCAGTGACATACCCACGCAGTACAGAAGGACTGTATAATATACATGTCTCATATATAAATATGTGCTAAAGCATCAAGGGAATTCAAGTGAGAAAGGTGATAATGTAAATCTAAAAATTCTTTAACACAGTCAGAGCTTTCATAAAAAAGCATCTGTTTGCCCTAAAGCATGACACAATCTGTACAAAGTTTCACAATAGTAGGCTACCGCAAAAGTGGTAAGGAAGTTGGAAAAGGAAGTGCTAAGTGTTCAGGAGATTCTATCCAGCACAATATTAAGCCAGTCATTTGCCCTATGGTTTGCTGTAGTGGTGTCAAAAGAGTCTTCAACCGATTTACACAGAAACCCAGAGCGCTAAAAGTGTTTTTGGAGAATGCAGTCTGGGATGCCAGCACCTTGAACATGCCAAATGAAGACCATGATGGCTATGGATATTGTCTGTGCTCTAAACTCTGTATGGATTTGGTGCATGCCTGAAGCCTGCTTGCCAAAATTAAACATCACTTTTCATTTATTTAGCCTCTCAAATCACACCCCTCTGTATATAAAATACTGAGGAAAATGAAATCCTCTGCTGTATTATAGGACTATATGCCACACAGCAGCATACATGTAGAATAAGAACAAATAGTACTTCGATATCTGAAATATGTTGCTGCCCAGCCTGAATAATTAAGGAACAGCAGGAAGAAGATTTCCAGTAGCAAAAGAGTTCAACCAGGCCTTCTTTCCTTTAGGGCCCATTAAGAAAAGCTAAAAATCAAATTAAATCTATTTGCCCTGTTCCTCCCTTCAATAATCTCACCTCCATAGACTGAAGCATGGCAGAATGATTTCCACTTTTGCACAGCTTTTCATTTTCAAATATTCTAGAAAGACATTAAGTTGACATACTAGTCGGTCATTTTTGAGATCTGAAAAATCTAAGCTTTGTAAAACAGCATTGTGGGATTCATGTTTATTGCCTCAATAATTTTGCTATACAGTGCATTTATTTTTCAAGACAAAAAATGGTTCTCCTAGTTTCCTGCCCTGGCTTTTCATCCCTGGCTCTGAAAGTCAAGCTAAGTATTTCTATTGGATTCTGATAACACCCTACAAGAGTGGCTGCAGAAATCCATACACACTAGCCCTCTAGAAGAATGAGGTTACCATTTTGTGGAATAAGACCAGGAAATAAAACTAATTGTACAGAAAGCATTGTCACAGGCAAAGGGTTAACAGACTAAGGCAGAGGGCAAAAAAAAAAACTTCCTAATCTCTCAGTTTTATTTATCTAGGATATTTAACTTGTAGAAACAACAAACAACATCTTCCAGAGAAAAATGTGGGTTTTTAAAGCTAATATCATCCTTTAATATTTTCAGAACAATACACTGAATTTTCTGTACACTTTATGCCTCTGGTGATGTGATTATATTTTCAGTATGGAGCTATAATTAAACTCTCTTCTGTATTATCTTTTCCCTTCCTGCACAGTAATATGGTACCCAAGAAAGATCTTTATCAGACTGACCCAAAGCAACTGTTAAAACCACATTCCACAAATGCTTTCCTCCTTTCCACCCACTGTGCATGTACCCACACCTGCTCCAAGGGTCGCAAAGAAGTGACCTTTCTCTACTGTCCTCTCGGCATTATGGTTAAGGTGATTCCTCTAATTTACTGCAACTAAGAAAAAAGGGCATGTGGAACCACACACCCTTCAGGATTCACAGGACACAGTCTGTGTGAGCAAGACAATTAACCAGGCTCTGGAAACGGAAATATGAGCTTCTGTTTTTTTCTGATGTATAAAGACCAGAAACATATTCACATTTTTCTCGACTGTTTTGTTTAACACTGAAAATTTAGGTACTTTTTGGCCTTTCAAGCAATCATATAGCCTAGAAGAATGTGATGAAAGAAAGGTAGTGACATTACACGCAGCCAAAGAGGTGACCTTTTGAGGGGAGAAGGCATGGTAATAAAAATGTTTGCAAATCCTTTGCTTTCATTAATATATTTAATATTAAGCTTTTACATTTTAGCTAGTTTTTAAAAAAATATATACTTATTTTAATACTTTGCTTTGCCACCTAATGTTTTGTGAAAAGACTCAGTTAGGCATTCTCTTTAGTTAAGGTGTGGCAACTAAGGATATATATAATCTGAGATCCCAGGTTTTGATGGGGGACAACTTCAAAGATGATATTCCTAATATTTCCAAGGTAAAAAATAAGTGGGAGCCTACCTCTCTTCTGCCAAGTTTCTCCAAAAAACCCCTTATAGCCTTTCTTCACATATCATCAAGTAACAAAAAGGTAAAGACTACTACTTTTAAATAATTTTCAGGTCAAGATTAAAATCAGTTTTTAATATTTTGCAAGCACAGAATTTCCTTAGATATATTTCTTGTACTTCAGATTTTAAAAATAGTCAGTTTTCCTGAAGAACAACAAAGTTTTCATAAAAACCAGCAAGAAGGACCTTTACGTGACACTCGTATTAAGAGACTGTTCTACTTTCCATATACCAGCAGTTGGGCTGGAATAACTTTTTACTTTCTGACGTATGAAAAGGTGGTCTAGGTAAAGCCTAGGGAAGGCTGACACTTTACCTCAGCATGTTCTACACTAAACTTTCAGACAGAATTAATCATCTCATATAAATTACCACATTCTAACATGTTTATATCCCAATTTAGAAAAGGGCACTAAGAATACTAAGGCAATCAAAGCCTTGACAACTGCTGAGGCAGAATAATAGAGTTCTGATGTAATCAGAAACAAATTTGGCAAATATGTAGATAAGAGGTATAGAAATAATTCTGGTTCAGATTATATGCTTATTAAAAATTATTTAGATGCATGTTTATGTGGATTATTTGCATATCTTTTATTTTATTTGCCAATACATACCTGCTGCAGCTCCTACCTAGAAAAAAAAGAATTATATTACTTGGGAGACCATCTGGAATGTATAACAGCAGCAACACTAGCTGAACAGAACGTTTAAAAATGTATTATATATTTATACCCATACCAAGAATTCTTGCTAAATACACTTTCATCTTATAGTTATAAATAACCATGTTTTAAAGAGAATCAGAAGTACAATGTTATGACCTCATCCCCAACTCTGCACTTTACAAAAGTCTTAAGGCCCACAAAGTGAAAGCAGAAGGGAACAGTGTTTCTTTCACATACCTCTCCTTTGCTAACATATACACACAAACTAAAATGACTTTGCTAGGGAACCATCTCATTACCCTTTGGTCTAAATATACTGCTGGATGGTCTCCTTTCCCTGTTCCTTGTTTCACCTTCTGTTGGGCTGTTCTAGGATGCAAAAAACTAAGACTAGAAATAGACATTGCCAAATGAAGTGAATCAGCTGTACCAGGATGGATCAGCTGTCAGGGACCCATTCAATTGGGCAAAGTGAATGTTGCCTATTGTCCTGCAGCATCAATGCACATGACAACAGGCAAATTGTTCTCCTGGGACTTGAGAGCCCCACTTATACGCACCCTGGGAATCCCCATGCAGGATCAGGCCCCTCAAGCCCTGGGAGAGCCTACCTGGCTTTCACCGCTTACCCAAATGCACCCTGCATCTGGGTAAGTGGGGAAAGCTGGACAGGCACTCCCATGGCCTGAGGTGCCCAATCCTGCTCAGGAATTTCTGTAGTGCCCAGGACTGGGCCCCTCAAGCCCCTGCCCAGAGCAACTGGAGAGCTTGGACAGCTCTTGGCTACCCGTGCTATTCCTCTATAAAACAAAAAGACATCTGCCTCAATAAAGTGGCAAAAATTATCAGTAAATCTTTAGGATTGGGAATCTAAAAAAGATGACAAAGCCGGTAGGGAAATACAAATTGCCCGTGCGAGGGACTAACAATAGAGGGATGGGGGTGGGGAGGGGAACGCAACTAGGTTACAGGAGATACAACGTTAGCCAACTAAGCCCAGGGGTGAGGGATGGGAGGAAAGGGGAAGGGGAAGGAGGGGGTTTGCGACGCTGAGAGAAAAAGGAGATAGATACACACAAACTCGTTACAATGGTCTGCAGTGGTGGAGGAAGTGGTTCGAAGGAAGTGTCTCAGTCCATATAGAGTCTCATTGTGGGGGTCCTCTTTGGGTGGCGCGGGGTCATCCATGGTTGAAGAATCTTCTCAAAAGTGAAGGTCCATCTAGTGCATTTAGGCGGTCCCCTCCGGGTCCGGTCCGGGGGCGGCTCATCTGGTGGGGTCAGAGTACCGGCAGCGGCCCATGATGTGTTTCACGTAGATGTCGCGGGACTAATGGATGGTGTCAGACACCATGAGGCAGCACATCAGCTTGGCATAGCGGCTGGAGATGCGACAGGCACGCAGGATGTTCTTATGGCTGGGGTCCCAGGCTCCCAGCGTTCCCACGATAAGCGCATCGACTGTCACGTTGTAGCCATGGCCCCTCAGGGTGTTGGCTAGCGGGGCGTACTTCTCCCGCTTGCGAGTCTGGGCATCGGCGAAGGCTTGGTGCCAGTTCTCGAAGGGGATGGTGACATCCATGATCATGACCTTCTTGGCCTCTTCATTGGTGATGACTATGTCGGATTGCATCTCGCAGCCCGGGACGGTGCTACCTTCCATCACAGCCACAAATTTGGGCATTTGTAGCTCAACAAAAGGTATGAATGCCTATTTGCTTTCACTTTGTACCACCACAAAATTTTTTATGGCAGCACAAAGGCAAGGAAAAGCATGCTCTGATTCCACCCTAAGGGTGTGTCCACACATGCAGGCACATGCGCTTGCAGCAGCTCAAACAGTGGCAGCACAAATTTGTGCCTCGGCACACGTGCCTGAACATGCACTTTGGTGTGGGGCAACTTGTGCCACTTGGGGCAAACTGACCCTGCCCAGCTCTTCCCAGATCTTCAGCCAGGGGGAGCCAGAGGCTGGGGCCAGTACCTGTGCTGGCCCCAGCAGTATAAAAAGCTGCCCTGGAGAGCAGATCAGGGCTACTTGCCCTCAGGAGCTTCTGAAGCCCAGTCAGTTGGTACCTGGGGACACTAACTCCTTGGGCCTGGTGAAGCAGCCCTAACCTAGAATGGTCCCTGCACCCTCTGCCTGGCTGTGACCTGCTGCCACCTGTGGCAGCATCTTCCCCCTTGGACCTGCAGCCCCAGGGCTATGTGCCTGTCAAACCCAGATGGGTTCCGCACAACCGCTTGGGCTGTGATATGGACACTGCAGCAGAGCTGCCTGCATCTCTGGGCTAGCTGCCAGTGGGCTGTGGCTGTAGAGCTGGCCTTCATGCAGCACTGCTATCATCTCTTCTAGTGTCTCTGCCCTGCCATCTGGGCAGCTATCAGCCAGAAGATGTGCCTATTGCAGAGGCCCACTTTGAACTGTTGAAGCATGTCCTCCTGGCCCCAAATGGCCAGGAGGTCAGCCACCTTGTCTGCCCTCCAGTTGGGCTGCTGGTGCTGGCCCCGAGCAGGTTTCTTGGCCTGGGTCTTGCCACTTGCCTCATCAGCAGGAATCCTGGTGTTCCCTGTTTAAAAATTCCAAATTTTCTGATATAAAAACCCACATTTTCTCATTAAAGAGATGGCCATGGCCCCCTCCCCCCCATTCCAATCGATACGTCACTGTATGAACAGCATTAAAAAGTTATTGTATGGCATGATTTTTATTGTGTGCAACCGTGCATGCACGTAGTTCAGAGGGAACTGTGGAGATGTGGGGTTGGAGGGTGGGGAAAGAGCTGTGGGGGAATGGGTGTGGGGTTTGTGGGAGCAGTGTGGGGCTTGTGCAGAGGTCTGGAGTAGTGTGGGGTTTGTGGGTGGATTGTGAGGGAGTCTGTGGGTGTGAGGAGACTGCTTGGGCGGAGTGGGTCCCCTGCCTGTCCCCCCTGCACACTGTACCACAGCCCCCCCTGTAGCAGCAGCAACTGCCACTGGGGTACTCATGGCCTGCTCCTAGCAGAGACCCTCTGTAATGCTGCCTCAGACCCAGGAGCTACACATGGAACAGAGTGTGCGTCTTCAGGCAGAACCAGGCCATCTCTCACCTAGGCTCCTGGCACTGCAGGCAGAAGCCACATGCTATTGGGCCAGGCCAGCTCCTGCCTCCATGTGGCCTGCACCCCAGCAGGCCATGATGGCTCCATGGAGGCAGAAGCCAGCTTGGCCCAATATGCTTAGCTTCTACATGCAGTGCGAGAAGCCCAGGTAACAGAAAGAGCTGGTCTGGTTCTACCCAAGGGTGCGTACCAGCGGGATGGGATGTGCAGCACTTGGGTCTGAGGTGGTGCCACGCTGTTGGGGGTCTCTGCCAGGAATGGGCCATGAGTGCCCCAACAGCTGCTGCTGCAGGCAGGACTGTGCACCGTGAATAGGATCAGCTCTCCCAAGCAGTTCCGTCCACTCCCATACAGTCCCTCTACCCACAGTCTCCTCACCCCCATGTCCCTACTTATCGGGCACCCAACCTGGGGTCCGATCCACGCTGTCAGCCCTGCCCCACTCCTATCTGCCCCAGCATGGTAAGGCAGCATGCTGGAGCAGCAGGGGCATGTGGCAACCATAGAGACACTCTGGCCATGTGCTAATGGAAGTAGCAACCTCTGGTTGCTTTAGGGCACTCTCTAGGAATGCACCCTGCACCACTTTTTCCTAGTGTGTTATTTTTTGATACCAGGATTTTCTGGTATAAATTTTAGAGTCTGCGCTGCAAATATGCAGTGCAGGGAACATTTTTTCATTCTTAGCATGCATCTTGCAGCATCTCAAACTGCTCTGAGGTGCCGCAACAGGCGCATGCTCATTCATCTGGAAGTGGCCTAGGAGTGCATTTGCTACATGTTTAATGCCCCTCAACAATATGAAATTATTCCACTATATTCCAAATGCTTACTTCTAACGATAATTCTAATTGGCACTTGCTTTCTGGGATCCAGAATAAACTATTGCCTAGTGCTTCATATTCTCTGATAGAATATCAGAGATATTGACAGTCTCCTTCTGCTATGGAACTTCCTTGAATAGGAAACCATTTTCATAAGTGGGCTGATGGGGTGATTCTGCTCATTAATATCACTTTTCAGAAGTCTTCTTAGTTTTATTTGTTCAGTTTAGACAGATCCCCAATGGTTGGCAGTGAAAGATGATCAGCTAAAGACAGTTAGCAGCAATGTCTAGGCTAACTGGAGCAGAAACTGATGCAGAAGAATCTGTAATAGACTCTTCAGAGGAAGATTTGTACCTTTCCCTTTGACCAAAAATTCCCAGGTAATAGTGGAAACACCAACCTGAACCCCCAAATCTGGTGCATTTAGTCATAGCCAAAATATATTTTAGTTCATCTATTGTACCCCCAGAAACATTGCAAAAGTGAAAGGAAAAGCATTTAGACTCATGAATGCAAAAATGTCTGCTAGAGTAATGAGAAGTTTCACTTTCTTCTTCTACAGTTTTGTAGGCTATATTAAAAAAGATGGTCACCCTGACCTTGAAAAAAGCCTAAGATAGCTATGGTTTAAAAAAACCTGAAACTTGGCGTATGCATTCTGAACAAGGACTAATACTGTACTTTGTTTTTATTCAAACATCTAAAATTACAGACGTGCAAGATTAATGCATTAAGCACACAAAACACCTTCAAATCCTTAACTTCAGAAGGATGTAGGAAAGTTTAAAAGTTTGGTTATCTGAAAGACTGTAAAATCTAGAGGCCTTCACTTGCACACATGTTGCATGATATTAGTTAGCTACACTTCACTGTAAAAAAGGTTTTTCCAGTAACATAGTCTTCCCCACAAACTTTAGGTAGAGATAAAGCATAAGTCATTTTTACCTCAGCATAACTAGTTGAGGGAAGAACTATTTGTGTTTTCTCTCAACTAGGATTTAGCAAGGAGAGGATGCTTTGCTTTACAATGAAGACACATATTAACTCTTGATTATACCTCCCATAGGTGAAAGGGATGAAGAAATAAAGAAGAAGACTGGTGACCCAATGTGGCAGTCTGAGGAAAAACAGCTCCCTGTTAGTAATACAGCAGAAGAGCCTCTGAGAAAATTAAATCACCACACCCAGTTAGTTATTAAAGGATAGGGTGGAAGCCCCAAGTGGAACCTTGTTTAGGTAAAACCATTTGTTTAACAAAAGGAGCAATCTAAAGGTATCAGAGCAATTCCTACTATGTCTAGATTCTGGTCCTGCAATTGGATCCATACAGATAGATCTACGTGCCTTTGGGGTAGAAGTAGAATGGTGCCTGCACAACCCAACTGCAGGATTTAGGACAGGGGGAATATGTTGAAAAAAAATATTATTATACCCAAAGCTTTAGGTAGAAATCCTTGTTTAGCTAAATATGTTTTTGTTCTAGTTCAAGGCTTAAAACTCCTATGTATTCAGCTGTTAGTTAATGTGGCAGCAAGTGAGTCTGTTCAGAGATCTCTACCTTCTAAATCAGGGAGTTCTTTTATCATGCATAAATGCTGCTTACACCTTACCTGCAACAATGGGTGTATACAGAAGTGCTCTACGCACGTTTTACAGCGCTATAATTTAGAGCACTTTTTCTAGTGCTATAAAGTTACAGTACTCTGTCAGTGGCCTCTGAACCTCCCTGCACTTTCCAGGCAGCAGGAGACTATGGACAGCAGCAGACCAGTGGAGAAGACGGAGCTGAGATGACAGGCTGTTACTCAGCCTCTCATCCTACCCAGCCTCCTCTCCGCCCGCCACTTCTTCCCTTCCAGCCCTGGGAACAGACATTGCCACATGTCTGCTCCCCAGCCATGCAGGGTCTCAGGTTGTGTGTGTGGCCACTTTCAGCATGCATCATAACCCATGCCCCTACATGCACACCACACCATGTCCTAACTCCCCTCCCCTTCCAGGGTCTTTTGCTCATTCCTCCAACCCCACACCCCAAAATTTTGCTGGTGAGTGCTGATTTGTTAAAAGGCAACATGTTTTGACACTGACCATCTGGGGTTGGAGGAGCTGCACAGGGCCTGGGGGCCCTCAGCACAGACCCAGTTCTTCCAGCTGCAGAGCAAGCCGTGCTCCTTGGAGCTAAGATGTGCCCTCCCCTCTTCCCTGGTGGTGCCGGGGAGCACTAACCAAGTTTGCAAAGCTCACAGGATACTGATGGAATTGCCAAAAATTTGACCAGTGTACAAAAGTTATTTACAGCTCTGTAGGTTGCCAAAGTGCTGTAAAATACAGTAGGCCTGTGGGAAGCAGCAAGTATTCGATTTGGCTGAATCAGAGGGACAGTGATTCAATTTGGTGATTTGAATCACTGTCCTACTTCAATTCGGCCAAATCGGATTTGGAGAGTTGGCTGCCAAATCGGGCCTAATCTCCTCTGAATGAACAAGTGGCGGCAATAGGGGCATGGCAGTGGCAAGTGGGGCCCCACTGCCTGCCCAGTCCCCCAGCCTTCTCCCATGGCTGCTCTGCCTGGCCCCAGCATCCCAGTATTTAAAAAACAAAACAAAATGCCCCGCACTCAGTGGCTGCAGCAGTGGCAATCAAGGCCTCTCGGAGCTTGTGGTGGAACCTCCCCATGCAGCACAATAGCAGGGGGCAGCGGTGATTGTCCCACCCTCTGGCACCCGTGCGGCAGCTGTTGCATTCTGTGGGAGCAGGGCAACGAGGCAGGGTGCTGCACATTGCCCTGGAGCCTGGCAGCACTTAGCCTGAGTGGCCTCGGCTCCTGGACAGTGTGTGAAGCCCCATGGCACCTGGCAAGATGTGCTGCACCTGCATGATGCAACAGCTGCTGCACGGGTGCCAGATCAGGGTGGCCAATCCCTGCTGCCCCATGCTATGCAGGGGGGCTCTGCCATGAGCCCCCAGAGGCCCCGATAGCTGCTGCTGCAGCCAGTGAGTGTGGGGCTATTTTTTTTTTTTTTCAGTGCCGGGGCACTGGGGACAGGCGAGTCAGTCATGGGGAGGGGCTGGGGGAGTAGGCAGGGGGTGGGGCCAGGTGGGGAGGTGCACAGGGGGGGCTGGGGTCAGACAGGGGTCCCTCTATGGTCCCCTCCTCCAGCCCCCACCCTGCTGCTTACTGACATGGAGCCCAGGTCCAGCTCCCTGTGGTGGTGAGAAGGGACTGCCCGAATCTCTGAATCAATTTGGAGGCTTCCAATTAAATTTGGATCTTTTAATGGGTCTCCTGATTTGATTCAGATTCGGAGATTCAGCCACTGTATCAGGCCAAATTGAAATTGGCTATTGAAGCTTCACACAGGCCCAAAATACAGCACTTCAAATGTAATACTTCATTTACCAAGGATTAATTTAGAAGTGCTGTACCCATTTTTAAAGTGCTGTAAAGCCATGTGCTTCTGTTAAGTCATGGCAATAAAATACTTTAATGATGAAAAAAGCAACTTCTGTACACAAGCAATAACCTTCCTCTAGAGGCCTGACAAGATGGAACAATGCATGCTGGGATGTGCAGACAGATGTGCAGGACAGATTTACATTAAAGACAATATTGCTAACTTCAAATGTTCACAAATAATCAGGCCCCACAAAAATGAGTGGCTTAAAAAAGTAAGCTTGGGTTTCTCTCAATCTTTCTTCTGGTTTTTGAGCCTTTATATTACACTCAGACAATTTTCAATGTTATTCCCACTACAATGAGGGTTAGAAACGAACTTAAAAAAATGAAAGCAGAGATTCTCTCCTAAACAAACACCTTCAAGCCCTAGCACTTTCGCAAAATCAACAAATATAACAAGCCTTGCAATAAAATGTATAAGTGGCAAGGCTACAGATACTAGGTGGAACTTAACCATGTTGCAGAACTTGTTGGACAACCTTTAGTCATCCCAATGAATGATACAGTTAAAATTCTTCAACAAGATAAAGACCAGGATGTTGCTTTCACCAACTGCAAAATCCTGCTGTTTTTATTTTTTACAGCTAAATTTCATTATCCAGTTCAGAAATGGGAAGAAAGTAACTATATCAAATAGTCCTTCTTTGTGACAATGAGAAAATCATTGTGGGTTCTGCACTGTTAAATGGGATTAGAAAGTTCCCATCAGTAACAATTTTAACAACAGTCTGAGTTTCTACCACTACTTTAGAGTGTACAAATCATTGAGGACTTTTTAGTACCTGATGACTGATGAGGATTTAAAGTACCTGATTATCTGCATAAAGACCGCATCCTGGCAATGGAGAATCACCTACCCTCCCAGGATATTTTAAAGGAGCTCCAGAAGTAGATACACCTATTATTAAACAAAATTAATACAACAACATTATGAAAGTAGATCATGCTCCCCATTTACATAAAAACAATGGGAAAAATGTTGAATCTGGTTTAGTTCTGCTTGTCATTTGAGTCGCTATGTTTTTTCTTACCCAAATTTTTCTAACTAGTGAGAAAAATAGGAAATTGCTGGAACACAACATTGTCACTATTAGATAATGTTGGTATATTCCTAGATTTTTCAATCCAAATGTTAACCAAGTAGAAAAGTTACAGTGAGCTGAAGCTATCTCTAATATCTAAGCTGCTCATCATCCTTGTATATATGAACTAAGGCCTAGATCTTAAAAGCATTTAAGGCTGTTTATAGACATTAAAAAAAGTGCTTTACCAGAAGAAGCAGTGCATTACTTAGACCCAGCTCTGCAGTTTCTGTATAGATCGGGTGCTTCAGTAGGGCTTTTTGGCATTTGTATCTAAAGCTGATTTCATCAGCTATTAAAGTACCAAAAAAGCCCTGCTAAAGCACCTGATCTATACAGATGTCAGGCAAGCCAGGTCCAACTAATATTAAGTCTCTTCTGGGGGTGCGCTGGGCTAGGAACAGGAGTATGCTGAGTTTAAGGTAAAGCGGAATTTTAGCTTTGCTTTTTTTTTTTTTAAATAAACATCGGCAAGCAGCCTAAATGTACTTAAGTTCTAAGTCCTGTTGCAATCAGAGGGAGGCAGACATCTAAATGCTTTGAGGATCGGGACCTAAACAACTATAGGTAGCAATGACCTGGTGCTCAGAACTGCCACCTCCTGGCCACATTCCCCACTCACATCCAGTCCAACTGTTAGTCAGCACCAGCAGAAATGCTTCCTGTCTTACCCTTCACATCTAATTACCTATAAACAGGAAACAAGAATTTCACAAAAAAAGCCCACCCCAATTATTCAGTTAGCAGCAATCACATGAAATAAGAAAGGACCAAAGTTAAACAGTTGTATGATATATTTTGATTAATCTTACCAACAGTTATATTTCCATGAATATCCAAGGCAATTAGACCTAATTAAAATATAAAAAGAACAATTTTACTTCTCAAGCAGGACCATAAATTGTTTCACAAAAGATTAGTCTGTTTTATTATGCAGATTAATTAGTCCCCAGAGAAACATGTTAAACATTTGAAGCATGTTCTTGAAGTAATAAAATATTAAAAGGACAACCAGAAAAGAAGAGATTTTTATACCAAGTTACAAGTGGCACCTAATACTGAAGTAACTGAGAAATTATAAGAATGGCTTTTGCCATTTTTCCAGGTTTCTTTCTTTTCTACTTAATATATTCAACAATGCTTGGTGTCTAGTCCACATAATTGTTTTCTCCCATGTATAACTGATTGTGCCCCGATCCTAAAAATGTCTGTTCATGTGCGCAACTACTGTTGTAAGTAGGCCTACTTACATCAATTAAAATTCATGTGGCTGTGTTTTTGCAGGTGAGACCTTTATTTGCCTCCTTACAGGGAAGCAGAAAGAAAAGGTCTTATAAAAACATTTTGATATAGAAAATAAAAGTCAGAACGGCTTATTTAAAGAATGATCTACTTTAAACTGCATTTCAAAAAATGTGACTACTTTAGAGGAAACTACTCAAGAGGAAGACATGGGAAATATGAACAAACATTTGTTTGATAAGAAAACACACTTTAGCCACCTGCCTGGAGTTGCACCATAAATAACAAAAACGTAAATGGTTAGCATTTTATTAAGAGGCCTAATAAAAATAATTTATTATGACAGCCTATAAATTGCTTCATAAAGTCTGAACAATTATCAATGTAAAAAGGCCCGTCCATTTAAAACAAACTAGAGTAGTCTAAATACACAGTAGCGAGTACATCTCTGAAGAACTTCACCCTGCTTCATGACAGGCATTAGTCCTGTCACTAACTTCAGTGGCATAAAATCAAGCCCTAATAGAATTATTATTTCCTTTCCTAGATGATAAACACCACACTACCATTTTTGTTTTCTGTCAGACACTAATAGTAACTCTGTTTTGCTAAAGTGGTTTATGAAAATATTGCAATATGACAAGGATTTCTCAGGGCGATATCTTTTATTGAACGAATTATGTAGTTGGGATACAGTTAGACAAAACAATTCAGATGAAAGAATCCTTGACTTAGAGCAAGAATAAATGTAATATATGAACAAAGCACCCTGGCCCTGTGGTGCCCCTCCCCTCCACTCACAACCCACAGCCCCACTCCTCCCAGCCCTGCTGGTGCCCCTCACTCCCAACCTGCTGCCCCTTTCCCCACAAGCCCCAGCCCCGCAGTGTATGGGGACAGCAGGTGGGGTGGGGTGGGAAAGTATGGGGGGCTAGTGTCCCCCCAGATTTATGCACTCACAGGGGGCACAGGGCTGCAGCCTTGCTGGATGAGCATTGGCAGGAGCTACCTCCACAGCCCAGCAAGCAGGATTCAGCGCAAGAGGGCAGAGCGGGGCAGTGAGACTCATTGCTGCCATTGCTTCTAGAAATCCCACACCAGCCACGCCTCCAGCAGCATAGGGAGTAACAGAGAGAGGCGGGCCGCACTACCCTCACCTTCTCCCTCCACCAGCCATTCATGCACCACGCTGCAGCTCCACCCCACCACCATGGCCCAGCCGTTCCCCTCAGGCCATGGCTCCATCCCAGAGAGGAGGTGGGGTGGCAGGGAGTGTCGCCTGTGTGCCTTCTACCAAAGACTTACCTGTGGGGTGCTACAGGAGCTGCCTGACTGCCATGCACATATGGTACCCCTTGCCTGATCACCCCCTTCCTACTCCCCACAGGAGAGTGCCCCATGCACCCTGAAACGCTGCCAGCCTGCAAGGAGAAACTTGTGGTTTCCCATGTTTTTCTCTTTTAAAGGAGAATCCATTTTTAAAGTTTGCCGATTCATTTTTTGTTAAGTTTGTTCACAACTCTTTCATATATTCCTGCGATCTGCTTTTGGGTTATGACCCATGGGTTGAGAAACGCTGAACTAGATGACTTCCTGAGGTTCCTTCCAACTCTATTTTCTATGATTCTATATAGGAGACAGTTATAGCTCAGTTAAAAATTTCACCCACAGTTAAGTCCTTACTTAAGGCTGTTTTTTTGTGTTGATTTAAGCATAATTCCATTTAAGGAATTAGCAGTACTAATACTGGCACTCTTCTACTGATGTAATTGTCTCCACTGGACAATTGGTTGTACTAGCTTAACTATATTGGTTTTTAATATAGTCAAATCAGTACAAAAAGTGTGTTGACAAACCCAAGCTAACCTCCTATCAGTACGCTGAAGCATCTGATGCTGGCTACTATTGGATTTAGGATACTGAATTAGATGATAGATCTAATGTGGCAGGGAAATTCAAATGTTACCAACTTCAAAAGGAGATTTGCCTGAGTAAGGACTGCTACAATAGATGCATTACTGCTCTGTTGTTATAGCCCTTAATAGGCATAAAGTAGTTGCCATGATTTATACTTAACAAAATGTTATATTAAGAACCTATGTTTACAAATAAATTAATTATTAACAACTTTCTAATGAATTCTTCTAAATATTTGTGATAAACAGGTTTAGTAGGAAATGTATGCAGGTTAACTTAAACCATTAACATTTATGCATCTCAGACTAATGTATTCTATATAACTGCATTTTCATACTAATAAAAAGCATTTATAATTTTAAATAAATTAATTTACGGGCAGTCCTTGACTGAAGACGTTTCGAGTCACAACCAACGGCACTTAAGACATTTATAAAGTGACACTTTCTTTCAACTTTGACATCTGTTTCGACTATACAATGCTTGATCCAATCCCACGCTATGCCACACCAGCGAGTAAGTTCACTGCATTGCCCATCTCCCCCGAGAACATCCGTCTAAACTTCCTTAGACACTTTCTTTAAGAAAGCAGACAAGACACTAGAAAAACCTGCAGACAAGACTCCTGAGAAGACTCCAGCCAAGAACCCTTCACAAAGTCCAGCAGTCAGCTCAAAGAAGTCCTTCCAAATCAATATGATTGCTATTTACAATATAAATACATTAATGTAGCTATATTACACACCTATAATTGATTAAGTACAAAATTCTGGGTTATTTTTGGTGAAAATAGGGTATCAGGCCTTGGTTCAGGAACCAATTCCCCATTTATAACATCGTTCCTATAGAAAAATCGGTTCTGAGTTGCAACGTTTCAACTTAAGATGCGGTTTTCAGGAACCAATCGTGTTACAAGTCTGAGGACTGCCTGTAGTTGTTTTTTGTTACTTTTCATATAGTAAACTGTGTAACTATTCAAGTAGGGTAGGAGTGTTGTTATAGTTGTGATGGTCCAGGAAATACATGAAAAACAATGTTTTTTGTTAATCTCTCTTATTGGGGCAACTGTATAGTCAGAGAGATGTTAGACATGCTTTTGTGCACGAAGTGCCCTTTTTCAGGTCTGGGAAAAAAGCAGGCACAGACTGTTCAAGGACAGCAAAGGAACAGAAGGGGAAGAACAATTTTTCCCCCTCCACATGCACAACTTTCATGAGAAAGCCGCAGTAGTATTACTGCCTTCTAGGTAATGTTAGTCTTTTACTACCTGTAGGTGGCTCTGTTTGAAATTATTAGAACTGGCTTCTGTTATTTTTTCAATATAGTACTTCAAATACAAATCAACACTCACTTAACATTCAATGATGTTTCTCCATTTCATGTCACTAGCCAACATATCACATATTCAAGAATCTACATAGTTATTCATCACAGGATCTAGGCTCTTCAAGTGTCACAGAGACATTTGTGTTTGATTTGTAAGGTCTAACATGCAACTGGTAAAAGGTTTAACATGTCTGTGGGCAATAATTAACACACATCCTTTACATAAAAATCCCTGTAAAATATTTATTGTATATTTCCTTTGAAATACAAGGGAAAGAATTCTAGGAACTGCTCAGCACTCTTTTCAGCATGAGAATATATGTCAAGAGACTCTCAGGACATAAAAGCAATGGCACATCCCTTTATTCTGGCTGTCATTTCCCTGTATCGTTCTCAACTTCGGCATGCTTTTGACTTCAACCAAACCATGGTATCTTTTAGATGCCAGGAAAAGGAACTCCACAAACAACATGTGCTAATTTCCTCTTTGAGACTGAACGTATTATTTCATTTGTGCTTTGACAGTCTGAGCAGCAACAAACTTACTACAGGTTTCAAAGCAGCAGCTCTTGCATTCAGAAGTAGCACGGAATTATATTTAAAATATTTATTTAAATTTTACATAAAGCTATTGGCAGAAAGTCATTAACTGAAACAAAGAAAATGAATAGCTGGTTTTTAGGAATTCTGAACATCTGTTTTTTTTTCAGCGAAAGGCTCAGTACCTCTGAAAAGCTAGGTCAAATGTCTAAAACAAGCTAAATGTCAGGTCATTAATATCTAAAGTAAGTTTAGGGCAAAATGCTATTTTACTTTATGTACAGTTTTTGTGCAAGTAAGGCAGTTTTAGATTCTTTTTCACCTTTTTATGTGCTGTGCCTGCTAGAAGCAAAATGGAGGAAAGCCTTCCCATATCCCCATCTCAAACCCATCTGAACTCTCAAACTAGATCTGAATCATAAGGAGCCTTGTGAGTCAGATCAAGACCTAGAGGTAGTGGGACAGCAAGTGGCAGCACAAGGGTAACATAGCTGACACTCCTCTCATACAACCACTAACAGATATCCCCAGAAAGCCTCTGTGGCTGAGAATCTGGTGACAGGCCTTGCTCCAACCTGCCCTTCTTAACTCCTGGTACCATTTGGAGCCCCACAATCCAGATGAAACAATTTCTCCAGTGGAATCCCACCCACAGGCCGCATGTCCAATGTTTCTGTTTTAACCCAATTGCTTAGTGCTCAGGGTACTTGCCCAGTGAGTGGCAGACCCAAGTTTTAGGTGAGGGGAGACCTAGAAGGGGTTTGAACCTACCTCTCCTGTTTCCTACTAAAGTGTTCTAACCACCAGGCCACAGGTTGGGCAATATCTGGGCCTTCTCCAGCACTACTCTTGAGTCTGACCCACTGCACCTTGGATAAAATGGATAAGAAGCAGTGGGGGGGATTTCTACTCCATTGGGAGTAAGGGTCCAAGGTAGAACACAAGGCTCCCTCCCACCTAAGGTAGCATTCATCTTACTCAGCCACATACCCTCTGGCTTATTTTCTTCTTCCTGGCCTCATATATCTCCCTCTTGCTGCTCAGCATGCAGTCCCACTAAGCATATGCACACTTTTCACTCCCAGACCTGAACTGTAAACTGTGCATAAAAAGCCAAAAACTGCAGTTGAATGGCTGTGTATTTAGGCATAGAGAGAGAAAAAGTATTTAGCTTTTAGTCTTCATTAGAAAATGAAGACGTATAAAACTGCAAGCCTTAAGTGAGATGTGAAAACACCAATGCATGGTCATACCACTGCATAGTCACTTCCTTCTGGGAAAGCTAGTATAATCTTCAAGAAATGAGGAACTAACAGCAGTAAGATTTTGTACTTCATTATTTTACTTCTCCCTCTTTAATGAGAGAGCTGAGCTGAGCTTGTTGAGCCTTGGAAGAACCCTATGGAGCTCCACAAAGATAGAAGAACAAGACTAATTTCACTGAGCAAGACAAAGTGGAGAAAATAATGCAGAACTCTCCACCTGTAGAATAGTTTCACAGCAGAATCTTGTGCATGTCCATCAAAGAATTGGTAGGAGATTCACAAACGCATCTGCCAGCAAAACCCGGCAGGATTCTCTCTCTCCAAGTTTTCCATATACTATTTGCAAGTCTGTCTGTGTGATCTACTTTGACTCAATTTATTTTGAAGTGCCTACCTATATCTTCATTTCCATGTTTCAATTACTGTAATTCTCAGCTTTCTCTTGTATGTGCAGAATGTCTACCTTTTCACATGTGCTGAAGTATGGAATAACATAACATGATTTCTAATCCTTCATAAGCTATTTCACCCCAACCATCTTGTGCACTTGGAGCTGACACTTGGTGTAAGAAGGACATCCTTGCTCAGGAAGCCACACCTAGGGAGACAGCTAAGGCCCTTCTGCATTTGCAAGAGCAAGGACAGGATCTCTACTAAAATTTGTATGGACTATGAATTCACCTCTGTGAACTGCTTCGGAAATAGCAACACAGAGACCAGGCGGAACAGCTCTTATGACTGGAATGTCAACACTGAGGGTTGCACTGTTTTGAAAGGACAGGGCCAGGAGAAAAGGTGGTGCCTTGCATGTCAAAAACATGTATCTGTTCCCTGGTTCAGGAGGAAGACAGCAAAACAGAATTAATTTGGGTGAAGATGAAAGATGCAGCACTGATACAATAATGGAGATCTATTATAGGTCACCTAATCAGAAAGTGGAGGTAGATGAGGCATTCTTCGAGCATGTGACAAATCTATCCCAAAGCTATGGAATGGTACTGATGGGAGACTTCAGTTTTACAGGCATCTGCTTGAAGAACAATGGAGCCAAACATAAAATGTGTGTGTGTGTGCAGGGGGAGCGGGATAAATTTCTGTTCCAGAAGGTAGAGGGTACAACTAGGGGATCAACTATCTTAAATCTTTGTCTTTACCAACAGGGAAGAACTTGCGGAGGATGTGAAGGTAATGGATAACTTGGGAGGAAGTGATCACAGTATGAGAGAATTCCAGAACCTGAGAAAGAGAAAGCACAAGATCATCAAAATCCAGATGCTAGATTTTATCTGACTCAAGGAGTTAATAGGCATAGTGCCAGGGGAAGACAGACTGACGGATAAAGGCACCCAGGAGGTCTGGGAGCTTCTAAACGGCACAGTATTGGAAGCCCAATGAGAAACTGTGCCAACACAAGAATGGCAAGAGACCAATGTGACTGCACAAGAAGCTTCTAAGATGCCTCAAATGCAAAGCATATTTAGCTGAAAGGTCTTGCCCCTCCATTCAGGGTCAGACGATCAACATATCTGGGGTCAGAAATTTTACCCCATAGTCAAATTGGCATGCACCTTTGGGATTTTAGACTTCCTCTGCAGTGGTGGGTTTGTGGCTCTCTACCCAGGATCTTCTGAGCAGGACATTGAAACAGGACACTGACTGCCATGGCTCCCCTGTTTTAACTGTAGCAGATTATGGTGTTATGTCTGTGCTGTGTCAGGGCTGATGGCAGAGTTTAGCTTATGGATTGTATAAAATGGTTTGGATAGGAATGATCCTGCCTCAGGCAAAGGATTGGTCTGGATTACCTCTGAAGGTCCCTTCCAGCCCTACTTCTCTATGGGCGCCTATACACGTGCAGGGAGGCTGCTATGACGTGCTGTAATTACAGCATGTTGGAGCAGACTGGATTAAGAGACTGCTGGAGTGTACTGTGCTCCATTAGACCTCAGCATCATGTGCATCAGCATCCCTGTAGAGAAAAATGGTGGCAGGGGCGCTTTAAAACTCATTCAAAAACGTTTGCTACACATAACACCCTGGGCACTTTAATTAGAGTGGCTCTCAGAGCCGTTCTAATTTAAGTGTCCCGTCCCTTCCCCCCCTACTCCCAGAGCACATTTATAATGCCCATATGATTCTATAATTTGGTCTCCATGGACAGCTAATAAGTATATAACTACCTATCCACCACAATATGTTTGCTACTGATGATAAAAACTTTTAGTTAACATACAATAACCTCTAAGATTACATACAGATGTAGAGAAAGAGAAGCCAGTTTAACAATGACTTCATTATACAGGGATTACTTTAATACAGAATCTTTATACTATTTCATAGATTTCATAAACATCAGGGCTGGAAGGGACCTCGAGAAATCATCGAGTCCAGCCCCCTGCCCAAAGGGCAGGAAGTCAGCTGGGGTCATAGGATCCCAGCAAGATAAGCATCCAATTTACTCTTGAAGGTGTTCAATGTAGGTGCTTGAACCACCTCCGCTGGCAGACTGTTCCAGACCTTGGGGGCTCGGACAGTAAAGAAATTCTTCCTTATGTCCAGCCTGAAACGGTCTTGCAGGAATTTGTGACCGTTCGACCTCGCCACCCCTTGGGGCGCTCTGGTGAACAAACGTTCCCCCAGATCCTGGTGGTCACCCCAATAAACTTATAGGTGGCCATCAGATCACCCCTGAGCCTGCGCTTTTCCAGGCTAAAGAGTCCCATGTCTCTCAGCCTATCATCGTAAGATCTGTTTTCCTGACCTCTGATCATGCACGTGGCTCTCCTCTGGACTCTCTCAAGCTTCTCCACATCCTTTTTGAATTGTGGAGCCCAAAACTGGACGCAGTACTCCAGCTGCGGCCTCACCAAGGCCGAGTACAAGGGGAGAATGACGTCCCGGGATTTGCTTGAGAAGCATCTATGGATGCACGCCAGCGTTTTGGTCACTTTATTACCCGCAGCATTAAACACAGATTAATTAAAAAACCGCATTACAATTAGTTACCTAAGGTATCGTGTCCTTTGGGACTTTTTTTCTTCTCTAGATATTCCTATAGGAGAAATGTAGAATAAAATAAAAGCTAGTTTGACAAGGCAAGGAACATGTACATAAATACTGATAAACACTGGATTTTAAAATCATTATTTAAAAAGATTGAAGCAGTGTACTAGAAGAAATAAAGCTATTAAAACTGTGACCTTTACTGAGCACTGAGCATAAATGGACTTCCAAAATCTAAACCCCTTTTATGATGCGACAAGAGAATGGACTTCAGCAGTCAAAACTTCATCTAACATCAGTGAATCAAATTTAAATAATAATCATTGTACATTTTGGGTGAACTGTGAAAAATTCCACTTTTATCTGAAAATGTTTGCTTCAAATAGTATTCAGAGTCAAATGATCTGGGTTCTACTCCTGGCTGCACCACAAACTTCCTCTAAAGTCACTTAAGACTACATTTCCAATAGTGCTATCTAATTTGGAGGAACCTAATTTTCAGCTGTCAAACTTTAGACATCTTGTGTGTGATTTTCAGAAGTTAGGTCCCAGTGATTTCAGTTAGGGTTATGGTTGTTTGGCACCTCTCCAAATCAGATGTTAGGAAGCCTGATTCTCTACTGCTGTGAAGTGTGTATTTTACACCTATGCAAAGTGGGATTAAATTATACTAATGATATGAATAAAGAATTCTAATTTGGTAGTATTTTGCAACTGCTTTGCATAGGTCTCAGTAAGTACAATATAAGCAGTTCAAGTCCTGAGGGGCATAAAGGCCTTTAATGAACCCTGTGCAGGTGGATCACTGTGTCCATGCCAAGTTAAGAGTAGGATTTAAGGGCAAAACAAAGCATTCAAAGAAAGAGGCCACTGTTGAAAAAAATAGGCTTTAGCTTTTTTGTGCCTTACTTTCATCACCTATAAACAGGTAATAATATTTACCTATCATATTACAGTGGCTGGAAAG
The DNA here is from genome assembly GCF_052110815.1 of Crocodylus siamensis. NCBI lineage: Eukaryota > Metazoa > Chordata > Crocodylia > Crocodylidae > Crocodylus > Crocodylus siamensis. The sequence continues at coordinate 183,420,594 of NC_143395.1, forward strand.
ATATTTCAGAGGGTGGTTGCTTTAACAAGTGGGTGGCCACTTTTACCCCAGCCCACACCACCAGTCAGACATAGTCACCACTCCTCCCTCCCTCTCTATCCCCATGCCAACACTGCTGCTTTACCCCACTGCCTAGCTGCCACTTGGACAAACCCCCTGCTGCTAAAGTGCCCTGTGACCAAACCACTGCAGAAGCTCCCTAGATCCAAGGCCAGATAAAATGGCTCTGCAGGCCAGATCCAGCCCATGGGCCATAGGTTGCCAATCCCTGAATATGGTATTCAGCATTCATTACTGTTTGTATTGTCCTAAGTTGTGTAAAGTCTGCTACTTTCAATACTGCTTGTAGGTGTTGTAAGATCCTGGGATGTAATATACAACACAGAACAGCAGCAATGCTTACACTTTAAGTAGGAGTGCCCAACCTTCTGGCTGGACAAGTAGTGCAGGGTCAGGGTCTATGCACCTGATCCAGTGCAGGGTTGGTGTGTGGGTTTGGTCTACAGGTGCCAACTAGTTACCAGCACGAGCCTACATGCCTAGATTTGGCCACACAGTGGCCTGACACCACATGATCAGTCCAATCGCAGAACAACTGTGTGTGCTTGCCCAGCTGGGCCAGCATGATCTACCATGCAAGGCCACATTATCCAGCCTGCAAGGGTCCCAATGGGACCAGAAATTTGACATCAGTGAAGCAGCAATTAACACTGCCACCACTCCCACACTGCCAACTTTCCAGACCTGTGAGGAATCCTCTGGGCCAAATGAGATAACTCCATGGAGCAATTATCCAATACTTGAAAAAACAGATCAACTTTTAAAATCTTCCCTAGTGTTTCAGTTGAAACCAATAAAATAAAACATTCTATAATCCCCAACACTGCAATATAAATATGCTACAGTCCATGAAAAAATGTTCTACAAGAATAAAAATTCCTTCTGCATCTTAGTTAGGTGGTAAAGTCAGCCTGTTAAGAATCTTATGGTATGTGCACATTGCTCAAGGCAGTAAAATAGAGAAATACCTGAGCCACCCCTTTTCATGGAGGTACAGTGTGGACACATACTTAAGGATGGACCTAAAACAGTGGTGCCCAAACTTTGCCCACCACAGCCAGATGGGTGGTGCTAAGTCCGTCTGCAGGAAATATCAAGCATGCAGTACAGAAAGGCGGCGCCTGATCTGGCCATGTGGGAGGAGTGGCCCACCCTGATCTGGCTGGAAGGAGAAGGGTACATGACTGACCCCAATGTGGCTGCGTGGGAGGAACGGAGTGTGGCCCAGTCCTGATCCAGCTGAGGATGGGGGGAGGGGAATGTGGTCCATGGCCCCAATCCAGCCATGTTGGGGGGAAAAGGGGGAGAGAAGGAGCATAGCCCAGCACCAACCCAACTGTGGGAATTTGGCAGAGAAGAAGGCTGGTAGTATTAATTGCCACTGTTCCCCCACCACCAAATTTCCCAACCAGGGCAGAGCCCTGCAGACTGGATGCCAAGGCTCCAGGGGCCACATTTGGCCAATGGACTGGGGGTTGAGCACCTCTAATCTAAAAAGAAGGCTGCAATAGCCAAGGAAAAGTTTAGAGCATTTAAGTTTGTTTTTAAGTATCTGACCAGTTTAATGTAACAGAGAAAGGAAAAGGCCACACAGGTCTAGAATTGTAATCAAAACTCTTCCTTTTTTACTTAATGGCAATCAATACCTTACATTTACAAAGAAAATAAATATTATTCATCTATCATAAAATGGCATTCCGTAAACATTTTAATATAATGAATATTTGCAAAATACAATCAGATATGCCCATGACTCTCTCAAAATATTCAAAACCATTCATAAATAATAATAATAAAAAAAATCAAAAAAAATCAGAGCTCCATTATAACAAATTTTAGTTTTTAGTACTTCTTATTTTCCTGAGATTTGGGAAACTAAGAATTTCATTTTTACACCAGGGGATCATACGGTGTTATTATAGCAGGCTGACCTGTTCCTCCAGTCCATGAAGATAATGTGTAGCCACATCTCCTAAACAATCCCAACTTATTTTATTATTTCACAGTCCAAATACCACCCAGTGATTTGTCAGTTTTAGGGTTATTTTTGGACTATAAAATCTATTTTTAGTGAAGTTGACAATATTTAATGGTGATCTTGGGAGCAGAATAATATAACACAGTAGAAATGGTAGTTCAATAATAAGGAAAGATGCATAATTAAAACTCAAGGCCCAGATTCTCTTCCTCCCTCTGCCAAAAGCACAAACTGTTCTGTAATAACTTCTACATACCTGAATGCACTCAATAGTTAAGAGGGCTTGGTGAGGTACAGGGGTAGAACTGGAAACAGGGGTAGAACTGTGGCTGCTTTGTACTGTGCTCCAGCAATCTTCAGCGGGCAGATAGTCCACCAATGACTGTTACCAATTTGCAGTTTAGACCTGCTCTAAAGCTCTTCTAAACTCAGCTGGGGGTGACCAAACATTAATGGGTGCATAATCAGTTTTTCTGATGCCTAAATGCTTTTCTCTGCTATTATGAACAGAGCATAATGACAGCAGTTTTCGACCCTTGGGTCAAGGGTTTATACTGTCAAAGAATTGTGCAAGGGAGAGCTTCAGTGAACCACAGCCTGCCCACTCTATGCACCCTGTAGCCCAGAACAGATGTACTATAGTCACCTAAAAGAAGTACTAGGCCTCCATCAATAAGTACATCTGAGATGGCAAAATTACTGGCATGCACCCAATGTCACCTTCAGACAGCATATGGTGCTTCACTGCACCTCTCCTTAGCCTCGTCTAAGAAGTGATACAGACTTCCCCCCCAAAATTTGTTCTCTTTTACGTGTATGGGTAATTCCTGCCCATATTAGCATGATCTCCATATGAATGCCCATCAAGATAAATTAGAGACATCTTCATATGAAAGTCCACTCACAACAGGTATACTGGCTGTAGACAGTACCTTATAAACTTCTGCACTCCATTCAGTCATCATACTTTCATTGTCCTCTACAACGAAGCCCTGCTCTCTTGCAAAGGCCGCTGCACCATCCCCAACCAGGAAGCTGTGGGTATTTCTCTCCATGACTTTACGAGCTACAGCTAGTGGTGTTCCAACTCTTTTGCAAAAAAGGGAAGAATTATACTTTTATGGAATTTTTATGTACTGATTATTTTTTTTCAACTCAGTGCAACAACAAAAAAAAGTGCCAAAAATATAGGAAGTTAAAAACAACAAAAAACCAATTAGATTCCAAGCATAGGACGAGCATAATTTGTTAGTAATTATCTTTTTACTGGAACTTTTTTAAAATCTTAAAGCAGTCTGAACAGGATATACGCAACCTAGACACCCAAATTAGTGCTGTACTGTGTTTCCCCTAAATTTTCCTATTTCTAATTTTTTCTTTGACAGATTTATCCTTTGACCATAAAAGCTGTCAGTTCCTTTCATATCATGTATTGTTCAACTAAGCCACCTATTAGTACGATTCAGCAAAAATGCATTGTTTCTTTAACAGGGCTCAAGCACCCAATAAGTGTTAAGTTGCCAGAAGGACTCTGGATTTTTACACAGTTACTTGGTTAAAATTAAGGCCCCATTATTCTCTACTGATGGTGTAGCAGTGGAGACACTACTAAGCATAGAGAAAGCTCAGACCCTTTTTATTCTGGGTTGTCTAAACCTATTCTGCATTTTAATCATTGTAGCAATTCCTGACACTCCTTACTACTTGAATCATTTTTAACAGAGCTGCACTCATTGTAAGTTAAACATCCCTATTTTCCTATTACAGATGTTTTCATTATTTTTCTTCTCATATTTTAAATTAACTTGTGAATGTGAAGTCGGGCTCCAGCTGAATTAAACTGGTAAAAAAACACCTTAAAATGTCATTCAGTTCAGAACACATTAGCTTCCTTCATTATACCTGTCCTATAACAAAGCATAAGTATCCCATAAGACCACTCAATAACCATCAGCAGTAGTTAGCACCAGATATAGCAATGGATTTTAATTGCTATGCTGTACTATACACCTGAGGTCCTCCTTAACAGTCCTATTTTCATCACAGAACTTGCATCCCTTTGACGTCTAATCTTACTTGCTGCATCAGATTTAACAAAATTAAATGGTTACTGGTGTATTAAGCCAGGTTTCAACATTACCCTCTTTACACAAAAATGTTTTCAATTACTGTGTTATGAATTAGAGCATGGCTTGCTTCCTTAGTAGCCCAATTACTGCAAAAACCCCCATTTACTAAAGTCATGGGGGCAATGCTAAGACTGACAAAAGATAATTTGCATCTTCAAAGTGACCTAGTTAATATACAGCACTTGCATTAGTTAATCTTTTGCATTAAACACATGAGGTTTGAAATCTAGCTTACCTTGATTGGACCATACTTTGCCATCATAAAGCAATCATTGAAAATTACTGGAAGCTCGCATGAAAATTAGTTGCAGGATATGACCCAATGGAAAATAAACGTGTGTAGTAGCATTTTCATCCCCTTACCTCAAGAACTTTACAAACATGGGATAAGTCTTTGTTTGTGGGATAAGTTTGTAGACAAGGAAATTGCCAGGTCAAATGACTCATCCAAGGTTGTGTATGTTAGTCAACTGCAGACCAGGCAATAGAGCCCAACTCTTGTGCCTATCAAACCAGTGTCCTATCTACAGGATCACAATGGAAAACAAGTCAGATGATTTCAGTTTAGTTAATATTTCAGGCTTGATAGGAGGCTTCCACTGCAATTGCTTATTGTGCTTTATCCAGCAATTCAAATCCCTCACTTTTATGGACATAACACCTTTCCACATATTTATAAAAATATATGCATGTTGCCGCAGGTAGATTAAAGCACATTACATACCCAGACAGAGCTGCTACTGCTCCAAAATGACAAGGATGCCCTTCCATTATAGCAGCATCACACTGGATTAATCCATCTTTGTTTGGGTAGCCTCCTCGTCCTACTACATAACTCCCCGTCTCCTCATCATTTTCAATATCTGAAGTTTAAAAATAGTTAAGTTAGACCCAAGTTTCCATTTTTTTTAAATCCAAGGGCGTCCCAAAATCTCATTAAGAAATTGAACAGTACAGAAGAGTCAAAATGAACACTATTTATGGGGGACTGACATACATATATGAAAGAGTGACCTACATCCCCCAGGCTGTACCCCATGCATACAGATAGGCACCCCCCATCCTGTTAAAATGGGGAGGTGAGCAACCCCACCCTATTATGCAGTGCTGTGCCTCACCGACAACTCCCTGTGGACTCCTCGGTGGCACTATGCCACAACAGTGCTCTGGGCTGCTAGCTCCCTTGACACCACAGGTGGAGGGCGGGGGGAAGGTTAAGCTGGACCACATCATGTCCTTCTTATCCCCTGGGGGTAGGTCAGGAAGTGGAAACTGGGGGAGGGAAGGGAAGCCCCAGGATCCCATCTGCTATAATAGGGGCAGCAATGACCTGGTGGAAGTCTGGGGCAGCACCATACCTAAGACTCATCGTGGCCCCAGGCAAACTCTTCATCAATGATAACAACAACAGGAAAACAGAAAAATGACCATTTTGGGCCCCCTATCTGTCCAAGCCCTGGGCAGCCGCCCAGTTCACCCATGCCTGTGTCCGGCCCTGGTCTGTGGGCTGCATGTGAACCCTTCCTAAACCATTTGCAGGCCATGGGCTGCCAGCTGGACAGCCCTGCCATAAACAAAGGAATTGTGCTCATGTGCCTTTGGCTACACTGAAGTCAAAAACATTCGTTCTAACATTAGGCAGCACTAGCGATACAGGAATTATCTAAAAAAGCCGAACTGCATTTCTGTAGCTTTATTTCAGTTGATGGGAAATTTGGATACACAAGCAAAGCAGTTCTAGGCCTAAAAGACAGCAAACTCGATAAGACCTCTGTCTGTCTGTTTCTTTAAAAAACAAACACCTCATTTACTCAGAAGGGGACAGAAACTGGCAAGGGAAGGGGGCTGATGGGGGCTCCAGTCAACCTGGAAAAGTAACAACTGCCCCAAAATAGTACAGGGTACTTGACCATGTATTTTTTAACTCCATGAGGGCAGACACTTAAAGCCCTGGCACTTTTATACGCAACGTGCCTTAAGTTTGTGTTCACGGATGCAAGGTCATGGGACAAATGAACTATGCTGGGATGCACACAGAGCAGGGGCTCTCACCCTTCCCACACTCAGGGTGACATTCAGAAAACGCCAGCTCTTAATTTTCACTCACATTTCCACAGTGGCTGAGCTGAAGCCTTAGGAGAGCCCCTAGCGGGACACAACAGATATAAAACCGCTGGCTTGAAATCTCTGGGTTTCTGTTAGGAATCAAGGGCAGATCCAAAAGGGGGGGAGGGGGTATTAGTGCATCTGTGCCCCCCACCCCTTTAACCCCTGCTCCACTCCAAGCTTAAAACCACCTGCTTAGCAGCAGCAACAGCATTTCTAGTCAGATAGCGCTGAGGGAAGCCGCTCGCCTTCTCGGCGCTGTTCCCCTCCAAGCGCTTCACTCTCGGAACGTTCACGTCTGTCCGCGCCTGTGAAGCGCTACCGCCTCCCGCCCATAGGGCGCGCCCGCCCCCTCCCTCCCGCCGCACCGCGCCTGCGCCCACGACTCCTTCCTTCCCAGCAGTGGGCGGCGTCCGGTTGGGCTTCCCTCCGACCCCGTGCGGCCCATCCCCCTCGAGTCCAGCTCCCGTTGCTTTTCAACGGGGGGAAAAACAAGCAACAACCAGGTGTAAACGCCTCAGCGCTGCTGCACTGGGTCTCCCCTCACCTGCCATGGCTTCCTGTACGCAGTCCGTGGCACTCGCGTCGCGCAGCAGCAACGCCCGCATCTTGTTCAGGACGGGCAGCGAGAAGGCCCAAGTGCCCGCGGCCGCCGCCATGTCAACGTCTCGGGGAGGTGGGGGAGGGGGTGAACCTGTAGACCGGCAGAAAAAAAAAAAAAGTGGAGACGGGGGGGAAAACGACGGGCAGAGCGCTGATTGGCTGGCGGCGGCCTGTCCGTCAGGGCGCGCCAGGGGCGGAGCTAGTAGCGGTGGCTTCCGGTGTGCGCGAGGCCGGCGGTTGAGTGGGGCGTTTGGCCGGGCGCGGACATGGACACGATGGGCAGGAAGGTGGTGGTCTGTGACAACGGCACCGGGGTGAGTGGGGGGGCCCGGCCCGGCTCGGCTGGGCTCCCGCGGTAGTATTGCCTGCTTCCTGCCGGGGCTCCCGACCCCGCCCAGGGCTACCCCACCCCCCCGCTGCCGTGTCGCGGCGCCCTGAGGCCCCGGCTCCGCTGCCCCACCCCCGCTCCGTGGTCCCCCCGCCGTGGCGGCACCGCTCCCCCACCCGCCCGGGGCTGTGACGCAAGGCGGGGCGCCCCAGGGCCCAGCAGGCGGGACTGGGGCGGGGCGCACGGGTGTGGAGGGCGGTGTTCCTTCCCCGCCACTTCCGCGCGGGGACAAAGAGGGGGCGAGGGTCGGGCCTGCGAGCAGGATCGGGGGGCGGTGGGAAAGGATCCGGCCGTTTCGGGATCCCGCGGCCTCGTGTTCACAAGGATGCTGAGCCTGGCGCCCAGCGCTGCTTTAATGTGCAGGTGAGCAGCCCCCCCTGCGGCTGCTCTGAAGTGGCTTGCCTAGGAGCCGAGGCAGGAAACACACATGCAGTTGTATACCTATGTACGGGTGTTTGTGTGTGCATGTGCACATATACAGCTACTACTCACTTAAGGTCATCTCCGTTAACTTTGGTAATTATGTTGCTGATCTACTAGAGAACATACTGGCTTAAAGTTGCGCAATGTTGGCTTATAACCACCGCCTGCTAGCAGGTAACTACAGTGATGTAATTGAATTTGTTTAACAATGTTTGGGTTAAAGTCACATTTTTCAAGAATGTAACTATGAGATCAAGCCAGGAGTAGCTGTATACATAAGTGTGTGTGTATATTTGCGTATATGTATATTTACATGCCCCTGCCTGAGGTGCCCCGACCGCCGTGTCACAGTGTATATGTGAATTTTTACATGTGTATACTTACATGTGTGGGTGTACACATGTATGTACACATGTAACACCCTTCCTCCCCCAGGTTAAATGGCTGAATCACAAGCTCCAAAAACAGGCTAATGAGAAGAGACCTGGAGTTGTTAGTTTTATCCCTTGTCTTGTGCTGTAAATCCTTGCCTTGTAATGTAACTGAAAACATCACCTACTGTGCACCAAAAATTAGGCTAGTGTCTTAAAAAGGAAAAACAAAAAGTTGGTGGCTTATAAAAGGTTCCCCCGCCTCCTTTTTTTCTCATTAGAAACTTGGGTACCCTTTAAAGTTTGGAAAAAAGAGCTGCTTTTCAAAATGAGATGAGGTTACTTGAAACACACTCATCACGTAGCTGTAGTCTAGTACAGCAGTTTTCAGCCTGTGGCCTGCGGACCACTGGGGGGTCCACAGATTGTCTAATGGGTCCACGGAAGATGCCTGCGTTTAATTAAATGTATGTGAATATCCACACTTAGAATTCAGAGGGGTCTGCACATCCATTCTAAATTGTTATGGGGTCCGCAAATGAAAATAGGTTGAAAACCACTGGTTTAGCACCTCTGCAATTATTGGGTGGTGGTATTGTAGCCTTGCTAGGTCCCTTCTTCTTGGGAACATTTAGAGAACTAAAGAAACTGACATTACCAAGGGTGGAAGAACTTTTGAATCAAGCAATTGGGGAAGTAATTTTTATTCAGACTTAAAAAAAAAAATACTCCTCCCCTTTAAATAATGCTGAAAGCTAATGAGCACATGAGACAAAGTACATCTTTGTTGCTGTTTCAACACTGCTATTTTAAGACTTGAGAACTCTCAATAAATAGTCAAGTTCCCTAAGGAAGTGCTTCAGGAACGTTAAGGAAAAGAAATAATTTTCTATTTAATAATGATAGGGCATGGAATTTTTAGGTCATCTTTATTATAAAGAAAAAAGTAGTTTGCTGTTTTAGAATAATTATTTCTAATATTTTTTTCTGAGCTGTGTAAGCCAGTGATGCTCAATCTTTTGGTCCAATGGATCAAATGAGTGGTGTGGGGCTTGCCCATGGTCCCCTGCACCAGGACTGGGGCCTACAGTACCTCTGCCCAGCCCACACACCTGGATTGGGTAAAATACAGACTTGCATGGCCCCTTTGCCATCCCTGCCTGACCACATACATTAGGATTGGGCCCCATGCTGCCGTATGTGCCTAAATCAGTGGCATGTGCCACTTTGTTGCCACCAAATTTTTGGACCCGCAGGGAGTCTCACAGGCTGGCTGACATGGCACCAGGGTTCACATGTGACCCATAGGCCAGGGATTGAATGCTCCTGAAGTAAGCAACAGCATCATTATTATAATTTTAAAATTGCCTAATGAACCCAAGGATTTGACCATATAAGTAAGAATTATTTTCAAGTTATAGTACAGGTTTCCCTTGCCAACCACGTTTTTGACTGACTATGCTTCAGAGAAGGTGGGGGATACAGTTGGAAAATACCCCCCATGCCCCTGGTCCTGCTTGTGCCTCTCACTCCTCCCCCCTCACCCAGCCATGCTGGTGCTCCTCACCCTCTACCCACTGCCCCTGCTCCCCCAGCCCTGCCAGTTTTGCCGACCACAGGAACCTAACCCCCATGGTTGGAGAGGGAAACCTGTATAGCAATAGATAGTACTTTAAATTATAGTATTTTCAACTTAAGTTTTATATATACTTATTGAAGACCTTTTATTCATCTAATGTTTAAATGCAGCCTGGATCGGATCGCAATCTGTTGTTTTACAAAGAGCATTTTAATTGTATTCTCATGACACACATGATGTAGGAAGAACTTTTGAAAAATTCCATAGAAGCATTTTAAAATCTAGAACATTTAAGCTGCATGTTCTGTGCTTTTCTATGGCAAATGGTAAATTACTTTAGACCTGGAATTTTGTCCTAATTATATATTTGGAATTCTTTTGTCTGAGTTGCATAACAGTATTTTACCATGGAGCCAAGATTGTTCAGTATGAAACTTGTCATAAAACAGGTTTGTGAACAGATGTAGATGGTGTTCTTATTTTTATTTAAAAGGAGTATCTTTAGCCTACATGCTCTTACCACTTGATGACTCAGTAGGAAGTGAGAGAAGTCATTTCGACCACAATGCAATGAAGAGGAAACTATATATGGTAAAATAATCTCTTACACACAGTATCTTGCACAGATCAGGCAAACTAAGAAGCTGTTCTTAATACACTCCCTTGGATTATAAGGTGCAACCTTTACAGCTTGCAAAGGTATGGAGGTTTTTCAGTGTCAGGTTCTTCACTGTGTAAAGATGGATGCAGTCATGTATTTAAATGTTAAAAATCTGCTGCACCATGCTGAATTCAGATGACTGTTACCACAAGGAACACATACATCATGATGTGGTATATCAGGATCTGTGCCTTTGTAAATGTTTTATGAGGGAGTTCCAGTTTCACAAGAGTGGTGAATACTGTGTGTTTAAGCATTAGTGAAATGAAAATTGATTATAATTCTTGATCAGCTTAGTTTTTGGGGGGAGGGGTGTGCCCTCTATTATAGAACTTGATGCTCTGGAGAGTATAATAATCTTTGGGGAAACTAAGTGCCTGTCGTCTTTTCTTGGACATCTGTGATTTTTTTTTTTCCTCCTCCTTTGTAGTCTTTTTATCAAGAAATCTAAAAGGTCCAGGGATCTGTCCTTTGGTCACATTCTTGCTGCTTGCATTTTGTACATCAGTTACCAGTTGCTGGTTTGACAGGACTTTTCAGCTGGAAATCGCAAGCATGTACCAGTCTGAACCTCTTGAATCTTACTTGATGATACAGAGTGATAATGGAATTTATATTAATTGCTTCAAGGGAAGCTGAAAAATGAGGCTGACTTTTTCATTTATCTCATTCACTAAAGCTCCTTGCCCACTATGAACCTGGGGGCAGAGAGCTTCCTAATCTGGGTAAGAGGAGACCAGAAGTTGAAGCATTCTCTCTTCTAAATACTTTCCAGTTCCTGTGGCACCTGGTAAAAAAATTATCAGTGGTAAAAATTATCAATGCTGTCAGCCAACACTAACCTAAAAGAAGAGGTGGAAGTCATCAGTTTCTGAACATTCTCATCTTCCCATTTTCTCAAAAAGTTAACAGAACACTTAAGATCACTTCCTTGAACAGTGCCTAAAATGGCACATCTCAGTCTTACCACTGCACCATCCTGTGTTTCAGAATATCTAAATCTTTTTGATGTTCTCTGCTCTCTAACCACTGTATGCTGCAGATCCAGGGAATGAATCCAGAGGTCTCTGGCTTTCTTTTGCTTACTAGACAGTAACCATTCAGTTTGCTGGGAAGAGGCTTGTCAGGTTGTTCTCTAGTGGCTGATATAGGAAAAAGTCAGCAGATATTGTAGAGTTTGTTCACACAGAAGTTTGAGGGGTGCAAACTAATGTACAAGTTATTCTGGTGTATGTGGTTCAGATTTAATTGTTAGCTGTGCGAAGTGGCTAGTATTCACTTTGGATTCGGCCAATTCAGGGGACGGTGATTTGAATCATTGTCCCAAATTGTTTTGGCTGAATCTGTTTCAGAGATTCGGCTGCTGCAGATTTGGCTGACTCTCCAAATCAAACAGGCCCTGCCTGCTTTCCCAGCCCTGTCAATGACTGCTCCGCCTGGCCCCAGCCTCCTGGCTCTTTTTTTAAAGAGCCCGGGGCACTCACCAGCTGCTGTCAGGCTGGGGGGTGATCCCTGCTGCCCCCCACTACCCCGTGCTGTGTTGGGGGCTCTGTCATGAGCCCCCATCCCCCACCTGCTCTCTCAGCCCCAGCATCCTGGCTCATCCTTGTTCTTTAAAAGCTTCTACTCACTGGCTGGTGCCAGGTGTGGGGACAGTCCCTGCTGCCCCATGCTGTGTGGGGGGCTCTGCCATGAGCCCCAGCCTCCCCCCCCATGGTTGCCATGCCCACCCCAGCGTAGGCTCTTTAAAAAAAAAAAAAAAAAAGCCCTGCACTCACCAGCTCCTGCCAGGCAGGGATGATCCCCAATGCCCCATGCTGGGGGGGTAAGGGCTGTGCCACAAACCCCCAGAAGCCCCAGCGGCTGCTGCAACAGCTGGCGGCGAGTGCAGGGCTTTTTTCTTTAAAGAAGCAGGAGCTGGGGCTGGGTGGGGCAGCCATGGCTGGAGGGGGTGCTCGGTGGGGTTGGGGGAGCAGGCAGGGGATGGGGTCTGGCAGGGGTCCCCCATGGTCCCCTCCTCCAGCCCCACCGCCTCCCCCCACTTACTGTCTAGCTCCCTGTGGTGGTGAGCAGGGGCTGCCTAAATCTCCGAAGCTCTCTGAATCTTTTCCAAATAGATTCATACCTTTTTATTGATCTCCTGATTCGATTAGGAGATCCAGCTGCTGAATTGGGCCAAATCTCCTCAGAATCAAATCCGCACCTGAAACTTTGCATGGCCATAATAACTGTTACATTTTTCTGTTTCTGTATCAGTATAAATGGAGCTGAACAACTGCAACTTTAAAGTTGTTTTATCTCTAGCTCAAATGAAGGAGGCTTAAAGTTATAGTGGACTATCTTCACTTATGCTGATATAAGAATGGACAGATATAACGGTTAAATCAGAACTGCTGATGAGCAGTCCAAAGTGCCAATTAATCTCTCCCATTTCAAGTGGTATCTGTCTACAGCCCTTTGTAATGTTATTAGATTCAAATGCTGGTTACTGCTGCATGTGATGGCCTAACTCCTCAACCAGTGTGCCAGAAAAGGGTATTTACCTTCTCAGTCCTCAGGGTATGTGAAACGCTGGCAGCTCAGGTTGAGAGAGTCGCACTTAACACTAGTTATAAAGACCATTCTGCTTTTTAAAGCATCCTGCATATCAAGTTTCAAGTGTGCAGGTTATATTGTGAGGGAAGGAAGAAAGCAATATCCACATCTGTGGATATAATGCTGCTGTTTTTGGTTTTGGCTGTAGGCGTCCAATTTCACAGATCTCCATGAGAAGCTATGAAATGTGTTGGGCCATGGATGATACCTGCTCCTTCACAGAATTTCCCTCCAGCTGACTTAATTACATTAAACCAGGAGAGTGGTACTTTTTAAACAGGGATAAAATGTTTTTATGTGTTTACGTTTCTGGGGCATGCCAGCTGTATAAAAAGCTATAAACCCAGTGAACAAAGCTAGTGACAGTTCAGATGGATGCAGGACCTTTAGAAGCATAGAAATAAGGGGAAAGCATAATTTAAAAAAATTAAGTTTTATTCTGCCCACAACATCATTGACAATAGACTCAGATGCTCCCTAAGGCTTTTTGCTTCATCTCTAACGGTAATGTTACCCCATTTTCATCAAGCCTATGCTCTGTTGCAAAACCTGGTTATGTTGAGGCAGAATAATATTCTGTAACTTCACAAGTGCATAGGAAATGAGACAGTCCTGCTAATCTGTTGCTGTCTGTTGGATTGCAAGCTTTTGGGGGAAGGGACTGTCTCTTTGGGGCATCTGTAGGATCCTGGTCTATGATCAGGGTTCCTAATCAATATAGTAATACTGTATAACTAAAAGCAATATTGTGAGATTGCTGAGGTTTTGTGTATGGTACCAGTTTGGAGTAATAGACTTGTAAGGAGCTATTCTTCATTAATCAGTGTGTCCTGAGAACACTTCAGGCTTTCTTAAATACCCTTTCTTAAGTGTGAAAACACACAAACAGATATGTTTTGTGACACTACCCAGTTCAGCTAGCAGACCTAAAATAACTAATGCCCCTGCCTTGCCCTCAGCAGGCACCACTTTCTTTTAGATGTAGATCAGATTCGAATAATTTCTAGATATTTGTGGTCTCAACACAAGCAGAAGGGATTGCAAGAACTTGCATTTCTAGTTTATTGTATATTCCTGGAAAGCCTTCTTCTACTTGGAAATGAGTTTTGCCTTTTGCAGAGGAGACAAAAATATTAAGCAGAGCTCTTTCGTTCCTCAAACTTCAAAATGGGTCTATTGTCGGAGCTGACAAAATAAAAAAAAGTGTGAAGCAAAAGAAAAGCGAGATCAACCACACGCAAAAAAATACTTCCCCCTCTCTTGCTTTCCCATGGCTGGCTGTGGAATGAAAATTAATTTTGTTCACTAAAATGTGAGTGTTTACTTTGCCTAATAACCAACTCTGTATGGAGTTTGCTTGATGGGAGCTATCCTGTGGACAGAGGATTGGGTATGTCTTCAATTTTTTAGCTGTAGTCCAGGGAATTTTAATTAAACTACCAGTTGGCTCTTTCCCATAACAAGTTTCATATCCTTTTTCTAAACAGAAATGCAGTACTACCATTTTTGATAGAGAAGCAGATTCCTCATTGTTTTTTTAGAAAATCTCAGTTGATGTGAACTCCAGAGAAGCATGAATTAGTACACATGTGGAGCTATAGTAGTTATGGTCATCATCTTTATAGTCTAGTTCAAAAATCGGATAGAGAGAAACTTGGGGGGGGAGGGGAAGGGATGGAGAGGAGTGACTTTTGAAAACATGGGTATACCACTACTAATCAATAAAGTCATTCATATTACCAGTAATAGGTTTACTGAGTTCAGGGACTTTGTAGAACTTGAGACTGCAAAGCAGATTGCATGCATTTTGGGATTGGATGGGTTTGACATTGTGCACTGATTTGCTTCTATGAGCGATTTAAAAGAAACCAATTATATGTAAACTGTAATAGTTAGGGTTGCATTGATAGAGATTTTTGGGGCCGATACTGATAGCCGATTTTTAAGGCGGCATGTTGGCTGATACTGATCCGATTTCCTATACCAGTCCGGCAGTTGGGAGAACTACATGCAGCTGGTAAGTCTGGTGTGGTGGAAGGGGAGGGGCAGGGAAGGGGTGTGTGGGGTGCAGATCAAGGCCCCTGCAGTGAGGGAGAAGTGGAGCAGGGGCTGGGGCAAGCGCTGCCTAGCCAGGGCAGGGTGAGCACAGGACAGAGCCGCTGCTTGGCCATGGGGCTGGAGGGGTGGCTCCTGCTGCTGCGTGCTGCTGGTCCAGCACTTGCCAACTGGTCTGGCAGCTGCTAGTGCTGCTCCCGCTGCTGCTTATCTGAAATGACATGGTGGGGTGGGGGGTGAGGCGCTGCTCATTCAGGAGGACATGGGGGGAGCCTGTGCCCCCAGATCTGCATGGGGCAGGGTGGGAAGAGCCCTGTGCAGCCCCAGCCCTCCTCACGTTGCCTTGTGCAGATCCAGGGGCACACGCCACCCTCCTGGACGAGGGGCGGGAGCAGTGGCAGGAGCCACCGGACAAATAGTTGAATGCTGGACCAGAGGCTGCTGGACGAGTGGCGCGCAGCGGTGGGAGCTGGCTCCTCCTCCCCATGCCCGCTGGACAAGCTGTTGCCCTGGTACTTACCCACCCTGCCCTGCCCCTACTGGGTAGTACTTGTCCCAGTCCCAGCCCCACTCCTCCCTCACCGTGGGGGACATTGATCTGCCCCTCCACACCTTTTCCATCCCCCCTCCCCTTCCACCACATCAGACTTACCAGCTGCATGCAGCTCTCCAAGCTGCCTACGTACTGCGCTGCAGCTGTGCACACGCACGGGCATTAATTGGCCACAACAGGCCAATTTCCAATGCGATCAATTTTTTTCATATGAGTACTGATCTGATATTGGACTGTGCACCTCTAGTAGTAGTCACCCAAATAGTATAATTAAATTAATTACATTTTTTTTGCCATGGTATATATAGCTTTTAATTTACCCAGGTATTTCCCAAACTACTGAAAGTTTAACCTTTCAGGAATATACACCCGAAGTATAGATGTCTCTGCAGTTCTACAATGCATGTAAATTAAGTTGGCTTCTCTTTTAACACTTGTCATCTGGACAGTCACTTCCTGTCATTCCTTTGGGGGTTGCACACCACGTTTTGAGACGTATTAACATATTCATCCCCTACCCTCCTTACAGATTTTGTACAATGCTGTTATTTTAAAGTATCTTGGGAAGTACAGTTAGTCTTTCTCTCATCATACCCTCAACCCCTTTCCCAACATGCATGAGAAGTACTGACTCAATTGAAATTCAAGCATTAACAGCATTTTTACGTTGTAACTTGTAACACTAATGTTTTTCCTCTGGGTTTGAGAGAGGATGGGGTGGGAGGGCAGCATTGTTTGGGGTCCCCCCCCATTAGTGGGTCAACCCTGAAAGATGATCCATTTGAAAATAATCAGTCTGTCTAAATGTAGAGTCGCATGGTGTGGAAGGGAACATGAGCTGTATAATTAAGATCAGTGCGTCTACCAAGTGAAATCAGTGTTCTTTTCAGAATCTGCTTTAGAAACAGGGTTCTAAAAAGTACTTGTGTGTGTTGCTGTTCTAGGAGGAGTAATTTTCCTACTGACTCTCACTGGGTCTTGTTCTCTTCAAATTTAGAATTTCTTCCTACATGTAAGCTTATTTTTAATAACAAAGCAATGCACTACATACGTGTATTATTCAAACTATGAAATTTCTTCCCTGTTTTCAGTTTGTGAAGTGTGGATATGCAGGCTCCAATTTTCCAGAACACATCTTTCCAGCTTTGGTTGGAAGACCAATAATAAGATCAACTGCCAAAGTGGGAAACATTGAAATCAAGGTAATATTTTTTTTTCTCCTATAGTGGGCAGAAACATTCAGAGTAGCCTTTCAGTTATATAATGCATGAAAATATGTTTTCTTCTGGTTTGTCACCCTCTGGCAGTCCTTCTGATTCACTGCTTTATTGAACTATGAAACTTTTCTCTGTTGGGTCATTATGTGGTAGTCAAGAGGGTAGAGAGATGCTACTGGGGGGAAAAATTCTTGGGATTTGGGTGGGGTTCAGATATGAACAGAAGGGGCCTCAAATCTTGTGAATGGATGTGGGAAAATCAGGCAAAAGCAGTTGTGTTGCCATTCAACCTTAATTCAAGATTATGGGAAAACAGAAGCAACTTAATGTGAGGTGGAAGATGGCATGGCTCTACAGTGTGTTAGCTGCTTTACAGTAGCTGCCCGTGTTCCTGCACTTATCACTGTAGTGAATGAAAGTTATTCCTTGGCGGCTTGCCCTTCTTTCACTAATTTTCATTTACCCGAGGGAGATGCCCCTTGTGAGCTGCTCTTCAGTAAAGCCTTTCTCAGTCTCCCAGTAACTTGTTTAGGACAATGCATAATGACTATAACTGTCAATGTCTTATTTTGTGAATAGTAAAAAAATATATATAGCATAATAAAAATTAGTTGTAAGCCAGACCATCTGATCCTGTGTGAGATGCTTAACCTTGCTTGTATTTATTTTTCCTTATGCTTTGATTACTGATAGTAAAGTTAGTGCTTTACAAGGCACAGGGAGACACCTGGTCCCTATTCTGAGGAGCTTACAGTCTAAGAGCTCTGGTGGTATTTCACGTTTCGAAAATAAACCTACATATTGGCCCTCACTGGGAAACTTCCCAGCGAACTTGGGAGCCTAAGTTTCTGCTTGGGATTACAAAGATAACATTTTGTTTGTCAGTACATGTGGTGCAGATTTCTTGAGTCTGCAAACAACGTTCGATTTGTTTATTTTCAGTTTCGATTTTTGCTGAACTTTACCTAGCAATGCAGCAGCAGAGTGAAGTGAGCCATTCCATGTCACTAATGATAAACTGTATAGACAGCCGTGAAACTACCAGTTATATCTTAGTTTCCTGCTGCAGAAGACAGCGCTAGTTATTCCACTGAGGGGAAAGGTCTTACAAAATGCAGATAAGAAAGCTAGAGTAGCCAAGAGATCCTTCATTTAAACTTCCTCATACAGTCAGAAGCTGCAGAGCAAGAGATTTGTTCCTTTCACAGTAAGTAGGAGGATCTGGGCAGAAAAAAGGGAAGTGCCCCATCTTTTTAGCTGCTGTACTAGGGTTTGTTGAAGCCTCATATTTCTCAGACATCTGCTTACAGGAATGTGATGTGAAAATTAAATTCCCCAAGCAGAGTCCAGCTACAGTCCTGGCAGAAATTTCATTGTCCTACAGAACAGCTGGATGTGGCAAGGAGCTGAACTTCCCAGCAAGAAATTTCCCCTGATTTTCATTGGTGGAGCTGCACCTTGCTTAGACCAAAGGCTTTAGGGTTCTGATATATTTTTTGCAAGCGCTTACTTTGCCAGTGCAGCCATCTGGCTTTTGAACATGTCAAAATTTGATTTGGTGTAAACAAAGGTGCTAGGACCAGCTGAAGGAGGTGAGGGTTCTTTCTACACCTACCCACTGTATGTGAAGCTTGCCTTCCCAAACATGGAATCACTCTAATATGTTTTAATGGGGAGCAGGGCTTTGTGCTCTGATCTTTTTTTTTCTTAAAGAGTGTACAGCAATTGTTGTCATAAGACAAAACAAAAAAAAAAAAGAAAAAAAACACTTGAGAAGGAAGCCATGTGATGCACCTCTCATCTCCCTTTCTGACCATATGGGGGATATTTTTGGTAAGAAGTTTGACCTGTCAAATTTTTACTATTGCTGTTTAAAAAAAATTTAGAAAAGTTATACTAACACTCAAATGGATTAATTTAACTACAAATGGTAGAGTTCTTTATGAATGTTTTAGAGTCCTGAGTATAGAAGGCTGACGAGATTTATTAATTTAACTTTTTGAAAATATTCTGCGAAGGTTTGGCATTTGTGTTCACCATATGCAAGAACTGAGTGAAATGGGCCTCAAAGAAAGGCTTTTTTTAAATAACAAACTCACAACCCCTCTTCCCCCCAACCCCCGGGGAAAAAAAAAACAAAACCATGTTTGACAACATCTTCATCCTCCATTTAGGAAAAAAAAGAAAGAAAGCTGTTTCTCATATTCACAGCCCCACAGTTCAGAGAAATAAGTACACAATGGTTCAGTTTTCCCTGGCACAATTTCCCCCGAAATTCCAGCTTGGCTAAAGCAGTGGAGTTTGGGTATAAACCATGCTTTTGGCACTTGTTTATTCATACAGCTTTTGAAGTATCTTCAGCAGTTTTTGAACCTGGTTTGCTGAAAATGTCTGGCTCAGGGAGCCTGAACTATGCCAGGGCTTCAGCTGGATTTAAAAATCTGTTTTGCTTGGGCCAGTGTTTAAAAACAAAACAAAACAGAACAAAAAAACCAAACAAACAGGAGAGAGAGAGAAATTTTGGGTAGACAATGCCAAACTGTTTGGTTCAGTTCTTCCATTTTTATTTCTAGTTTGTATACCAAACTAGAGTTCTCAGTTCCTATCAAAGGAAACCCATGTCTGCACATTTTGATTAGGTGAGTAAAATGGTCATCTCACCTAATATTTTTTCGCTCTTCTGCTACTGGACATGGGTTTTCTGAGTGCTGCCTGTACACCGTAATTGTCCTGATATGCTTACTTCTAAACAGAACAAGTAAATATACCTTACTGAAGCTGATAGTTTTCAGTAAGTGTACATGACCAAAAGGAGACTCTTTTTTGGAGGGGGAAGAAATCCACAAGTTCAAGTAGCTTTTGTGTCATCTTTGTCTCTGCTTGTTCACAAAAATGCATATCTCAGAGTACCACAATGGTGGGTAATTCTCCTTAACCTTTTAGCACAACAGGCTACTGCCTGCCAGAACTTTCCCAAGTCATTGTTTTACTACTTCACTTTATGATGATGTGTTTCAGTTTGAAAAACCAAACCTGTGATATTTAACCAAATATGTTTGTTGGTGGATTCCATTTGCTCATAATTCAATATGTTGAAGGAGCTACTTTTATCTTAATATATGTATTACTATTGTAAAATTCAGCTACCAAGGAGTGAGATGATAAACATCTTACACACAAAAATAAAGATTAGTAAGTTTATTTAGCAGTCCGTTAGCAATTAGTTACCTTCTAATACAGCATGTAGTTTTGTCTGTTCCAGATATACCGTCCACCTTGGATGAAATTTCATTATAAAGGAAAATTGATATGTAAAGGATTCTGCTTCTCTGAAGAGATAGTATCATACTGTGAATAAAAATGAGATATTGGTAACTAATGGAAACAAGTCCCTCCAAGTAGCCATTTCTGTCTGGGAAGAGCAGCAGTATCACTGAGCATAAGCTCATCCCTAACTACACTAAGTCAAAACGCTTCTAGCTGTACATCTCTTTTCTGCTTTATTTCTGCTGTGTACTTTGAATAATTTGAGGATTTCATTTAGGCCTTTTCTGACTCTCTTGCTTCTACCTTCTTTCTTCACCTTTCTTGACCTGTTGAAGTAGAATAACAAAAAGATGGTAAGTGAGGTGCCCCCTGTGCTGTTTGTTTCCCATTTTTGCTTGATGGGACCTGGTAGCTGTTATGTTCTTTTGATGCTTTTTAATGTTTTGTCTTGTCCCACATTTTACATTCGAATACATACTTATTTTAAACTTCGTTCATTGCTTTTATTTAACAGCAACTTTTTCCATAAGATTATCTTACTGCTTCTGAATGTGACATGACCTCTAGTTACATGTAGATGCAAGAATAACACTTTTCTAGGGTGAAAGTCAGCTTGGTGTTCTTAACACTTTAAACTGTTTGATCTAATATAACAAAATGAGGGTTGGAAAAGATTCTCAAATTTCAGCTATCCAAATATTGGTCCTAGTACAAAGGGATGAAAAATATTATGTACCGTGACACTGATCCCTATTTAAGAGTTTAATGCTACTCTTCCTTCTCCCATGGGTTTGTGTGTGCGGGGTGTTTTTTTTAGCATGCTCCTGAAGAGAATTGTTTTTCCTCCCTTTAATTTTGTTTAAGATGGTTTGAGGATTTTGTGTGACTTTCATCGTGCTTTAGAATTGCAGCTTTTCCTTTGGCCATGTCTATTCCTAGGTATACAAATCCAAAGCAAAACAAATTTCACTGAGGTCCTTTTAACTGGCAACTGTTAAATCAAATCAGAATTATGTAAATGCATTTGATAGTTGTAAAGTAACTTGATAATAGGTTTGGAAGGCTCATCCAGTCATGAACCTTCTAAAGCTTAGGAGGTTAGATTTCTAATTTCTTCCTATAAAAGTGCTAAATGTTCTAAAAACAATCTATAAAATCCAGAAAAGTTAGTAAGGGACTCAATGGGGGGCACTTGATATAAACCACATTATAAACTGCTTTCCTTACTTGCTACCAGTAACTCCTTAGATTATTAAAGCTAGAAATAGTTTTACAATTCCAATTAGATTTTTCAATGTATACTTATCTTGCTTCTCTTGTCTTGGACAGAGAGATCAGCTGAGTCATGTTCATGCTGAGACTTAGGTTAGTCCCACAATGGTTGCAAGCTCTGTACCAGAACAGCTCTTTGTTCAAAAGCGGCTGTTTTCCTTTTTACATTGTAAATGGAATTCATAGAAAGAAATTCGTAGAATTGAATGGAAGTAAAATTCATAGAATTCTGCTGGTATCAGTACTTATAGAACATGTTCTTGGAAAAGAGGATGAAATTTGAATTTTCTTTTTTAAATACAGTATTAGGCCAGGTCTTGAGACTTTTCTGGAAGAGTGTAATAAGCTGTAGGGAAGAGGGACCAAAAGTAACCTTTTTTGTTCAGCTTTCCTTTATACTTGTGGCAAATACATTTATTCTTGTACTGCTAGCTTAGATGTGCTGTGTTTTGCATAACTAAGTTCCAAGTAAAGAATAAATATAAGGGCTATTTAATCAGTTTGGAAATTACTGTGCAAACTTTATGCCTACATGTGATTCATAAGAAAGTATCTTACTGGGTTTTTTTGGCTTGGGTTATTTAGTTTTTGGTGTGGAACAAATTGGATATAATTGGGTTATAATTATCTGTCTATTCTCTTAAAACCCAACTTGCACAGGCTTATCTAGACCACTGTTTCAACGTCTAGCGTGAAACTTCCAGTCCCTTATTTGCTTTTGCTACTGTTCTGTATGCTTATGCATCACTCATTATTCCTATTTTGGTAATGTGCACAGAAGATTGCAGCATGCATGGAAAATTACTCTGCCAACCCCACCTACTACCCGTATGTGCTATTTCACATCTCAGTCTTTTCAAATATGAATATTTGATAAAGGAATCCTGGAGATATCAGTGGTGAAGAGCCTATACATACTAAGGTCTATTTAGTGTTTCATTGCGACAAAATACACTGTGTATTGGCAGCTTCCTAAGGTAAGATTTATTTAAACATGTAAAATTTTCCAAACATGGCTCAAAGTAAAAAGGCCTATTTAGTGTGGGTGTATGCCAGCTTGATATAGTAAGAGAAGAATTGTTCCAACTTGCATCTGATTGTGTGTACTTAGACTGTTTCATGCCTTGAAATTAGCTTGTTTATACTTAAGTGAAGAGTGCATAAAATATTCAAACTGCAAAAGAATAATTAAAAACTTGACAAACTTTGACACATCCCTCAATATTGTGACTTTATAGGATCTTATGGTTGGTGATGAAGCAAGTGAATTGCGTTCCATGCTGGAAGTTAACTACCCAATGGAGAATGGCATAGTCCGGAACTGGGATGATATGAAACACCTCTGGGACTATACATTTGGACCAGAAAAACTTAACATCGACACAAAAAACTGTAAAATATTACTCACAGAACCACCGATGAATCCAACAAAAAACAGGGAGAAGATTGTAGAGGTATGATTTTTACCAGAGAATGGGGAATCTCTGTAGAGAGCAACAGCTGATGATGACAGGTACTAAGGTATAGCTAACAGGTACAACTGTATTGAAATAACTTAAGAGCTATTCAGTGTCACATTTTTCCCCCTACTTTCTGGCTAGAAGTTATCTTAACCCAGTTTACTAAACTTGATTTAACCAAGGTCAAACAGACTTCCTTAATTCTAAAGTTTAAGCTGGTTTTCATTCTATGTAAGGTTCTTCACCAAGAAACTACTGAGCTCTAGGCACTGAAAGTTTGGATATTTTGGTATGTTCATTCTTATTTGTGCATAAATAGCCTGATGCTTAATATATAGGTAAGGTCTTCCCAAAAAAGAGGTTAATCTTCATTAACCTCTTTTCCCTCAGTGCCATAATCCTGAAGTATTCTGAGCAGATCTAGTTTAGAAAAAAAGTTTAACAAATTCATGCTTGCCTTCAAGTGTGGGAGCAGTCATGCTGATTTTAATATATTGGATCAGTAAAGGAGACTTCCTTAACATCCTGGCAGCTCAGGTCTTAAAAAATTTAATTCCAGTTGTTTTTGGTAGGCCAGCAATGCTTACAGTAGAAAGAGTAGAATATTAATGTTATAGATGGGGAAGTAAGGAAAAGTTTACTTGGCAGAATGCGTAGTGTTGACTCAGCTGCTTCCAGCAATCACCTAACCTTTACTAGGTACTTGGGATTATCCAGTGGGAAACCATTTGAAAAAAAAAAAAAAAAAAAAAAGGAGAGTTTGCTTCTGGCCCTTGAATGCCACATTGCAGCCTGAAGTGGGAGTGATCATTTAGGGTCTATTCATAATTTACACACCAGGGAATTAGACAATTATACACCCATATAAACTTTCACATAAAACATGACTGTGCATAAATCACATAATTCCTGGGGTGTAGCTGATGAGTGGGAAGAAGACCTCCTGCATACAGGAGAGGGGAATTGGGTGTGGAGTTAGTGGGTGGGTGTGGGCCACCCTGCCCCATTCCCTTCCCCACCCCATGGTGGCAACAGCTGGTGGGTGACCCTCAGGGTGCACCTGGCCAGGGCAGGCAGAAGCCCTGGCAGTGTGTGGCTGCAGCTGAGTGCCTGGGGCTGCATGTGGTTTCTACCTGCAGTGCTGTGAGCCCCATGTGCTGCCATGAATCCAGCCCAGTTTGGCCCGAAGGCCCTGCAAGCAGGCTGAACTGGGCTGGCTATGTGCCACCCCCAGGATTTGCCAGAGCCACATGCTGCTTGGGACTGCTGTGGTAGAGGTGTGTAGGGAGGGGCATTTGGCAGAGGAGCTATACTGGGGATGTGCATGGGGTGGGGGTGGGTAGCGGAGTGGGGAGCCCACACCCACCCATAAACTCCATATACTCCCCAACAAACCTCACACATTCCCATATCCACAGCCTCCCCCCCACACACACTTTCACAAGCCCCTCCACACACACACACACACACACACACACACACACACACACACATTTCTAAAGAAGGTACAAATAGTGTTATATTTAGTTTAATTTGTAAAAATAATAATAATAATGTAATTTTGCCTACTTTTGAATTGTCTGCACAGAATTTTAAATTTTTCTGTGCAGAATTTCCTGAGGTATAATAATCTGTTACAGGCTTATAAGTGCCTCATGAAAAGCCTACATTGTTTTGGTTTCAATTTTTAGTAATTTTGTCTTAAAAGCAGTTTTTTGAAGGACGGTAATGTGAGAAAAATAGATAATTCTGGCAACAAAACTTGCTCTTAATAGAAGGAAAGCTGCTTCTGAATAGAATAATTTTGTTACCTATTAAATCTGTCAACATGTATTTGTCATGTAGTGAAATGACAATTATAAATGTTAGAGAATAAATATTTGCCTTTGCAAATTATTTTTTTCCAATTTTAGAGTTGTATTGCAAAGTGTAAAGGAAGTAACCAATATGCATATTTTACTTGGTTACTGACAGTTTAAAATGTTACATACCTTTTTTTCTGTAAGTGTTTCATTTATAAACTTAGTTTGTACTTAGGTTGCTTACAGGCCTCGACTGCCCTAGGTTAACAACTGTTGGCAGGCACTTACTGCTTAAATCAGGTTACTTATTTTTGCCTGCTTAGTTTTTCCTTGCTTCCTTTTTACAGTAAAATGCTATATATCTGCCTTTTTAATTTAGGAAATTATTTTGTGTACAGGCTAAATAATGGAAGCTACAGAAGCCTGTTATTAACTAGTGGTAATTTGAACCCTCACCATCAACCTGGGTATTTTGCCACATTTGTCTTCCATGTGAGGAAGCTCATCCATTCTGCCTTGCAAACATTTATAACTTCATGGCAGGGTGATCTACAGCTTGGTCTTGGTATGTTCCTTGGACTTGGTGTCTTCAACTTCTTTTTTCTCAAGTGTGCTCGCACAAAAGTAGTTTAGAAAACGTTGGTTTTCCTAGTTGCTTGCAATGTGCTTGAGCTAGCTGAGTTAAGGCTTTAATCTTGTGCAAATATACTGTTAAATTGAGGCATAACAATACTGCCTAGTACCTTGACATGTGTTCATCAAAAGATCAACATACAGAAGTATTTTAGATATGTTCTGGTTCTCTTAAATATAAAAAAAAATATAATTTTTTAATTTTTATCTGAATCATTTTTCTCCCATAGAAAAATATTACTATTCTGTAGCCTACTCACTGACCTAGAAAAGTCCCCTTCCAGTTTATTCTTTTCTAAGGCAGAAATGGCAGTAAAGCACC
The DNA here is from genome assembly GCF_052110815.1 of Crocodylus siamensis. Lineage (NCBI taxonomy): Eukaryota > Metazoa > Chordata > Crocodylia > Crocodylidae > Crocodylus > Crocodylus siamensis. The sequence continues at coordinate 183,446,068 of NC_143395.1, forward strand.
TAGCTCCTGTTGACTTTCATTAGGAAAGTGAGCTTCTAGTTTAATCAACTTAAGATGCTGAAAGCTACTGAAAAGGCTTCAGAATACCACAGTGCAAATGCCGCTGTTCTGTGCAAGTTAACATATGTCCAGGTATTCTTCGACTCTTGTAAAAAGCCTGAGATGAGGTGAAATGGTCAATTGCTTCTGACTCATAGCTGCAAAAAAAATTGTTTCCTTTGCTTTTATTTAAGTTGTCTTCAGTGAGGACTAGATTCCATGAACCACTATCCTCTTATATATGGAGTCTGTTTCTTTAGTACTTAAAATATTTTAATGATTTATAGAGCCTTGAGCCTAAGGTAAGTACTTTTCTTTCATAGTTTAATCTATATAAATAAAGGCTTTTGAGTAGCATACAAGATGGTATGTACAGGGACTAAATAGAGATCTATCTATCTATAGTTAGCGTAAAGCATTGCTTTGCCATTTTTTTTTCAATCCAGGAAATCTGTTTGCCTATTCCAGGTGGATGTTAGTGGATTTTAAAGAGTTACTTTTACCTTGCATTGCATGCAATAAGTAACATTAGTGAACTAAACTATTTGTACTGTATTTATTCCAATGCAAGAAGGTGTTTTTCCCCCACCCTCCATCAGCAGGGAGGGGAACCCCTCATCTTACATTTGTGTACAAGGAAACTTCACTAAATACACTGTCTATCATTAAACTGCTGCCAAAAGCAGCAGGTGCTTAGTAATGGAAACCAACTACAAAGTTGATTTAAACACAGCTAACACTGAGCATGACCATAGAACACATAGCCTGTATTGGGGAAACATGCTGATTAGAGTCTACCACAAGGATAGGTTAGTACAGCTCATCTAAATAAGATGGTGCCTATTGAGCAGACTCCCCCTTCTCCCCCTCCCGATTTTTACTTTTTCTGCTGTAGCAGTGGGAGGTAGACAAATTCAAGTTAAATCTCCAATAATTAGGTTCTCTGTCTGGAAAATCGTAACAAATTTATAAATTTTCCAGATAGAGAATCAGATTATTGGCCGGGGTCATCTTGTATTCAGGGTTGTCTTTATATTCAAGTAAATACAGTGTATATGCTCCATACCCTAAACGTTAGAAACTCATTAATAAGGCCCCAACATTCATAGAACTTTTTATTTTTTCTTCTCTTTTTTTTTTTCCTTTTAAGGGGTGGGAGGGGTTCATTATTTGCCACCTGGTTTCTGACCCTATGGCATATATTTACATTCACATTTTCTCCATGATGACAAGGTGAGGAACTTATTTTTGTAATGAAACCTGATACTGTTTTGCATTTTACATTTCTGAAGGATTTGTTTTCCTAAGGCACCAAGTCATGAGACCACAATAAAATGAGCTGGCAACACTGTGTTCCTTTTTGTCTTCACCCAAGAACATAGAGCAGGAAGGAACAGCTGCAGGGAATAGCATTGTGGTATTTGCACTCACACTCACAATTGGTCCTGTGTGCAGATTTATTGAAGCTTGGACCTGTTTTATAGCTTTCAGCAGCCTTCTTGCACATTTAACAAAGGCTAATTGAATGAATGAATCAAGTAATTTTGGTACCTGAAAAAAGTTAGCTTTATAACTTCAGTCATAGAGGTATATACACCTTTAACAAACAATTCATTCCAAAGTCACACTTCAGTAGTAAAGTACTTGGCTGCTCTACAATTGTTACCTCCCACTCATTGATAAGGTTTATTTTCAAAGTTTCATCAACCCACAGAGAAGTTTTTTTTGTTTTTTTTTTTAACAGCATTAACCCTTCCTTGTTAAGTTGTCGAATGCCTTTGTCAACTTTAATTGGTATTATTATTATTATTATTATTATACTTGCATTAACAGCAACTGCTGTGTAAAATTAAGTATTACTTGTGGCAAAGTAAATCATGCTAACTTTCATATGGTGAAAATCTGATTTCATATTAGCATTCCAAAAAGTTGGTAAAGATTGAAAAGTACAAAGGATCAACTTCTGGTCATTGCCCCAGGTTGTGACATAATGATGAATGCTGCAAAATACATATGACAGTAAAGATTAGATTATGCAATATGTGAATACTAAGTTAAATGCCCTTTAAGATTATATAAAGGTTTAGCAATTTTTGTACTTATTAGGTGTTTTCTTTTTTAGGTAATGTTTGAGACTTACCAGTTTTCTGGAGTATATGTAGCCATTCAGGCTGTCCTTACTTTGTATGCCCAAGGTAGGTAAAGGTAACTTAGAATGTTTGATTTCTTAATGTGTTGTTTGGCTGAAGTTTCAGGATGGTGTGCAGAAAAGACCTTGGGCCTAATTGACTACATACAGGGTCCTTGTGTAATTTAAACTTTAATAAATTTGCTTTTAAATGCCTTTTACAGATTTTTCTATCATACCTACAACCTAAGTTATTAAAGTTTTAGGATGACTAGAGTACACAATACTAGACTTCAATATAACCACCATTCATCATGATACAGTGCTCAATCCTATCTTCCAACTCCTTGAAAATGTTTCCCAGTTGCTCTTGAGTTACTGCACTAATTGCATTGGTGAACCTATCCCTAAGTTCAACCGAAGAACGTGGTTTTGACAAATAAACTACAGTTTTAACGTGTCCCCATAAAAAGAAGTTGAATGGCGACAGGTAAGGTGAACGAGGTGGCCAAGCACTTGGTCCACCTCTGCTATCCACTTCTCTGGGGAAAAAGTAATTTAGGAACTGTTGTAAATTCAGAGCATAGTGGCACGGAGCTCCATCTTATTTAAGAATAAATTTGTTATTACTTATAAAGTCTAGCATTGTGTACTCTAGTTGTCCTAAAACTGTAATAGATTTGCTTTTAAATGCTGTTTACAGATTGTTTCTATCATACCTACACCATAAGTTATTAAAGTTTTAAAAGTGCTTTATGAAGGCCCTGTATAAGTAAGCCCAGCTGACTGGATCTTCAATATTGTAGGGTTTATAAGGAAAAACAGACTATCAGAAGTACTTGTTGCTTGTAATTTATTTCTCCTTTCCCTATAAAGCAAAATATTGTTATTGTTAAAATGTAGTCAAACTGTCCTCACATCTCTGACATTTGAAATGTAATTTTCAGGGAGCCCTTAGTGTATCTTTGGATTTCAAGAAGATGCTTTAAGACCAACACCATTATCTTTGACTCCTTCTAATTGAAGCAAATTGCAGTGAACTCTGGTTAACTTTCTGTGATGGCTTATGTCCCAATTGTTCTGATTCCTTAGTGGTGCTGCACCCATGTTCCCTGCAACCTAAAAGTTACTGAGAACTGGTTGCATTATTTGCATTCCCTTTGGAGTGCAAATTGACCCACTGTTTCTTGGTATTCACTTCTTAGTATTTACCAAACAGTTGTGAAAAGGTTTATGTGATTTGGGTTTATTTTAGGTTCAGCAGAGAGAATAAGGTTGGCTACTGTTGACAAGCTGAAATAAATCGGAGTGGAGGTGACATTCTGTCTCCTTTGACTTAAGTGTCAGTTTGCTATTAACTGCAGTAGGACTAGGATTGAAAGAGTAAATTTCAAGCATGCATGTTAACTTGACTCCTTTCATCTTTTCTCGTTGTACTTACCATGGTTCATGGTGAATTTGACCTTTTAAATGGTAGGCTATGGACCATCTTCTCCCAATAAGAGCTGTAACTACAACTTTTAAGTCAAGAACAGTAAACTGAGAGAACTTATATATGTTGGTCTGTTGTGCTACACGTGTTGGATATTAGGAAAAACTTCTCACTAGGAGGGTGGTGAAGCACTGGAGCAGCTTACACAGAAAGATGGTAGAATCTCCATCTTCGGAGGTTTTTAAGGCGCAGCTCAACAAAGCTTTGGCTGGAATAATCTAATTGGGGATGGTCCTGCTTTGAGTAGGGAGTTGGACTAGATGACCTCCTAAGGTCCCTTCCAATCCATATAGTTTATGATTAAGAACAAGATATTAACAGCTGAACATGGATATGTGTACAAACTATGTGGACAAGGCTGAACTCCTCAACGAGTTCTTCGCCTCAGTGTTCCTAAGCGAGAGGCACGACAAGTCTCTCACTGGGAGTGTAGGGAGGCAGCAGCAAGGCACCAGACTTCCACGCGTGGACCCGGAGGTGGTGCAGGGTCACTTGGAAGAACTGGATGCCTTTAAGTCGGCAGGCCCGGATGAGCTCCATCCAAGGGTACTGAAGGCACTGGCCGACATCATTGCAGAGCCACTGGCGGGAATATTTGAACGCTCGTGGCGCACGGGTCAAGTCCCGGAGGACTGGAAAAGGGCCAATGTGGTTCCCATTTTCAAGAAGGGGAGGAAGGAGGACCCGGGCAACTATAGGCCAGTCAGTCTCACCTCCATCCTTGGCAAAATCTTTGAAAAAATCATCAAGGCTCACATTTGTGAGAGCCCGGCAGGACAAATTATGCTGAGGGGAAACCAGCACGGGTTCGTGGCAGGCAGATCGTGCCTGACCAATCTAGTCTCTTTTTATGACCAGGTCACAAAACGCCTCGACGCAGGAGGAGGGGTGGATGTCGTATACTTGGACTTCAGGAAGGCTTTTGATACGGTATCCCACCCCATACTGGTGAACAAATTAAGGGGCTGTGACTTGGATGACTGCACAGTCCGGTGGGTGGAGAATTGGCTGGAGGGTCGCACCCAGAGAGTCGTGGTGGATGGGTCGGTTTCGACCTGGAAGGGTGTGGGCAGTGGGGTCCCGCAGGGCTCGGTCCTTGGACCGATACTCTTTAATGTCTTCATCAGCGACTTGGATGAGGGAGTGAAATGTACTCTGTCCAAGTTTGCAGATGACACTAAGCTATGGGGCGAAGTGGACACGCCGGAGGGCAGGGAGCAGCTGCAAGCAGACCTGGACAGGTTAGACAAGTGGGCAGAAAACAACAGAATGCAGTTCAACAAGGAGAAATGCAAAGTGCTGCATCTAGGGAGGAAAAATGTCCAGCACACCTACAGCCTAGGAAATGACCTGCTGGGTGGCACGGAAGTGGAAAGGGATCTTGGAGTCCTAGTGGACTCCAAGATGAACATGAGTCGGCAGTGTGACGAAACCATCAGAAAAGCCAATGGCACTTTATCGTGCATCAGCAGATGTATGACAAATAGGTCCAAGGAGGTGATACTCCCCCTCTATCGGGCGCTGGTCAGACCGCAGCTGGAGTACTGCGTGCAATTCTGGGTGCCGCACTTCAAGAAGGATGCGGATAACCTGGAGAGGGTCCAGAGAAGGGCCACTCGTATGGTTAAGGGCCTGCAGGCCAAGCCCTACGAGGAGAGACTAGAGAAACTGGACCTTTTCAGCCTCCGCAAGAGAAGGTTGAGAGGCGACCTGGTGGCTGCCTATAAGTTCGTCAGGGGGGCACAGAAGGGAATTGGTGAGTATTTATTCACCAAGGCGCCCCCGGGGGTTACAAGAAATAATGGCCACAAGCTAGAAGAGAGCAGATTTAGATTGGATATTAGGAGGAACTTCTTCACAGTTCGAGTGGCCAAGGTCTGGAACGGGCTCCCAAGGGAGGTGGTGCTCTCCCCTACCCTGGGGGTATTCAAGAGAAGGTTGGATGTGTATCTAGCTGGGGTAATGTAGGCCCAGCACTCTTTCCTGCTTATGCAGGGGGTCGGGCTCGATGATCTATTGAGGTCCCTTCCGACCCTAGCATCTATGAATCTATAAAGTTATAGCAGAAGAACAGATGAAACAACTTCATCTAGTGCCAACTATGATTCCTGACCCCCTTTTTGAAGAGGGAGTAGGGGAAAAACCCAAAGCTTTTGCAAAGTGCAAAACTTATAAAAGAGAAGAAAACTGAAAAATAACATTAATCCAGCTGACATTTATGTTGCTTGAGTTCAGGTGGTGCCAAACCCCCTCCCTCAGTCCCTTTGACTGAGTTACCTGAACAATAGAAATTCTTTCCAGGCTAAAATCTGATGCACGTGTTTAATGGGGGTGGGAGGATTTTTCTTTTGATCCATTTCCTTCACTTAAAGGGAGATGTACTCGGCATTCCCGCTTTAGCTTAGGTTAGGGGATGGCTAACCTGCAACAAGTGGCATGGGGAGTTGTCATGTGGGGTACGAGTCCCAGGTGTTCAGTAAAGGGAGTTGCTAGAATACAGGCAGGCAGGCAGGCATGTCTTCGGTTGCATGGAGTGGAGCAGGATCAGGATGTTGCTGCAAGATGGTGTCAGGTGTCCCCTTCCCTGGCCTTGCAGCTGCCACGAATTTCAGGATTTAGAGTTCTTCTTCACTACGTAAAACTTGTAGTGGTTGGCAAAGCCCTTGAAAGGTTAACCTGGCTCTTAGCAGTGATGCTTCTCTTACAGCAGTGTCTTCCTTTGCTCCCCATGGCTGTTAGGCCCTTCTGCCTCTATACCAGAGCCTAGGACACAAAATCTATCATGCATGTCTCTGGGGAGTGAGGATCAGAATGGCCCTTGGGGAGGGGGCTGGCCTTAACTTTTAGCAGGCCTGTCAAAAAGGTTAGCTATCACTGGCTTACGTCAGCAGTTCTCAGACCATGTTCTGAAGAATGCTGGGGTCCACAAGGAGATTGGAAGTAAGAAAGAAGTAGCCCAGGCAGTCTGCTGCCAGACTTTCTGCATCAGCTCACAGAATAGGAAGTAGGGGTTCTGTGGCAGAAATGATTTGAAAGGGTTCCATGACTTCAGAAAGTTTGAAAACTACTGATTTTAGGTTATAAACTTCTCCATTCCTGATCAGGGAACCAAATCTCACGCTACTTCCAGGCTATGAGACCAGAAGTCCTAAGAGCGTAGAGAACTGCAGCCATTTTCTTCACACAGCATCAAGGGATGGATGGTCTTGGAGGTTTCCACTGAATATGGCAAAAGTCAAGGCTTTAAGTTATAATGGTCTGATCATTTTTGGGGACGTCTTCCCTTCTCCCCTCCCACAGTGGTGATGAACACTTGCCGTTCTCTTTGTCAGCTGGAGCTGCAGGTCTCAACACATGAAAAATCAGGTTCCTCTTTTTTGTTAGCTTGATGGTTAGGGAAGAAGGTTTGGAATATAGTCTGTGGGCCCATATGGATGTCAATGAATGCTGCTCAGACCATTACTATACAGACAAGTTAGCTATCAAACAAAGTAGAACGCTTGCAAACTACCAGCCAAACAAGTGTTTAGGACCTGTGAGACTTCTAAATACATAATCCATATCCAGAAGTGTTAAGTCTAGTTGGTGTTGACAAACACAGTGTTTATTCTTTGAAAGATATCCATGTTTTCCTTTTACATGCCCTGTTTTCCTACAAATTGCTATGCAGATGGTATGTAGTATTAGTCACTGCTTTAGAGACCTTTTGTAATATCACATTATACTTGTTTTTTGCCTTCAAATTTAAAGATTATTTCAGTGCATTATGTGGTTGCTATTAAATGTTGACTGCTAAGTGTAACTGCTGCTTTTACCTTAAGTTTTGGGTCATTTTAATATTAAAATAACAAAAGATTTAATTTTTTTATTACCAAGATTCCACAACAGTATTAGTTAAGTATTCTCTTGTGATTATGACTAGTTCTTTTCTTGCTGCAGTGATAATTTTGTTCCATTTTAGTCTTCTGGAGGAATATTTCATTGGTAAATTAGTTTAATTATTCCAGATTACTTCTTCTCATTATGCAGTATTGGGACAACTCCTGTGTCCTTAACGTAATTGATTCAAAATATCCTCAGCCTCAAAGGGTCAAGACTCAAGAGTGACTTATGAAATCCAACATTTTATCAAAATCTGAAAGATCTAGTATAACCTGTCCTAAAAACCATATTTAAAAGACATTTTCAGGTTAAAGATCTCTAATTTTGCTTATGTTAACATGTCAGAAACAAAAATGAAGGATTCTGCATCCAACTTATTTTCCAACATTTGTTCACCTTCCATTCTACACTTTGCTTACTTGACCCCAGTAGAAGCAAGTTTCGCTTTCTGACTGGTCACATGGTGTTGTATCTTCTCAACAGAAATACTCATTGGTGTAGTATTAGATTTCCTTAGGGTAGGAAATAAGGGTAGGAAATTTCTAAATTGACACTGTCCTTTGAAAAACTACAGTACAACCTATGAACTGGACAGTTTTACATTTCAGTTTTCCGAAGTGACTTTGGCCTAAAAAATTCACTATAGATTTAGAAAATCTATTGCACTGGAGCACAGACCAAAACATTAAGACTTTTGCTTTTAATTATTTGGACAAGCTGAATTGCCACACGAATGAGCTCCAGGTAACCACTGTTTAGAAATGAGGCCAATATTAAATTGCACATTAGTGCAGAAAACAAGAAGCTTGTCCTAGTCAGTATTTAACATGTTGAGTGTTCTCTATTTAATTGGAATACAGATTGTTGGGAAGTTGGGGAAGTTCATACAGAATTGTCAAATAAACCTTGAAAGAAATGGGTATAAAATAGAGCACTTATTTTAACTCCACACTTTATTTTAATGTGAGAACAGACTTCCCCAGAAAGTCAAGGAAATAATTTGTCTTAATTAAGCCAGTTCTTTCATCAGGATGTTAGCATGCCTGCCAGGTTGCCTTAGTTACAGGGGTGTGAAATAACGCAATTAATAATCTTTGCCTCTGGATCTAATATCGTCCTATTTAGGTTTATTGACTGGTGTTGTTGTGGACTCTGGAGATGGTGTAACTCATATTTGCCCCGTGTATGAAGGTTTCTCTCTTCCTCATCTCACCAGAAGACTAGACATTGCTGGGAGGGATATTACCAGATACCTTATCAAGGTAAACTAGAAAAAAAAGAAAACGTGAGTTTGTCCATGTGTTAATGAAAGCACATTTATATTGTCTTCATGATTTGGATTTTAAAATCAAATACTTTGCTCCACAAATACTTTGTTCCACAAGCTAGTAAAAGTTGTTCAGAAAGAAGAATGTTTCCTAGCTATTATAGGAAAATTTGCTATGAAATCTATCTCTTGCTCCAGAATCCTCTTTTAAAATACAATTTTAGTCTGTGGATTACATCAAGGGTGTCAAATTTACAGCCTGTGGGCCAGATCCAGCCCCCAGGGGTACTCTTATCTGGCCTGCCAGACTGCCAGTTGGTCACTAGATTTTTGGGTAATGTAGCTGGGAGTAGGTTGTTGCAGAATCCAGGGCTCTTGAGCCCTGGTGTCAGTGACACTTAGTAGCAGGAGAGGGAGTGAAGGCTGACACAACCCTGTTTGCCCTCCTTTTCCTTTGCCTGTCTCCACAACCTCAGCCATACCTTCTTGGCCACTGGCTCCTGCCATGTGATCTGTGCTAGAGCTGCCACAGTGGCACAGAGCATTCAGGAGCAGCCTCAGCTCCAGTTCCAGCACAAGCATGTCTCGGGGGGCTCACATCACTGCTGCATACTCTTGGTCAGAGCCAGAGCTGCTAATGCCACTGCCACGTACTCCAGATTAGAGCTGGTGCCACCATTACCTCCTGTCCTGGGCTGTATTTGGCCTGCACAGAGCCCCACAACCCAGATCCAGCATGGGACACAAAGTGAATTTGACACCCCTGGGTTTATATAAACCACATTCTAAATATAAACAGCAAACTGATTACAGCTGGGGTGTTCCTGGATCGCGTCTGCCTCCCAAGAGAAACTAGGCTTGAGATGTGGTGTACTAGACGACATCGTGTTTCCTTAGAAATTTCCAAAATAGGCTGAATTTATACTGAGATTCAAAGTTTCAGTTTGAATTGAAGTATAACTTGCACCTTCTCCTAGTTCCTTAGGATAAGAAGTATTATTGTCTGAATTTGGACTCCACACGGTCCAGTTTCACAAGATGGGCAAATCTACTCCTGATTCGAATTTAATCATTTAATGACAGTATTATAAAAAAAAAAAGATTTGTCTTATTTGGCAAAAATACATGCTTCTTGACCTGCATATTAAATCTAATATTTTGCTGTGGTGTAGGTTGGGATTTAGCCAGTCTAGTGATGGGGGCATTTTCTGTGTTTGTAGATCTTTAAAATTGGAGTAAGATTTTCTAAAATGTAGAAACAGCTTTGCTAGCTTTTTCATATGGCTCTGTAGAAATAGCAACTCTGGTCCAATTAAAGTGGTCAAATTAAAATGAATTGTGCCATTATAAGCGATATTAACACACTTGAACTCTGAGGGCAGGGTGGCACCTAATTAGTTCAGAAGAAGCAACTGATTTTTGCCTTGCTTTTTCTTTTGTTTGAAAAAATCATTTATAGTGAACTGTAGTGGTAAATGTGATTCCCAGTTTCTGGAGTAATCCTATGATTTTTCTGCTGTTGGAAATGAATAATTTGACCACTGTTCTTATTTTACTTTACAAGCATGATTTCTTTGACCTCAGCCACGTTTGCCATTGAAGTCAGTATGTCCCTGAATAAAAAATCAGTTAAATGTATGCTCACACTTAATCACTGATAGAAAACTGAGTCACTCCAACTTTACTTGAATATTTTCAAACAGCTGCTGTTACTGAGGGGATATGCCTTCAACCATTCTGCTGATTTTGAGACTGTTCGAATGATCAAGGAAAAGTTATGTTATGTGGGATACAACATTGAACAGGAACAGAAATTGGCATTGGAGACCACAGTATTAGTTGAGTCTTATACGGTAAGTAATGAGACAGAGTAATTTAGGAATAGAAAAATCATAGTTTTAACTTAAATACTGGTGTTCTTAAAAAAAAAAAAAAAAAAAAAAAGTAACATTATAGATGCAAAGTCATAAGCTTTTCTAACGGACAAAAAAAACACAGGAACAGTAAAAAGGAAACCTACTGAAGTCCAAAATCTCTCAAGTGTATGGACATCCATTTATTTTTTTTTAAATGTCTTTCTCTTTTAACAGCTGTGGTTCTTTTTCTTATGTCTTTACCTTTTTTTTTTTTTTCCTTTTCTGACAGGATGGTTTATGAGAGGAGTTGCTTAAATCTGCCTTCTCTTACAGGGTGTACCATGTGTGTCATGCCAATGTTGTCCTATCAGAATATTCTAAGTGGAGAGGTATTCTCCAGCGAAATTACGATTTTTTTTTTGTCAATGAGATTTTTCTACTTTTTTTTTTTTATCAGTAGTTGAAATCAAATTACTGTATTACCAAAACAAACTTGGAGAAGATAGAAAACTGGGAGAACAACGGATTGTTGCCAGATCTCTAGCTTCTTACATCTAGCTGTTTGAGACATCCCAAAAACTGATATCTGATTCTGACTAGTGAAAAGCACAATGACTTTTCCTACTGCATAACTCATGATAGTTAAAACTAACTTTAAACTGTGGTATGTGGCTAAAACTTTAAAAGTTTCTAACTTCTGTATATAGCTGGAAAAACGCATAAAATTGGTTGCAAGACTTGGTATTGCTGTTGCAAATTTGGGCAAAGATTTATTTTCTGTTACATACTGTTAAGCAGTGTAGATGTTTAAAATGAGGTTAAAATTGTGCTCTCTTTTCTATAGCTCCCAGATGGCAGGATTATCAAAGTTGGTGGTGAACGATTTGAGGCCCCAGAAGCCTTGTTTCAGCCTCATTTAATCAATGTAGAGGGGGTTGGTGTTGCTGAATTGCTGTTTAACACCATCCAGGCTGCTGATATTGACACCAGGTGAGAGCAGAACATTCAATAATACTTCTCTCTAACTTCTGTCAACAAAAAAGGATAGACCAGAACAACATCAGTTAAAGAACAAAAGTTACAGTGCTTAGAAGTAAATAACAAAATCGTTAGGAGAGGAACACCTACATGTGCTTAAGATCTCTGCTCTCAAGGACAGTATTCATGGAGAGTTTATACTGAGCAGGAAAAATATAGCTGTTTTACTGTTGAATGTATAGGCTTTGTGTCAGTGACAATTGTCTGTATTTCTTGGTTTTACATTTGTTTATACACTGGAGTATCTACTAGTTATACAAGGAGACACTAGAAAGAATGCTTTTTCTTTAGGTCTGAATTCTATAAGCACATTGTGCTGTCTGGAGGTTCCACTATGTACCCTGGGCTGCCTTCACGGTTGGAACGTGAACTTAAACAGCTGTACCTGGAGCGAGTTCTCAAAGGAGATGTGGAAAAACTTTCTGTAAGTAATGATTTTATTGCTTATTTGTAGCCACAGCCAATATCCTGAATTACCACAAGAGGGAGCCAGATGGACAGGAATAGAAAAGAACAGTTCCTGCCATGTATCACTAACGTTCTGTCTTTCTAACTATATACCGTGTTTCAAACTGTGTAATACAAGCTTTCTAGTGATTTGCTTAAATGAATTTGAAATAAGGCCATACTCTGGTATTAAGTGAAGTTTGAAATTTGGGTTAGTTTCATGTAAATTTGTTCTTAAGCTTTAGTGTTCCAAAGCCCCACTGCATCTTAATAAAATACTGTTACATGAGCAAAATCAACTGAATTTTTTTTTTTCTGGAGCATTGTTGCATGCTGCATATCACAGGTATGAATTTAACCTCTGAGTAGCCAAGTTTTTCTTTAACAGTTCTACCATTATTCTGTGCAGGTCAGTTTTCTGTCCCCCTTCCCTTTTATTCATTGATTACTGTTATGGTCAGATAACAGTATTGCTCACATGTTACAGAACTAGACCTGTATTGCATTGCTGCCTGCTTTTTAAGATTTTTTTTATAGAGGAAATGCTTTATGCATGCTGTTTTTAATGTTGAATTATGTCCAGATTTTTCAAAAATATCTTTATTAAAACATCTATTCTCTAACAGCGTATTTCACCCCCCCAAAAAAAGTTCAGTTATTATCCAGATAATCTTTTAAATGTACAGAATATTAACTGTATCAAAATAATTTATCTTCTGAACCTTAACCCAACTTTGAGACTTAGTCTGTTTTTAATTTTTAACAAATAGCACATTATTTGGAATTTTTTTAATTTGGTTCATTCTTCTACAGAAGAGTTTAAAGTTGAAATCCACTAGGAGAATTCTTTAGGTTCTCTTGTAGTCAGAATATATGCATAAGACTGTTCCTTTCCTGTTGTCTCTATCCATGATTTAGCCTAACTTTGCTTATACAAACCCTGCAGTATTTTGTGAACAAGTCCACTCTTCTGATAATCTTAGCCACCCACTGGAAAAAAACTTTAGAAATTCCGTGTTGTTCATGAAATGCTAAATTCAAAACCCATGTTTTACATTTGAATGCTGGGTGGGGGGGGGTGCATTGTGTGCATGTTGTTTTGTTTTTTGTTTTTTAATGGATAGTTTGGCGAAGTAACTTTAGGAAATACATCTCTGTCTGTCTTTAATTTCTGGTGCATCATAGTTATTTTCCTTCAGATTGTACAAGCTGGAAGCTTGCATGCTGAGTGCCCTCAGCTAAGCCCTCTAGTTTTGTGTGCACATTCTCCGTATTGAACAATTCCTACTCCACTGTTGTAGCAAATGGCATGGGTTTTTTGTGTGGTTTTGTGTTGAGTCCCAACAATATGGTCTCCCTTTTCCTTCCTAGAAATTTAAGATCCGAATTGAAGATCCGCCTCGTCGAAAGCACATGGTATTCTTAGGTGGTGCAGTTCTAGCAGACATCATGAAAGACAAAGACAATTTCTGGATGACCCGACAAGAATACCAAGAAAAAGGAGTGCGTGTGCTGGAGAAGCTTGGTGTGACTGTTCGATAAAGCTCAGTGCTTATTCCTGTCACATGTCTAAAGCTTTTTTTTTTTTCCTCTCCCCCCCCCCCCCCCCCCTCGCCCCCTTTCATTGCCAATCTGAACTCACTCAGCTACATGACATGGGAAAACCTGTCTATGGGCTTTGACCCAAAGGTCAGATTTTGTTCTGGTTTCTTGGGGTAGCTGTTGTTTAATGTTTCTTAATGTGGCTAAATTTGCCTATTTAAATTCACCATTTTCCTGCAAACAGAACAGAGCAAGAGTGGCCTGTCTTCCTCATTGTTTCCTCCCAGTAGGCACTTGGGTAGTTTGGTAGGCTTTTCCAGCAAGGTTTATTGTTGTAATACTGCTAAGCTTTTGTGTCTAGCTCCCTGAGGGTGGCGTGCCTTTTTAACATAAGAAAACTTTTGAGCCTCAACTTTTACCACCTGTTATTCTCATGATTACCGTTGTATCATTTGGCCTTCATCTATGTTGGCATTTCCTTACCACAGTTAGAAATTTTCATTTAAACACACAGCTTAAGCAGCCAAGTGAGTACATATGGATGTTCTATATGCATTAGCCATCTAAACTGGCTAACATTTACTTGGAACTATTTAAAATAAGTGACTTAATAGATCGGAGTTTTCAGGCTGAACTTTTTTCGTGAACAGTGAATATTTAATCAGTTCCTACCACAAAATTAAACATTAAGAAATCTTGAACATTTTGACAAATTCAGATTTGTGGCCTTGCAGTTGTTCACAGCTGTGTTGCTTTTTTGCAGTGGAATGCTTGGAGTCGATTTAATTAGCAAATTCTTTTCTTTTTTTACAGTTAAGTTTTGGTACCATCGTGTAGCTCTATATAGAGAGCAAGGATTGCTCTATTAAATTATTGGCTAACAAATTTAAATGATGAGCTGGGACTGGAGCCTCCAAAGCCTTTCTTTTTTGGTGGACATGTTAAAAAAAATGCTTGTGAAAATTGTAATTATATGTGACATTAAAACCCCAACAAAGTTATAGAAGTTTGACATTTCTGTAAGTGCTTTTTTGTATATCACAACTTAGCAAGTACATTAACTTAGTGCCAAATAGTTATTGCAAATTAACCTTTCACATTACTGACCAGTGTTTGTTAAAACAAAGAGATATTTATAAACAGCCACCGGCAGTAGATTATAAAGAATGACCTATATTTGTTGCAGTTAAAAATAATATTGGAATACGAGACTTGTGGATATTTACCAACTAGTAACAATTCAATCTGTCCAGTCTTGATTTTTTTTTTTGTTTTTTGTTTTTTTTTGTTCTATTCCTGTGGAATTGGGAAGGAAGCAAAACCAGCATTGGGAAGTCTTTCTACAAAAGCACATTAAAGCTGAGTTCTACTGAAAAATAGGTATTGTCACTGGTCATCAACAGCTGTGTCATT
This sequence comes from Crocodylus siamensis, assembly GCF_052110815.1. Classification (NCBI taxonomy): domain Eukaryota; kingdom Metazoa; phylum Chordata; order Crocodylia; family Crocodylidae; genus Crocodylus; species Crocodylus siamensis. The sequence goes on from NC_143395.1 coordinate 183,461,172, forward strand.
TGAGTATAGTTATCAGTATGTTTTTGTTTGTAAACAGAAATATTAGTAACATCTTCAGAATAAAATCTGTTGCCTTGATGTAAAGTTTAGGAAAAACTCCTTGCATATCTGCATGCCAACCAGATAGATTGAAGCTATCTTTTTCTCAAATGTGATAAGGAAGAAAATACCTATTGTGTTAGTTCCATGAAGAGTGAAGCAAACTTGACTATTTCAGAAGTAGGAACTAGACTTTCAGAGTTCAGTATGCATTCTGTTGGCATGCATCTTAGTGGTACACATCTTTTGATATCAATATTTTGCCCTCAAACCTTCCTTTTAATTTCAGAAAGTTTTCTTTCATAAGTTGATGGCAAGACCTTTCTTTTGGCTTAGAGGACTAATATGCAGAAGGCATAATGTCTACGTTTCTTTTAATGCTAAGATAGTCGCTGAACTACTGTTAGTGATGACCATTTAATTACAGGAGGGTGTTTTTTCAGCAATATTTACCCTCAACTTGAACAATATGAGTTTATAGGCATGCTGGTCATGCCTCAAAGCATACCTTTAAAAGGTTGTTAGATTTCTGGGGACACGAATGTAAGGGGTACTCTGGATTCCTATAGTTTTCTGTAAACTCAATACACAAAAAATCCTTTTAGAAATGCTATACAGCAGACAGTAGAAGAGGACTTGCTTTTAGAACATATTAGCAGCAATGGCTTCTCATGTGGTGTATATTTCTGGGCTTGTGGACACGGTGTTGGGAACCATGGGAATAAACCAAAGAATGACATAAGGACTTTCCTTTTAGAATGACAATCTGTCATCTGACTTCAGAAATATAGGGCCTGACCCTGCAATCCTTTCAGAATCTGGCCCTTGCACTGGAGTACTTACAGTACCGTGAGCATGTGATGAGTGAGAGGCCACTTGATTGTGCGGTAACTTGGGTTTCTGTGGAAACTCAGCATAATTATTTAAAAGAAAATAATTAATACTTTAAATGATTGCTACCCTGGATATGAAAGACTGCTGTTACCAACTTGCCATTGGGTAACGTTTGTGTTGAACAAGTGTTTCAGTTGCTCTGGGTTCTCTTCCTATCCTGTGTGTGGGCTGTCAGTTTGGACCTTTCCTATTGCTGCAAAAGCGATCTGGTTTTAAACCTTTTTGAAGACCAAATGCTCAAATTTGCAATATGCTTCAGCTCCCGTTAAAGTTGCCTCTGCAGTTGTGAGAGTTCTTGGAAACATCCTATTTTTAAACTTAACCTGCTTTGAAAATGCAATGTTTTAGGATGTTAACCTATGTAGTAAAACAAATGGCTTTTTATATAGTTCTGAGCAATGTTAAAAACAAACAAAACACACAATGCCATATGAGAGATCATGAATGGAAACACCATTAAATTGACAGGTCTTTTCAATTACAAAAAAATAAAATCACATTTTTCAAGGTGGCTTGTTTTCTTTGTCTCCTTTCAGAAATCACAAATCCATCACTCTTTTTTTTTTTTTTTCCTCCTGTAACTAACCTTTTCAATATGAAACATTACAGACTGGTAATGTTGTCAGATTCCTGGGGAATCTGACGCATTGAACTAACCCACTTCTAATTGCTGCCGGTTATGCACCACACCCTATGTTCAGAGGACTTATATGTTTCTTTTCCAATCACTTAAGAAACATAAGTGGAAAGGAATCTTGTCAAGACTCATCTCCCAGTTGAAGGCTAGCAAGGGTTATACTTTCTGTACATGGTAATGTGTGAAGGGGTGCTAAGACCTCTCAGCTTCCATTGACTGGAATACTCTGAGAAATGTACTTACCCCAGGTCACGTTATACAACAAAATGCTTCACAGTAACATTTTCATTTTGGGGGAAAAATCTTCTCCTTGCCTTTAACAAATTCAGTTGCTGCTAAATGAAATAAAATTGTGTTCATTGAAGGTGCACTTGTTCAAAACAGCTTTATTTGGGAAACTGTTCATGTTGGTTCTTTTAATTCTCTAAATTGCCTTGCAGATATGGTGAAGACAGGATCCTCTGCTTAAATTGAACTGGCTTTGGTAAGTAATTAGCAAGGTGGTTGGCTTTTAAGCATGGTTTGTGTCCACATGGTAATATCAGCGTAACAGCACGTTGTTTTATAGTTACTATTCAGTATTAGCTGGCACAGTATTTCTTTTGTAACTGTGTTGGCATGTGGAACAGTACCCCTGACTGTACCCGTGTTAACAGGCCTGGTCAACCTTCCTTTCTCCCAGGATGCTGTACATGTCATTCTGTGTGTGAGTTTTCCATGCACTCTGCCCCCTGCTAAGGAATTATAGGAAAACTTTTTTCCAGACTTCTTTTTTCTAGTGTGAACTAATACCATAGGCAACATAAGAGATGATGACACATTTGATGCTACAAAAAATGCTGTTCTGTCTTAAATTGGGATGAATATCATGGCACAGGCAAATACTTCTATCCAGCACCTTAACAGAGGAGGGGGAGGGGAGTACTTTACAGGATCTTGCCACAATGCATTCTGGAAAATTATGCTTTACCTTTGCTTGCTTGTTTGCTTAATAGTTTTCCAGATTCTTTGTTTGGCCAGTGTGTCTGTATGCCTGATTTAACATGGCTTATTTGTGTTTACAGTTGTTTCTGTATAGCTCATCTCTGTGTCAACATGTACCTAGTTGGGTGAAAGCTGAGTAGCATTCCTCCCTATAGGGGGTTTTCCAAGAGAACCTCTTAATAAGACCCAAGCTTTGGTACCAGTTCAAACATTGCATAGAGTGAGCCTTTTAACTAGGTGTTTGTTTCCAAATTTGTCTCTTTTCCTATATTCTGTCTAATATGAAAACTGCTATAAATTAAGAGATGGTTAGAAAAATGTGTTGCATACTAACATAAAGTACACTTTCTTTTTTTTCCGGAACCCATAACATTTGGGAAAAACCAGGGAAGAAATGAATGACCATGAATACCTTTCTGCCAGCTTACCATTTTTGCTTGATGCTGCAGAATCAAGCAAGCATCTAGGAAAATCTCCTTCATTTCAGTATTATAGGAAGACAAGCACCTCCCACTCATACCTCACTTAAGTAGAAGGAATGAGTTTTGCCTACTACCGTCACTGCCTAAGGTTGTAAAAGAGTTGGCTACACGCACAAGGAAAGAAGCAAGCAGTATTGCATAGCTTCTTATATCAACATGTATTCGTAATGTTTAAAAGCACTTCTAACAAAATATCATCCAAGGGAATATGTGTTCCCAAATGGCCAGTGTTTACAACGCAGCTGAAACCCCTTTTAACAGGAGAACGTGGAGCCACATGATTGATGGACAAAAAGCTGCAACTGTCAAAAGTTTGACAGTGTAGAAATTCTTTAACCTAATTGCACCTTCCCCAAATCTAAGGACATGGTTTTGGCCTCAAGGGGCTAGGAGGGGTATTTTAGGAGCAGAGGGAACTACCACAGCCACAGGCAGATCTAGAATTTTGAAAAGGGTGGAGGAGATCATCGCATGCAAAGCAACACATTTTTATCCAGTTAAAATCAGATTAGACACTGGTGGGGAAGTGGGGGACCTGGAGGAAGTACAAGGAGGGAGCAACAGGGGACCCCCCCCCTTATTCTTCCTGAGAAAGTAGGGCAGTCAACTAGTTTCCTCAAGTGCCTGTAAACGAATGCAGAGCCTGGGAAGCTAGCAGAAATTTAAGTCCTCACACAGTCAAGGAACTATGACATGATTGGAATAACAGAGACTTATTGCTCCAGTCATGTGAGCTATCCCACCATCATGGATGGGTACAAACTGTTCAGGAAGGACAGGCAGGGGAGAAGAGGAGGAGTTGTGCTATATGTAAAAGAGCTGTAAGATTGCTCAGAGCTCCAGTATGAAACTGTTGAAAGTCTCTGGGTTAAGGTTAGAAGGGAAAGCAACATGGGTGATGTCATGGTGGGTGTCTGTCTGCTATGGGCCGCCAAACAAGGAGGATGAGGTAGATGAGACTTTCTTCAGACAACTAGCAAAAGTTTCCAGATCACAGGCTCTGGTTCTCATGGGGGGACTTCAATCACCCTGACATCTGCTGGGAAGGCAATACAGCAGTGCGCAGGCAATCCAGGAATTTTTTGAAGAGTGTTGGAGACAATTTCCTGGTGCAAGTATTGGAGAGAGCAAGTAGGGGCCATGTTCTTGAACTGCTGCTCACAAACAGGGAAGACTTGGTGAGGGATGTCGAAGCAGATGGCAACTTGGGCAGCAGTGACCATGAGATGATTGAGTTCAGGATCCTGACAAAAGGAAGAAAGAGCAGCGGAGTATGGACCCTTGACTTCAGAAAAGCAGACTCTCTGACTCCCTCAGGGAACTGATGGGCAGGATCCCCCTGGGAGGCCAGGCTAATGGGGAATGGAGTCCAGGAGGGTGGGGTGTATTTTAAAGAAACCTTACTGAGGGCACAGAAACAAACCAGCCTGATGTGCAGGAAAAATAAATGTGGCAAGCAACCAGCTTGGCTTAGCAGAGAACTTTTCAGTGAGCTTAAACACAAAAAGGAAGCTTACAAGAAGTGGCAGCTTGGACAGATGGCTAGGGAGGAGTATAAGAATATTGCTTGGGCATGCAGGGGTGAAATCAGGAAGGTCAAAGTGCAATTGGAGTTGGAACTAGTAAGGGACATAAAAAGGTAATAAGGGTTTCTGCAGGTACATAGGCAGCAAGAGGAAGATCAGGGAAAGTATGGGTCCCTTACTGAATTGGGGAGGTAATCTAGTGATGGATGATGAGGAAAAGGCTGAAGTACTCAATGCTTTTCTTACCACAGTCTTCACAGGCAAGGTCAACTCCCAGACTACTTCACCGAGCAGCACAGTTTGGGGGGAAGGTGAGCAACCCTCAGTGGTGTATGATCAGGTTAGGGACTATTTAGAAAAGCTGGTTGTGTACAAGTCCATGAAGCTGGATGGACTGCATCTGAGGGTGCTGAGAGAGTCAGCCACTGGCCATGATCTTTGAAAACTCATGGTGATTGGGGGAGGTCATGAATGAATGGAAAAGGGCAAATATAGTGTCTGTCTTTAAGAAAGGGAAGGAGGAAGATCCAGGGAATTACAGACCAGTCAGACTCACCTCTGTAGCGGGTAAACTGAGTTATGCTCAGGTTCTTAGCATAACTTTAGGCCTTCCCAGAACCAAGCAATTAAATTGTAGAGAGTGCCTTATAAGGCACTGGGGAAAAATGAGTGCTGTGATTGGTATGGTGGGCTAACCAGCTACAGTAGTTCCCCTAGAAGAAAAGAAAACCATAAACAGAATAGGATTGGAGTACCTTATCTAAAAGGATGAGGTAAGAAACTTGAGGATTGGGCAGTTTGAGATGAGAAAGTTACAAACGTAGTGAACAAACAAAGAGACCGTGTGTGTTTGTGTTGCCACCCTGGTTAAAGACAGGAGTAGCCTGGGTATTCTTGTTCAAACAAGGAATCCGGAAACTAACATCCCACACACCCAGCAGAGGATCTGAGGCCAGTACCACCGACGGTTGCTATTGTAATGTCTAAGGAACCACTTGCCAGGTCGTATTGCAAGGATAATTATCTTGTAATAAGCCTACAGGTTACTAATAAAGTTCACTTGATACCAAATCAGACGAGGGGCCATGTCAATCCTTGGGGGTCTCTGGTTAAAGGAATCCTGGGGCAACAACCTCAGTCCACAGAAAAATGGAGCAGGTCCCCAAGGAATCCATTTCTAAGCACTTGGAGGAGGAGAAGAAGGTGATTTAGGAACAGTCAGCATGGATTCACCAAGGGCAAGTCATGCCTGACCAATGGGATCGCCTTCTATGATGAGATGGTTGGCTCTGTGGATGTGGAGAAAGCAGTGACTAGCAAGGCTTTTGACACAGTCTCCCACAGTGTTCTTACAAGCAAGCTGAGGAAGTGTGGATAGAAAGTTGGCTGGACCTTTGGGCTCAATGGGTAGTGATCAGTAGTTCAAGGTCTAGTTGGCAGTGCCCCAGGAGTCAGTCATGGGGCTGGCTTTGTTCAATATCTTCATTAATCATCTGGAAAATGAGATGGATTGCATCCTCAGTAAGTTCACAGATGACACTTGGCTGGGGCAAGTAGTAGATATGCTGGAGATTAGGGCTAAGATTCAGAGCAGTCGAGACAAATTGGAGAACTGAGCCAAAAAAAGATCTCTTAAGGTTCAACAAGGGTAAGTGTAAAGTCCTGCACTTGGGATGGAAGAATCCCATGCACCGCTACAGGCTTGGGACCAACTGGCTAAGCAGCAGCTCTGCAGAAAAGGACCTGGGGGTTACAGTGGACAATAAGCTAAATATGAGTCAACAGTGTGTCCTTGTTGCCAAGAAGGCTAATGGCATACTAGCCTGTATTAGGAGTGTTGCCAGCTGATCGAGGGAAGTAATTATTCCCACCTATTCTGCACTGGTGAGGCCACATCAGGAGTACTGTGTTCAGTTTTAGGTCACCCACTATAGAAAGGATGTGGACAAGTTGAAAAGAGTCAATGAAAATGGTTAGAGAGCTGGGGCACTTGACTTTTGAGGAGAGGCTGAGGGAACTGGGTTTATTTAGTCTACAGAAGAGGAGACTGAGGGAATTTAATAGCAGCCTTCAAGTAACTGAAGGGTGGTTACAAACACCATGGCAGTAGACTGTTCTCAGTGGTGACAGATGACAGAACAAGGAGCAATGGTCTCAAGTTGCAGCAAGGGGAGTTTAGGTTGGAGAGTGGAAAAATCTTTTTAACTAGGAGGGTGTTGAAGCACTGGAATCAGATTACCCAGAGAAGCTGTGGAATCTACATCTCTGGAGATTTTTAAGGCCAGGCTTGACAAAGCCCTGGCTGGGATGATCTAGTTGGGGTGGGGGTTGGGCTAGATACAGGGTTTGGACTTTGAGCAGGGGGGTGGGCTTGATGACCTCCTGAGGTCCCTTCCAACCCTCATTTTCTATGATTCTGATTCTAATATGCTAGGGGTGCAGGGCTGTATTATTCAGTTTAAGATGGAAGCAAAAACAAATACAACTTCATTGGAATGTGGAACAAAGTTTTAAAAAGGATCAGGTAGATTCTGGTGAGCCATAAGGTCAAGTGACTCAGAACTTCTTGACTAGAAATGCTGCTGCCACTGCCAAGCAAGTTGGTTTGGTTTTTTGGGGGGTAGGGAGGGGAAGCGGGGGGCAGGGAGGCAGTGCAGCTGCTCTGTTTTATGCGACTCTTCATTTAAGAGCAGACCGTTAAGGAAGTTTTGCATTCTGGCTTAAGAGGAGAGAGCACTCAGTAATGGGGCCTTTTAGGCTGGTAGGATGAAGCAAAACCGACATGGTACTGCTTAACTACAAGATTGAGAAGGAAAATGGAGTCCTGCCCCTGCATATTCCAGGCCTTCCCTGTCCCACACTCAGGAATGTTTTCTATGTAGTTCAGCCCAGTTTAGCAAATTCCAGCTACTAAGAGTATTGAAGATGCTGGGCCTCCCACCATACTCCCCCCCAATCTGATTATTTGCCCTGGAGCTTAGCTGTCTTGGGGATCGTCCTTCTGTACCAATTTTCTCATAACCCTCCCTATCCAGAAACAACCATTTTAAATCTCTTCAGGCATTGTTTTAATTGCTCCATGCTGACATCAATGCTAAACTAACAGCACATGCTGGACTTGCATCAGGCATGCTGTGACTTCCAAGCTGCGGGCGCAGCGTTGGGGTTGTGATTCTGAATCTGACCCTTTTGTTGTCGCCTTTCCTGGCCAAAGCAGAAAGTGGGTTGGGAAGCTTAAAAAGACCTGTTCCTTTTTTAAAAACCTGGACAGCAGTATCAAGGAAAAAAGAGTTGGAAGTCTCCAGCCTACCCTTGGTCTTACCTTCAGCCACAAAAATGCTAAAGAAAAAGTCTCCCCTCCTTTGGGGAACCCTGTGCCAACTATGTACTAGAACATGCATCTTTGACATTATAGTCTGAATTACCATTCCTACTTTGAATGTAAATCTTAAACAATGCAAATCAAGTAAAAGGTAATTGGATGTATATGAATTCTAATGCTAAGTTTCTCCTAGTGGGCAAAAGATTTTTTTTTTTTTAACATAGGATGTTAGAACTGCAAAAAGTTAACTATCCAGGTAATGAATTACCTGTAACTAGAACCTCTTAAAATATGGTCAGCACTAAAGGGTAGATAGCATGCAAATTTATGACCCACATTGGAACAAAGTACAAACTATAGTTTAATAGATAGTGATCTAATTATCCAAGACATTACAGTGCTGGAGGATGCACATCTCAATTTCTTTGATATTATTTCAGCTTGTTCTATTAATGCTTCCTGTGAAGCTTGGCTAATGGCCTGTGTATCAGTTAAGCCATGCTCAGAAATTATTGATCTGCACCTTGATACTATGAACTTGTCTTTAGTTTGGTCATTCAGTAGCATATGGTGAATAAGAGAGTTCCTGTTTGCTGTAAGGTAGCTAGCCTGTCAATGAGACTGGATCTCCTTGTGACAAGTTGCACTTCAGAAAGACTTCAGCTGAAATACCTGTTTACTGAGTGTGCACTCATTAAATTTATGGATGGCACCATAGTGGGTGAGATAACAGACACTCTATAGTTCAGGATTCAGATTCAAAATTACCTTGGTCAGCTGGAAAAAAGTCTGAAATGCATAGGATGAAATTTTATAATGACAAACACAAAGTACCACACCTAGGAAGAAACAATCAGATGAACAAATACGAAATGGGGATGGGCTTACTGAGTCAGTGTAGTCTTGTTGCAAAAAGAAAAAGCAAGCTGGGGTATATTAACAGGTATGTTGTATTCAAACCCTGAAAAATGCTTCTTCCCTGCAGTGAGGCCTGAAGTAAGGCTTCACTTGGAACACTATCTAGTTTTGGGCACCACATTGAATGAAACACACAGACAAATTGGAAAAAAAAGGAGAGCAACAGAAACAACTAGAAGTCTGGAAAACAGAATGTATGAGAAAAGATGAAAAAAACTGGAATTCTTTGGTCTGGAGAAGAGAAGACTTAGCAGGTCCAGCTCTATCTTCAAATACAAAAAGAGTTGTCTGAAAGAAGGTGATCAGTGATCCACAAGGGACAGGATAATAAATGAGCTTAAATTGCAACAAGGGAACTTTAGTTGCCTATTAGGAAGAACTTTCTAACTCTGAGGATGATTTAAAAGTGCAACAGATTACCTAGCAAGGTGTTGAATCTGTCATTGGATGTTTTTAAGTGCAAGTTAGACAAACGTGTTTAGGATGGTTTAGATGGGGATAATCCTGTTTAGAGCCAACCTTCTAAACTCACTTCCAGTCCTATTTTTTTTTGTTTGTTTGTTTGACTATCAGTGTATGAGAAGTTGCAGAACCAGGCAGTAGGTGGCCAGGAGATCAAGTTCCTTTGGTCCTTTCTGACTGTGCTATTTCAAACATTAAGTTGTAGGGTTAAGATGCAAGAATCGTTTGCTTGCATTATGCAGGTGGTCAGATGGAAGATTATGACGATCTCATTGGCTCAGATCTACTAAATAGCCCTTAAAACATGTGAGTAGGCTAATCTATTAGATTTATCTATTTGCTTATGCAGAGATTTACTTTTCCAAGGAAGAGTTAGTTGTACAGCACTTGTTCTCAGTACTGAAATGCAATATGAGAAGAAAATGAAAAGTAGGGAAACAATAACTTTTCCTGTACCCAACATGCATGCCTGCGCAGCATGCCACCCAGGAAAAGCACTGCACGTGGAAAGAGCAAAAGGGAGTGCTCATACTTCAGATGAAAGATCTGCAGCGCTTCCAACAACTGCCAGCAGGAGCATTAAGAACAAAAGCAGAACGTGCCAGAAGTCTTGTTCTGTTTTTAAGGCACTTGAGCACTTAGCTGCTATTTTCAGTGCTTAAGTCCAAAATTAAAATCTTCAAAGCCCTCATGCAACTGTCACTTAAACCTGGAGATATGTAAATTCTCTAGGGGCCTAAATTTCTTCTGACTTTACACCCAATGGGGTTCACAAACTAGGTATTCCTTCACCTCATTTGGCTGCAGAGTCCAAGCCATCAAGTTGGTACCAGAACAGATATCACGAAATTCATCCAAGAGGAACTCCCTTAACCACCAGTGCCCTTGTAGAACTCCCCTGGTATATGGGAGACTTGAGTTCAAATCCTCCCTTTGCCTAGTATGGATTTAAATCCACATCTTATGCCACTTAGGAGTCTCCTTACCACTGAGCTATAAGATATTCTCTGGTGGGGGAATCTGTGTTGTGGAAAGTACTCACTAGGTATTCACTAGTTGCATCCACACGTGTGGATGTTCATTTCAGCAGGAACAACTAGCAGCAGTGCACATTGTGCCACTGCTAGTCCCAAGGGACTGCCTGTGCCATGCACCCTCTAGTGTACAGCAAGTTACCCTGGGTGGGGCCAGACTGGGCTGGCCTCAGGCATCTTACCTGGGGGCCTCCAGGGGCTGCAGCAGTGGTGATTCTTCCCCGTGGAGTCTGGCCAGCCAGGCTCTTGCTTTGAGCAGCACACACTGTCTCACACGCACACCCCACCATACACATGTACCCACACCTCCCACACACTGCCATACACATGTACCCACACCCAACACCCCCTCACATACCTCAGCCACCCTCCCCATCCCCCTCACAACCCCCCCCAGCCACCCTTCCCTCACACATGGTGCCACAAACCCCATGCTCACCCACACACCCCACACCTATCCACCCTCCCACAAATCCCACACCCCACATGCACACCCACCCACAGCCCCCCACAAACCCTGTACCCATTCAACCCGTACCCCCCCAAGCCCCTCCATATCGCCTCACAATATACAAACGTAAGACTTCATTTTAAGCTATTATGTAATCACCTCTATGTACACTATGCAAACGCATATAAACCAGGAAAAAAATACTTTTTGAAGTCAAATGAATATACTATAAATTGTTTGGTTTTTTTGTTTGGTTTTTTTAAATATAGTTGGTTTTTTTCTGGTTCCAAGATGGCAAAAACCTCCTTGCCAAAAGGAGTCCTTCTGGAGGCAAGGGGAGGAGCTTCTGGTGGCAAGGTCAGAGGTTAGGGGGGCAGGACTTCCAGTTCCAAGATGGAGACCAGGGGTGGGGCACTTCAAGGGGTGGGGCTACCCTTGTGGCCCACAGCAGCTCACCAAAACTTGTTAAGTGGCCCTCCAGTCGAAGTAATTGCCTATCCCTTTTTTATTGTCTGGTGACTAGGAGGACATCCTTGTTTCCATTACATTTGTTTTATGTAAAGTGCAACAGCTTCAGCAGGACAGACTGAGAAACCTGCACTGCAGTTTCCCTATAATCCAGTGGGTAGCGCACCATGCTTCAGAGGAGCCAGCTTTGGGATTAGCATCCCTGCTTCTGTTCTGTGCACAAAATGCCTGATCTGGTTTAAACAGCTAAATGCTAAGAAGAGAAGCAGGCCTTCAACCCTGTACTCTGCCCTCCCCTCAACAGGCTACCTCCGTGGTTTCCTACTTGGTATACGGGTTTTACTGTATCTTTGTCTCATGTGCCTCTCTCCCCGTCCACTATGTGCAGCCCAGGCATTACCTTAGGCCTGTGGATAAGAGCATTACAACTCCTTTGAGGACATGGCCCTTAGTGACTACTTTAAGCCCTATTATGTCTACTGACAGGCCTTCCCCAAATCTATGGCGTTCAGGTTGAGGTTCTGCTATAAAATTTCTGCTTTAATTTGTGGGGTGGGCCAGTTGCTTCCAGAACAGAATCCTTTCTATTCTTTGAGGTTTTGTTAGGGAGAGGAGAGGCTCAGAAGGAAGTGACTCCCCCTTCCCTCACTGCTACATTTTAGTACAGTTGTTGCTTTCAAGAATATGTATGGTCTGTTTTCTTCAGACTGTTGGCTTGTCTGGTAAAATAATTAGCTGTTAGGCAGACAGAGGGAAAGGATCACATCTGCACAAGACAGGAAGACTGGGACAGTAGAAAAGGGGGAGAAAAAATCCCTGCTTGAATCACAGCTGCCCACCATGCACAGTAACAGCACTTGCCAAGAATATTCACATTGATTTAGGGAGAAAAGCTGAGGAAACCATTTTAACCCCAGCTTGCTTGGACTGGTGACAGTATCTCTCTAGACAATTCCTACTTGGGCCAAAAGGCGGCTTTTCAGCCATACGTCCCACCTCCCCTCATCTTATATTATCAGCATAACACAATATGGAAGAATTGTTGGGGGTTTGTTGTTTTTGTTTTAAAGGGCTGTTTTGCAAAGCAGCTTTCCAAACTGAGCAATGTGAAGGTACACACATTTATTCCCCCTTGATAAAATTACAGGTATTATTTGGTCAAAGAGCTGGGTAGATCATTCAAAGGTAATTTCCGGTGATGGGAATATTTGCATTACTGCAATAGTCTTTGGAGCAGAGGTTTATTCAACAACTTTTGTTTCTGTTTACATGCTGTCTATGAGCAAAGGTTGTTTTTTTTAAAGGAACATTAATCCAAAATTATTTCTGTGCATTACTTGTAGATTGTTCACAAGCAGTTACCTGGGAGTAGTTTATATTCACATTTTTCGTTGGTTGTTTGATTAGAAACTTAAGTCACTTGATGAAATCCTGTTCCATAGTTAGATGCACATAACAGCTTGATCACGTTTCTGGGATGGATATTCCCATTTAATACAGTTTCTTGTGAATGCTCTGCCATTTTTGTTTGAAGTTTGCTGTTTTAGTGGACTGCTTTGTCAGCAGGAGACCTCGGTTCAGTTCCCAGCTCAGACACAAGCCTCAGACATTATACCTTAAGTTAAATCACTTAGTGCTAGATCCCTAAAACGACTCGGGTACCTAAGACCAGGCCCAAAAAAGGTGGGGAAGGGGAGGGGAGAATTCAGGTACCCCAATTATAGGGATTGCAATGTTTAAGCACCTAGTCCATAAGGTAAAATCTAGAATCCTAATGACATTTAATCCCATTTATTTATTCTTTGGATCTGGTCCTTAACTGCTTTTTGGCACCCAATTTCAAAATTTCTATTCTCAAAACCTCTATTCAACTGCTGACTAATCATGCCAAAACCTAAAGTTGCTAGCTGCCAAAATGTTTGCCAATAAAGATCCCTCTATCTCTTGATGTCTACTGTTTGGCATGCAAGGGGTCACCTAACTCTTGCGAGTGCTGATAGGTAACCTGCTGCCTCCTGCCTGAACTCTGATTCTCTCAGCTGGTGGGCCTGTAGAGTAAGCAAAAAGTAGGCCTAGGAAGAAGCGGGCCCAGCAGTCCCATAGTTGGTCATATATTTCTTAGGTAAATTATGTAATCTCCAATCAGTAGAGTATTTTGAGGTGGGTCTCTCTCTCTCTCTTCTCCCCACCCGCCTGTTCAAGATGTTCCTCTTTGATCATAAAATACTTATGTATTAACTGAAGCAGGGATAGGAACCAAGATCTCCCCTCTTCCTGGGTGAAAGCCCTAACCACTGAACCATAGAGTCACTCATTCTCTCTGGCCCAAAGACTATGTAGCAGAGTGAAAATTACCCCCTCACTTCAGAAAACCTAGCTGAGGAAATCTAATTCCACTGAGAAATCTTCCTAGGAAAGAAGGAAGTGTGGGTTCAAATTCAGGTTCAAGTCCTCCTACTCCCCAACCTTCCCATATTCAGGATAAATGCTCTAAATAACAAGCTTGTTGGGGTTTCATAGTTTCTAGGGTCAGAAGGGACCTGAACAGATCATCTAGTCTGACCTCCTGCCCTGGGCAGGAATGAGTGCTGGGATCATAATACTCCAGTCAGATATCTATCCAACCTCCCCTTGAAGACCCTCAAGGTAAGACTCCATTGTGTTGTAGGCAGGGGCTGGTTGTTGTAGGCAGGGGCTGGTTGCACCTCCAGGAGTGAGTTCATGGCTGTGAATTTTGGGGATGCAGGATGCAGCTCAAGAGTTGAGGGACTGGATTTAAGCCTCACCCATCTCAACATCTGTTGCTTAGCTGGGCAGTCCCTGTTCACATGCTGGTCAAATGGATTCTTAGGTCCTTAAGCCTAGGTGTTTAACTCTGATCTGTGGGTTCCATGAGGGGACAAGGCACCCTCTTTCATGTAGATAGCTCAATCTGCCCTGTGCTTTGGTTCCCTACCGATGGAACGGGGGTCATCCTTCCTTCCACTGCTGAAGTGCATGGGTGTAGGGAGGAAAAGAAAATACAAATCCTTGTGAGGCACTCAAATACTATGGTGAGAAGGTGTATATGCTGTGTTCTAGCAGAAGAAAATATGACCTATTTGGGAAAACTGACAGGAAAGAGGTGTGAAAAGAACCAATGCAAAATTATTTCCACATTCAAACAAGTGCACAACTTTTAATTTATTTTGGTGCAACTTCACCTGGCTCTACCTGGAATGCCTGAAAGCCTCTGAGGCAGAAGGAGTCAAATAATGCAACAGTCCAAACTGCAAGATACAACCAGGTGAGAGGCCCAGTCCACTATGGCCATTATACATAGAGGTGGCAAGTTGCTTTCCAGGAAATGGTAGGGACACCAAACCTATCCTTTAACAATGGCAGATGATTTGGCAACATCCTGAGCACAGACTGTGGAATAAGAAATGTCCAGTTCAGAAGAAAGGCAAAGGAGGCAGGGTTGTTACTGTGATTTGGAGATTGGAGCAGAGATCTGGGATTCAGAAGGCCTGCCTCCTGGTGACAGTTCACTCCTACTGCTATCTCCTGCAGTTGCACTTCATGACCAGCGATGTCACTTAATGCACCGGCACCAGGTTAAAACAGGTATCACAGTACTTCCTGGCCACATGTAGTACTTGTGAGAACCAATTAATACCTGGGGCCTGAACCAGTTCCTGCTAGAATCAGTGAGATGCTTTCCACTGAATTCAAAGGGACTTAGATTGGGTTACTGAAGAATGGGTTAGGTGAATGGTGCTAGGAGGAAGAAAACATCAGCTTGTTGGTGCTTCTTTTAATTCTGTTTTTCACAAGTACTTCCCCAATCAAAATCACAGCCTCAGTTCAGCTCTTCTTTCAGGGGTCATGGTCACATGACAGGATCATCAGGACAAATGAACAAGTTCTGGGCACTCCCAAGGCTGGTTTTAATTTCCTTGCACTGCTTGCTGTCTTGTGAGTCCTATTTTGAGGGATCTAAGGATGCAGCCATGCCATGTTAGTAATTTACATCA
Organism: Crocodylus siamensis; assembly: GCF_052110815.1. Lineage (NCBI taxonomy): Eukaryota > Metazoa > Chordata > Crocodylia > Crocodylidae > Crocodylus > Crocodylus siamensis. Next base: position 183,476,405 of record NC_143395.1, read on the forward strand.
GTCTTTTACACATCTGTCCATCGTACCAGGTGTCAGAGTAGACGGATAACTTCCCCTCCCAAGATAATGGCGCACAGTAGATGTTATAGCACCTTCCCTCTAGGTGGCAGGTGGGGAGCAGGAAATAGTCTGCTTTTCTTGAGCAGAAGATTACCCCAGGATGGGATGGACATACATAACCTACCCTGGTGTAAACTGCACCATAGTTAGTACATTTGCCTTTTGTAAGCTCACTTTACACTTAAACTGGTGCAGAACTGTAGGGTGCTGTGTGTCCACGACACCTAAATACATGGTGCTCCAGCGAGGTTCTGGAAGACAGGAAAAGAGCCAGCATGGTCCTAATCTTCAAGAAAGGAAGGAAGGAGGATCCAGGGAATTACAAGCCTATTAGTTTGATATTGATCCCTGGAAAGATCTTGGGAAAATCATCAAGGGATCTATCACCAACAGGCTAGTGGAAGGCAACCTTCTGAATGCCAGCCAACATGGCTTTGTTACTGGTTGGTCTTGCCTGACCAACCTCGTCTCCTTCTATGACCAGGTGACACATTGCCTGGACAAGGGAGACGAGGCTGATGTCATTTATCTGGATTTCAAGGAAGCCTTTGACTTAATTTCCCATGATGTCCTCATGGTTAAGCTGGGGAGCTGTGGCCTTGACCTTCACACGGTCGGGTGGCTGGGGAACTGGCTTTGTCTGGGGTTGTACCCAAAGAGTACTAGTCGATGGGAGCAAATCAGTATGGCACAAGGTGACAAGTGGTGTCCCTCAGGGCTCAGTGGGGATATCAGGACCTGGGAGAACAGTTGTGGGTTCAAATTTAGGTTCAAGTCCTCCTACTCCCCAACCTTCCCATATTCAGGATAAATGCTCTAAATAACAAGCTTGTTGGGGTTTCATAGTTTCTAGGGTCAGAAGGGACCTGAACAGATCATCAAGTCTGACCCCCTGTCCTGGGCAGGAATGAGTGCTGGGATCATAATACTCCAGTCAGATATCTATCCAACCTCCCCTTGAAGACCCTCAAGGTAAGACTCCATTGTGTTGTAGGCAGGGGCTGGTTGCACCTCCAGGAGTGAGTTCCTGGCTGTGAATTTTGGGGATGCAGCTCAAGAGTTGAGGGGGGGTGCATCAGGACCTGGGAGAACAGTTGTTCAGCAAGGCTTCCCCGGGGATAACAATTGGTCTAACAGCCACAAACTCCTGGAAGGCTGATTTAGACTGGACATAAGAAGAAACTTCTTTACAGTCCATGTGTCCAGGGTCTAGAACAGACTTTCCCCAGAGGTGGTGCAAGCACCTTCTCTGGACTCATTCAAAAGGCATCCGGGTGTTTATCTTGCTAGGATCATCTGACCCCAGCAGACTTCCTGTCTATGGCAGGGGGGCTGGATTTGATGATCTTGTGAGATCCCTTCCGGCCCCTGTTGTCTATGGAAAGGAAAAATAGTCTGGTGTACGTATATCACTGGTCCACACCACAAACCAACCCCTCACCCCCTGTACTCCTTCCTGGTTGGTTTACCTAGCTCAGGACCATGAGTTGCACTGAGCAGCTGAGCATGTAAGAATTAGGCATTATAATGCCAAAGTGCCTTTGTGGATCCAGCCCAGATGCTGAGCACCTGTGGGAACTCTAAGGTGCTTGACTTCTCCCAGTTATACTTGTATCAGCATTGCCTTTTGCACCTTCTCAGAGTAGAAGGGAGCAGTATTTATTACCTATTATTAGAATGCATTACTTACTTTTGGTATACGCACGTAAGATGGGAACAATAGGACATCAAGGTAGATCCTGTTCCTGCCAATCGTTATGCTTTTCAGTGAAGTTACCCAGATGACCTGTCTCAGCAGCAGTGGGGATGCTCACGTGCATAATTGTTTGCAGGACTGTCTGCCTCAAGCTGCTAACACTTCCACTTTTTAAGGTCTAGGAGTAATGATTTAATCTCAAAAGAACTGGCTCCAGATGGAAGCTGTGTTCTGAGGCCCTTCAACATCTTTGCTCCATCTGAATAATTACCAATGCCTGTCTTTAATCTATTTTCAAGAGTTGTTGGGGTTTGTTTTGTTTTGTTATGTTTTAAATGAAGTACAAAAGAAAATGTTTCTGTGTATATATTCATGGCAACGGAGCCACACAGAGATGTAAACTAATGGAAGGCCCATATGTTGAAAGAATATCGCATGTAATGAGAATTACTGCATTTTTGTAAAATGTAATGGGACAGATATGCAGCAGCTGTGGGTTACTCAAGAAGCAGTTAATTTAGCAAGCTGAATTCAAGGATATTTCCCAGATCTCTGAAACAATGAATAGCAGTGTTGTTTAAGATTACCATTATGGCTTACATCCTCCTTTGCCTGGAAGCAGGGGGAGGAAGCCTTTATCTATGCTTTTGGGGCAAAAGTACATGATTAGTGGCTAGCCTATCAGAGGAAGCCCCAGGGGAGCACAGGGGACTGGACTTGAAGGAAGGAAGGAAATTGTGTAGGATAAACAAAAAAGAGCCTCAGGAAAGCACTTGAGATGGGCAAGACTTGGTTAAAAAAAAAAAAAAAAAGGAAATGCACAAGGGATCTATTTGAGTTCTAGCTAATATAAAACTTTGAAAAAAAAGGAATAAAAAGCTTAAGCAGGCAAGGTTTGATGCAAATCTGCATTAGAAGCTTAGCAGATCCATGTTTTTGTGTGTTTAGGTATGTTCGAAGCTGATGTATTAATCAGTTTAGATATAAATAGCAAGTTTTAGACCCCCCTGTTCATTTGATTTGAGTTTCCTAGGGCTCAATTAGTCCTGAAAAATATGTGAAGATACAAATGGACTGTAATTAGACAGGAGTTGTTATTTTTGTATAAGAGTATCACTGAGAGGCCCCAGCTGAGATGTAGGCCACACTGTGCTTAACACTGCACAAACACAGAGCTGTAGGAGACAGTTCTTGTTGGGAAGAGCGTAGGTTTGACACAGCTGAGATACGCAAACGGTAAGGCTGAACTAAGCACAAATCAAGTTACTTGCAGAATAGTGCATTATCCACTATGCACACCATCTTTGCTGACAGTTAAAATTGGATTATAGCGTTTCAGAACAGGAAAGTGGAAAGGGAAATCTGAGGATTTACTTGGGGGGCTCTTTCTTTGCCTTCAGCTTTCAGAAGGAATCGGACTGGAAGCTACTACTCCACCCACTGAAACAAATTATTGCATGCTTCCTCCAGGTCCTGGAAAAGGTGCCAGTTCAAATGCAGACTCTCCCTTCTAAACCCCAACCTGTGATTTTCTGCAGCAAAGGCATTTCTAGTAAGACTATTGCTATGTTATTAAGTGGTCCCACCACCAAGAGTGAATGAGGCAAACAGCTTGGTGCAGTTCAGATTGTCTTGATGCAGCTGTTCTTGTCAGGAGGAGTGGTGGGAGGGACTGGCTAGTGTTGTATCCAAATTTGTTGCAGGTTTCTTACATGTAAACAAAAGAGGCCAGGCAGACAATCTGGGGCCTTGTTAAATTAGCTCCAAGAAGATCTGTCAAATGTAACTCAAAATTCAAAAAAAAAAAAATTCAAAAAGAAAGAGGCAACTCCAGGTAATAATGTTTTTAAAGATTTTTTTCAGCTAGTAGTAATTAAGCACATATTTGAAAATGAGACTACCATACTGAATTGTGATTTTTCAAGATGGATCGTATTTATTGTGCTTGATTCCCCGCACATGATGTTAGAGTGCTCTGTCACCGTACTTTTCAGATCATGGAAAGCTTCATCTACCTGTTAAGCTACTTCATTTCTATACAGACAGTATAGTTTATACAGAGAAACAATAGGGAAATCCATCTCTTTGGCCATGTTCTGCTCTCTGTTTTTCCAGAGTAAATGAGTTGTGAACTCACTGAAGTCAACCGTTTCTGTGGACTTAAAAGTCATGAATCAGAGTGCAATTTTGTTCTTTGCTAGCACAACTGCTGCATTAAAAGCTTGGCTTTGAGAATAAATTAAATGACAAGGTAATTTTCCCCCTCCAAGCAGATATTTTGGAAAGGACCAGAAACTGTATGACATTTCACGGTGAGGGGTTGATTATGCTTCCACTGAAATCAATGTTAAAATGTCCATTGGCTTACTTGATCAGGCCCCAAAGAGCATTTTGACAGAGCTCAGCTTGAAAAAGCAGAAAGGCTATCTTTGGCCAGAGACCTTGCTTGCTTTTCCATATATGTTCTCTAAGACATAAACATGTCTGGGATGTAATTCTAGTATAAAAGTCTGAGCTCAAGATAGCTAACTGAGCTAGAAGCCTTGGAACTACCTGCTGTATATTTTAAATATACAGACACATTTCCTTCCTAAAACTATAAGAGCACCCCCTTTATTTTTGGAACAGACACCATATTAAAAGCCAGGCACGCAAACACCCTGGCATTCTTGTGTCAGAACAAAGCTCCAGGCACAGTACAGACTGCCGAGTCGGGATGCAAGCCCACAGCCTCTGTGCAGTCACTTATTCTGAGTGTAGTCAAGCATACATAAGCAGCACCTTCTTACTTGCACTCAATCATGTACAATCACACCACATCACCTGCCGCTGATTTATGGCCAGTCTAAAATAAGGCCTCTGTGCTGCAAGCATCAGTGAATGAATGGGCCTCTTACACTTATAACAGGCCTCACTGCAGTCTGTGGTGCTGTGCACAGGACCAGCTTCTGCCTGTGCTGGGTACCCTACAGGGCCTTGTATTACACCATCTCTAAGGCAGATCTCTCAAGTATGTACTAAAAAAATTACTTCCTGTCCTTGCAGTGGCAGGCCCTTGATAGTACTCTTGTCCCCTGTTTTACCGGTGGCAAGTTAGGGTGTTCTTAACATTTGCGGGCATTGTGCCTGGTACTTTGTCAAGGGAGGTGTTCATGCAGTTTTGTTTGGAATAATTTACAGACACTTGTATAGGAAGTGTCAGTGTAGACTAGTGTTAGATATGGAGGATCCTTCCTTGAGCTGAGGGCTAGATTAGATAACCTCCTGGGCTAGGGACAGACATTCAAAAAGCTTGAGCCGGAATTGATTCAATCACACATGCCAGGATGCTGGGGGTCTTGGTTTAAGTTAAACCAGACAAGGGGGCTGGGACAGACATTGCATAAACTGGTTTCAGCCAAATCAGTTAACTCCTGATACTACATTCAACCGGGTTTATTTCAAACCAGTTTCAGTCATTTTGAAATTGGTTTATGTGCACTGAACATCTGTTCTGCTACAGGGCTAGGGACAGACATTACACATAAATCGGTTTAAGTGATCAAAAACTGGTATTGTCTGTCCCTAGCCCTGAGGTCCCTTCCAGCTGTACTTTTATGTGATTCTGGGTGAATTCCTGGCCATACCAGAACTAATGAACTTTTGCTGGCCCCAGGATTTCATCCTAGGTTTTTGTAAAGGTGCAACAGACTTTTGGGTGCAGCATAAATAACAGAAAGCAAATGAGAAAAGCAGAACAGCAGCAAGCCTTTAGGGGAAGAGGTGAAAATACCAAGTTGGCTGTTAATAAACAGAAACCTTTTTTTGTAGTTAGCAGCAGACGGTTCCCTCAAACAGCACACAATAGAATTACACTCAAAAAAGGATACCAATGACTCCCTATAAGCTGCATCGTGGTACACAGAAGTAGTGGTACACAGCGGGGACCACACAGTCTAGAAATATTTCTGCAGAGAAAAGTTGCAGGTTACCTTAATTTGAAGTAACAAGTTACCTGAAGTTACCCATGCTAAATCTGAACAGCTGCTAAATTAAGGAAAAGACTAGTGACTAGAAGCTAGAGCAGAAAGATGCAAGAGAGGGCCTCAGGAGCCTGTAGCTTCATTTATAGATGTCTCAGTTTATCCAGCTGTAGGATGGGTGTAATCATTTTTGGTGCACTACAAGGGATATAATACAAGTTAGTTATTTTCATAACAAGTGTAAAATACATAGCTACGAGATTTAGGCTGAATTGGAAAGAATGGCTAAGCTTTATAAGAACATCCAAGATCAGCAGCATCCCAACCTTTCCTCATAAAAAAAAAAAAAAAGACACATTGATTTTCAAATCTCTAAACCATAGAGAGGTATGTATTAGGGCTGTGCAAAACAGCATCATTTTGTTTAGACATCCATTTCACCGTTTCGAAGGTACAGTGTTTCGTTTTGTCATTTAATTTTGTTTCGAAGCACTGCTCTGTTTTGTTTTGTCGAAACTGTTTAGCTGTTTCAATACATTTCAACGTTTTGCCCACAGGCTATAATGGGGAATCATGAAAATGCCTAAAACATTGTCATTTCCTGCCTGCTTTCGATGAAAATTGCAGGGATGAAGGTATCCCCTTCTGAGGGTATGAAGCCGGCCAAGTTTCAAGGAGATAGATGCAGAGGTTTCTGGGAAACAGCACCTCAAACTGTTCAGAGCAAAACTCCTGACACTTGCCGGCAGCGGCAGCCTCCTATCATCTGGCACGTAGATCTGGGGGCCCATACCCCGGGTAGGGCTGCAAAGCTGTGCTGGACTTCTCCTGCGGGTGCAAGCCCCCAGATCTGCACGCCGGATGACAGGAGGTTGCTGCTGCCGCCTGGGACCAGCACTGGGCACAGCCTGTGGAAGATTGCTGCTGCCACTTGCCCCAGGCAGCAGTGGTGGTCTCCTGTCATCCCACATGCAGATCCGGGGGCCTGCACCCCTGGGAGGAGTCTGGCAGCACTGGGAGGGCAGGTTGAGCTCTGTGGTCCTGGCAGAGCCGCTCGGAGCGCAGCCCTGGCTCTCCCCTGCCTCCTGCCACCGGGCTGCTTTGAAATTTGAAACGTTTCGAAACTTTCAAAACGTTTCGAGTGCCCTCATTTCATTTCAAATTCGTTTCAAAGCTTTTTGTTTTGTTTCGATTTCACTGTTTTGACCTTGAAACGCGTCAAAACAGCTTCAAAATGAAACACTTGGCGAAATGTCGCACAGCCCTAGTATGCCTCTGTCTCTTGGAATAGAGAGACACTGAATCATAGTCTGTGAAGCAATAGCATAACTGGAAGGGGGACTGGCTGGTCCTGCTCCATGTGGTGCCAGCACCAAGAGTAAGGAGCAGCTCTGTTCTACTTCTGTGACAGGGTAATGGGTCGGAAAAGCATCTGAAGAGTGCGACAGGGAAGGGGTAAGGGGGAGGGGAACACAAGCCTACAGGCCTGTTTTGAATTGCACAGGGAAGAGCAGATGATAGCATTGCTTAATTTCACAGACAGCGATTTAACAGTCACCATAAGGAACAGCCACGAATAGAGAACAGCAGACAAAGCATAAATCATGTGGCTAACTAAAAGAAGACTATGGATCATACACTCTTTCAAAAGGCAGACCAGATGTCTTCAGAGGCATTCTGACTGCTGAGGGAACGGTTGAAATCCTTTCAGGACTGGCATGCTTGCTCTGCTTCGTTGAATAGAGCGCCTCCAATGTCAAGAGGTGCCTCTTTCAGCTACCAGAGCTGCTTACAGCTAAAAGCCAACGTATTAAGGACAAAAAAATAGCTGTTGGTTTGTCTGACAGAGGACCCAGGTGCCTGGAGATACAATTCACCACCATAGCTGGCCTGCACAAATCAGGGCTTTCTGGATAAAATCATCTGAGCACAGAGGTGTATACTTCTTTAGAAATACAGATCACAATAGCATTTAAAAAGTCCTTATGTTCCCCACCCATCCTCTTTGTAGTCCCGTCTTGCCACCTATTTGCCACTTAACCCCATTCTCTGTTTCAGCACCAGTCTAGTCAGTTCTAAAGAGGATTACTGCATTTTGTTGGATCAGGCTCACCCCCCTATTTAAGTGGATTATAATATGGGTTAGCTCCAATTTAGCCCTGTGCAGCATTAGACAAGTCAACATTAAGTTCCGTACTACAGGCAGTATTTTTTTATTTTATTTTGCTTTCCCCTTGTCACAGTGTTTTTTAATAGATTTGTGTGCAAAAGCAGCTTTGCAAAGTCTCAGGCTTCTGGTTTTCCACTTAGAAGATTTGGCACATCAAGAATGCTGCAAATATTAAATCTACAGTTTGGTTTAACTCGCACACAGCTGACAGTAACCCCCTCTGGACTTTGCTAAAACCAGACCTGGGAGACTGGCATAAATACACTATGACTATAGGAGTGCTCAGTCTCCAACAGGCTTTCTGTACTCCATGGTCATCTTTATTCTGTGACCAAACATCAGGATTCATCTGCAGTGAGAAATTATATACTGGGAGTGAAGCGTTTTGTTTTTTTTATCAGAAGACGTGTTCCTTCTAACTTACTTTGGGAAAGTGAGGGAATGAAGTATTGCAATGCACTGCCCTCTTGTTTAAAACTCTCAGTACAATTGTGCTGGACTAAAGTCTTTAAATACTTTTTCCTGTCCTATCTAAAATACAAGTGCAGACATGACAGGGAGGGGAGACATTTACAATATCATCATGGCCCATCTTGGCTAAAACCTGGTTCAGATATTTTAGTATGCTATTTTATGATATATAGTTTTTATCATTTAGGTACAGCTTTACATGAAGTTGAATTCGGTGCCTTCATGCTTTTTAGATACATCCGAGAAGTATTTAAATAAGAAAAGGCATTTCAAATTTTTAACTTTGGGACAGAATTTGCTATGTTAAATAGTATATTACAAAATACAGCTATATAAAGTCCAACCTGCATGAGTTTAAATAATACTAGTGTGAGCAAACTCGACTTACAAGGTGGATAGCCTTTGCATATTTAGGTTTGGGTCCTGCAAAACATACACTTAACTTTATGCACCATATGAATAACCTCACTGACTTCAGTGGGAATACTCACAGCACAGTGAATTACACCTGTTTGGCATCCTCAGCCATAAATGATCTCACATAGTGAAGATCTCAATACTACAACTCACCTGATAAATAGTCGTCAACATCAGTGTCCCTCTGGACCATGTTAATGTGATTGGTTCAGATCTCAACTTGGAAGGAAGCATCTCTCTTCCTAAATCACAACCATCACCTTCATGCAGCTGCTGGGTTTCCTTGGTGTATGAAACAGGTCCTGAGCTGTTTCACAAATGAAGTCAGAGGTGATCAAAGTATATAACCGCAGGCCATATTTAGCAAGGTAATAAGCTCTGTAAATTAATCTGCTATTACTCGTATGTGTTATTTTGCTAATTTTTCACCCGTATTCATTCACTCAATTATTATTAATAGCAACACCCAAGTATTAGGTTGTTATTAATAGTAACATCCAAGCTTGTTGGAACCCAAATATACTTCTTATTATTGAAGCAAAAGCATTAGGAAATCTCCTGATATCTCTGACTTCTAGACTTCTTCCATTTAATTTCATATATGGAAAGAAGTCTATATTGATAAAAAGGATGGAAAATTTTTGGAGCAGGGTGTTCATCTTGGCAACAAACAAGAGCAATTCATCCACCTACAACAATTCAAAGCAGCAGCCAATAATCATCAGGCAAATTAACTAATTAGGATGCTAACCCTTAACAGCTAGGGACAGACTGAAGAGTAAAAGGCATTACTTTTTAAGTGTTTCTTTCCAAATGAAGAAAAAGTTCTCACATTCCATCCTATAGACTCATTACTGGGATGTGTTTAAAAAAAAAAAAGTTATATCTTGAACATGTCTTTTCATTCAAAGAATCAAGAAGTTCTTTACAAATGCATCTCTGCCTCAGTGATGTAGGGACAGATCTACTAAGACAGAGAAGTAAAGAGCTACATTTTCAAACTCAATTAATTTTAGATGTGAGCTGGATCTCTCTATATCTAGTGCTAGATGGGTGAGAGATGCTGTTCATGACCATCAGGATCTAGGCCTGGTGTTTGTGGGCACATATGGAAATTTGAGAATTAACTGACTTTCCCAAGATCATCTCCACCATCAGTGCCAGGCAGACCTTGTGAGCAGATCAGGGGCTGTATTGACCCTACCAGGTTCTTTCACCTCAACTGACCTCCATACAACTACTCCCAGGAAGGCAAGCCAGAATAGGAACCTGCTCTTTACTCTCATTGAAGCCAGTGGCAGATTTTCACTGATGTCATTTGGGAGCATGGTTAAAGCTTCAGCCTTTAAATAGACTGTGATAGCAACCCAGACTGCAGAAATTAGAAGCACATTTGCCTTTTGTTTGCAGGGACTGGGAAAGAGGGCTTTACACAAGCCTAAAATAAACACAAAGAAGCATTTCTTTATTGTCCTGTTATATGTATTGGCCAGGATTTAGAAAAATAACTGCCTAAAATTAGTCTAAGTCCATGTTTAGGGAGGGAATCTATTAAATAAGTCCAGATGAAATCTTATCTGTACTGAAGTCAACAGCAATTTTGTTTTTGACTTCAACTGGTCCAAGATTTCACTTCTGATTTGTAAAGCCACCTCATGGCTCCTACATGATGTCATCAGTACCTCTGAAAATTAGCCCATTTTTATTTAGAAGCCTAAATACAGACTTTGGAGATTAACCTTAGGCACCTGGAGGGATAATTTTGCCCTGATGCACGTTTTTAGCATAATTAACTATGAAATTAAAGGGTATATGAGTCCCAGGAAACAAGTGTTTTAAATGTAACTTCAGCTCACCCACTTGAAATGATAACTAAAATCAACATGTTCTGAACTTGCTGCCTGCCTTATATTCCCATCTCACCTTGTTTTTTTGTCCTTTTGACAGCAAAGAACATGTGGAGAAGCTGTGTAAGAGCAAGATTACGCTATCTTCTCATCAATTAGGAAGGGAAAACTGAGACTCACGTTAATAAAAATTAAGCACAACTCACCAGTGGAAGGGAAGGAGGAGATACCGTACCAGCAACTTGCAAAATGGCTATTACTGCTTATGTCTGGTAAGTTTATAGGGCCAATAGTAGAAAAATCAGGCTTGGAGAAAAGTCTCTGCTAGAAGGCAACCAGGTGTTCATGGTGGAAGAGTTGCACTGGTGTTCTGTGTTTTGGAGCCATCACATGTGGTCTTCATAAATCAGATGGTATACTGAATGAATAAAACCGCATCACCTTCATTAGGGCTAGTTTAAAATGCTGGTATTTTATCAGCTAATTCCCTTTTCGAGAGGATGTTGGTTTCATTTTAAATACAACAGCAGATTAAAATAATGGGAAATTAGTAGTAATATCCATGGAAATCTTCATCTTTATATTCATTATAGGGGAGTTCTGCTTCTTCCCTACCAAATGCTTGCTTCGCTTCCATAAGGATGTACTTTTGTTCTTTGTGATGGTTCTAACAGAGAAGATGCCATGTCATAGTATTGTACAGATATATTCTTCTTTGAATACATCTCTGCTAGATTACTTTCAAAGGAGTCACTCCCATCTGCAGATTAATTCCTTCCATTATGAAACGTGAAGCTTCTAAACTGTGAGAATTTTTCTACAAGTTCAAAATCTGTTTCTGTTCTGCATCTGTATTGTCTTTCCTTTGTATCGCATCTTCACAAGTGCTTCCTTCAGGCATTTGCAATGCAGTGAGCACTGATGATGACACCTTTTGAAACAAGGGTCGGCAACTTTTATGAGCAGAGTGCCAAAAACACCCATAACCTCAACTTGTAAGATGGGATAGCGGTGGAACTGTGAGGGTCTGAGGCTTGTCATGGTAGTGCAGCCCCAACCCCTTCCCCACAGTCTGCCCCAAGGCACACATGCCAAACAAAATGCCTTTGTGTGCCGTGCTCTGGCATCCATGGTGCTGGGGGTTGCCTACCCCTCTTTTAAAATGTAGATATTCAAACACTCAGTACGTTTAGGTGTAATAAAGTGACTTTACGTAGTAAAAACAGAGAGGGCACATGATGCACAATCTTCCTGCATAGTTTTAAGTCACTTGAATTGAGAGTAAAGTTACCCCATGAAAATGTCTAATAACTGTATTTTGCAGTGAAGGTATCATATTATGTGTTGTGTGTCCACAGCCTTCATTCAGTTTAATTCTGTGGTATCCTTTAGTTCAAGGCATGAGAGCTCTCCAATCACTTAGTAGCCTGAACCTGTAAAAGCATCTATTGCAGGCAGCCAGGTGGAGAGCTTCTTGTATGCCCACTCTTTACGACATAGTAAGTTTACTATGGATTATAAATCCAGGGTAAATTACTGCACAGTATTTGTATTGTGTGTCCACAGCCTAGTTTGGGTGAATGGGTTTTAAATACTTTTCAAGGTTTCAACCTCTTTTCAGTGCATCCTTCTACCCCATGCTATAGCCCTGTGTACTTAGACCTTTATCCACTGTTTTTTGTTCTAAAGAATGGCTAACCTGAAATTTAGCCCATTATTAAAAAGTAGTAAAAGGGATGTCACCTGCTGTGGAATGCTCATGGCAATGTCTGTGATTTTAATTATTACTTATTATTTATTCTTATCACTTCCCTGTTGGTGTCAGTTGTGCAAATAAAGGAATCTGGTTGGAAATGGTGAAAGAGAATATCTGAAAAGGGCTCTCTCTTGCAAAGTAAACAGAAATACAACCTCTAATCTCTCTCACTTCATTTCCCATTTTTGTACTCATGTCACAATCTTAGGCATCACTTGTAACAACAACAGGTAAATCTTTTTGGACAGACATGTAATTTAAATTGATAGTGCCACTTTGACTTTTCTGTCTTACATCCTGTGCTCCTTTCCTTGCAGATTTAGTTGGCAAAAATACTTATGCTTCAACAGAGCCTTGGTCCTTTTTTGCAGAGTGTTTACTACCTCCAAGTGGATCCCAGGCTGAGATCATTACACTGAAGGTGTGGCATTCCATAGCAGCAGACTGTCATCACCCACAAAGTTATGACTTTACAGCAGCATCAGGAAGGAGCGGAAGGTGGTTTTGTTTCAAACAGAACTCTTTAAGGATAAAAATGAGTCCTTAGTGTATTATGGGCAACCTTTTTATGGACCATGACTGTATCATTACTGCAGCCCACAGAAGGAGGGAAAAGTAGAGTAGAAAGAGAAGAAGAAAGAATGGAAGTACCATTCATGGAGTTCCCAATGAATATGTCTTTAAGGAACAGGGGTCTTGTGACCACAGAGAAGGCATCCAAACCCTATAAATCCCAGAGCTGAACATGGCCCAATTGCAGTCCATGGGGCTTTTGCTATGGCCTTCAACACAGTTAGGATTTCACCCAAGGGGTGCATGGAAAATGGAAACCCCAGCCCCTTCAATGATTCTTTCCCACCTGGTATTGGGAAAAATATGTTCATTCAAAACCAAAGGGGAAAAAACAGGCTCAGGCACCAATATGCATATTTTTACTACATATTTAAGTTTAAACTAAGCTTGACAGTTTTGTCACCAACTAGCCAAGATCTGTCATTTTCTCCTATTTCTGCTCTCTGGAGATCTTCAAAAGCTCTCTCTGCTCTTTAGTATCCTTGTCCTGACCCTGTGAGATGCCAAGGGCAAAATATACACATTTTATTAATATTCCATGAGCATTTGCTCTCCCTTCAGGCTGATTTCCATCTAGCCAGGAAGGGAAAAAGTGATGTGGGATTCAAACAGCTCCACATGCTTGTGGATGAAAGACACTCTACCTCAGTAGTCCTAATTGGGTACTTTCATAAGGATTATGTTTACCTCACCAAGGTTATCCTAAAACGTTCCTTCAAGTTAGATAGCTGAAGGCAGAAACCTTTATATTAGCTCAGATCTTCACAAGATACAAATTTCCTGGTGCAACCACAGCAAAATTACTGTGTTGTTTCTTAACCTTGGCTAAAACTGGCTCTTCTTGGCTTTATCTGTGCTCCTGATCTGAATTTCCAGTCTGGGCTGCCTGGAACTATAGCACATCTCCCCTTACAACTTCCCAAGAAATCATATTTTAGATGCAGATGACATTTTCTATAGGGCTGTGCAACTTTAGGTAATGTAACATTTTATATAATAACGGAATGGGTTTTTTTATTTTTAACAAATAATAGTAAGCACACAGAAAAAATAACATTATTTTAGTCCAAGCCATCAAGAGACACATTTCCTGGCACAACCCCAGCCTAGTCACTGCATCTGTCCATGGGTAAGTAATTGTAGTGGACATTCAGCAGTGAGATTTCACTTCAACCTGATAATTTCCTGGCTAGATGATAGATATTTGCTTCTTCAAATAGGAAAAAAAAAGTGGTTCCCATTTTGGAAGACTTCCCAATTTTGTGGATGGGTCACTGGGGCTCTTCCCAATGGGTTTGTGTCCCTTAGAGTATGTTACAAGTAACCTGAGACAACCAGTAGCAATGCCCAGTATGGGCTCTTGTGTAGAAGGACCCATTCATTATCATCAAGCCACCAGTCAGCCTTAAGCCTGGATTTTACCTATTTATTTATTACTTGGATATTCAGCTCATCTTGATAATTTTGGGGTTCTATTTTTTTTAACCTTTAGCCATCTGAACCTTACCATAGTCAATCTGTAAACTGTCCTCTGAGGATATTGACATCAACCAAGAAGAGGAAGGGCTGGACATGGATATTGAGAGAGACAGTACAGAATGTGCATGTGGGACTCTGACATTACCTTTTGTTGAATCTGTTGATGGTACTGAATATATAGTTTTACTTATATATGCTCACGATATATTCCATGCTTTCCAGCCTGGCAGCACTCTTTCCTACATTTGGGGTTGAAGTAATTTATTTTGGAATGTCCTTGGATAAATACAACACATGCCATAGAAGCTGCTGGCTGTTCAACACTTGGAATACCAGGCTCCTTGGTCAGTGCCTATATATGAACTCAAAAGCCTATCTTTGGACACACTTTTTATAAACTTGGGCCTGTATTTATATGTATATTTTATATCTGGCATGGACGAAACTCTACACTACAATTAACTGAGTTCCAGTTTTCATTACTTGTAATTATCTTTTCTGGCCACTCAATTTTCTGCAAAATTTTTCTTGTGTTTTGCAATTTTCAGTGCACTGACAAGTTTTTGAAAAATTGGAACATACACAGTGGACCTGTTTTCTGAGATGTGTCCATTTTAACTACAATTTTTTGCAAATCATGATCACAGTTTGAACTTTCTCAAGTAGCCTCCTTCATCTGTTTTGGTAAATTGTAAAGAATAAGCCAAGTTTGAGGATGAATCTGTTGAATACCACAGTTTTAAAATGTGCTTTTAAAATCAGAACTGTCACATGGTGCTCAAGTATCCAGGTTGTATTGGTTTAGAGGCAAAAGGAATCAGAACCCGTGGTAGAGCTGGTATCTTTTATTAGACCAACTAGATGTTTGCAAAAAATGTTTTTATTTGCAAGCTTTTGGGCATGAGTACCCTTCTTCAGGCACAGATTGTAAAAGAACTTTTTGTTGAATCTGATAATGGTATTGAATGTATAGTTTTACTTTTATATGTTCACAATATATTCCATGCTTTCCAGCCTGGCAGTACCCTTTCCTACACTTGGAGGAGTTGAAGTAATTTATTTTGGAATACCCTTGGATAGTCTCTTATGCCTGAAGAAGTGTACTTGTGCCTGAAAGCTTGCAAATAAAGAATTTTTTCTGCAAACATCTAAATGGTCTAATAAAAGATATCATTGCTACCATGAGCTCTGATTCCTTTTACATAGCAATTAAAAATTTTGCTTGTCTATGCTTTTAAAAGAGCTTGAATTTTTAACACACTCAGAGTTTGCACCAGTCCACAGCGAAAGGCAACTGGTATTTAGGAATCCTCAGAATTAAGATGACATGCATTTGGGAAGTTATTATCAAACTCCATAGTCCAAGATTAAGAAAATTTACAATCCCCATTGATGATTTTGTCTTCGCTTTTCTGTTTTTGGATACTTGAGCAGAGAACAGACAGTGAAAACTCACTCTTAATATTGTCGCTTCCCTTAAAGTATATTTCAGGTAATTCTGAAATCCGTGGCAATTTAACTTATGTAAGTGTTGAAGAAATTCCAGTTTATTTATTATATGATGTACCTGACAGATATAATAGTTGAGGGAAAAAACGTATTTGAAGAGCATGTAATGGAAAGGGGAGAATTCGGGTTAAGTTTTCTGATTTACTGAGTTTATTGACATTGAAGTGTTCAATTTTTGTGTATCGATGCACAGTTATCACACAAACATACACAAAGAAACTTCTGGTTTTCTAGAGCTTAAAAAACCCCCTGTTATCCCAGTCAAAAGTACTGCTGTTGTCACTTTATCTCAGACTACATAGACAGTGGGTTGGAGTTAGAAGCCTAATAGAAATCAGACACAAGTCTGTCAACTATTTCTAAGTTCATTTACAGGCAAGGAACAGCAGGAGAAACTGAATGACATTGACTGGCTGTACATGAATGCTGGGAGGCAAACTAAATATATTTTGAGAGATTCAAGTGTGCTGCACCAAAAATACATGCATACTTTCCACCATTGTAAATAACTAGTCTCTGTTCAGGAGCCAAGCATTTTTATATTTATTTCCACTTGTGCCATCAAGCCATTGAGGAGTTTAATCTCATCATTCAAAGTGTTTAGAAAACAAACAAAAGTGTCAGCCTCTTGAGCATGGAGTTGAGGAATTAGGAGCACACTAACTTTTCTAGTGTCATGTACTGAAGGCACAGAACGTTTTCTGGCATTGCAAATTGCAAGCACCATTTGTTACATTGTTTGCATAGAAAGAGGTTGCGTGTGTCAGTCATTTACAAAGCTAAGTTTTAACACCAATGGAGAACTAAGAATGCACATGCCACAGTGCATCTTGAGTGGGTTTTTCATGCATGAATTTAAACTGCCATGACAGGAATTAGTCGAGGATGGTGATTTACTAGTTCTCTACTCATTGGGAATATTTTTTAATTTTATGATCTATTTAAATAGTTTTTTGGATAAGCCTAAACTTCTCAGTCAGTCCTTATGGTTTCATAGAAAGTCCATTTGAGGACTAGGATAGGTTGACAGAGGCAACAGTCCTGGGTGCTGAAGGGAATGAGGGGGTGAAAAAAATGGCTCTCACTTTGCTGCAGCTGTAAGATTGTGATTGCAGTGGCAGCAGCAATCAGAAGTCACCACTGCTCCTGTGTGCAGCAGCTGCCCCAGACACCTGGCTGTGTCCTTACACTGTAGGTTAGAGGCAACAAAAAAGGGCATAATGACTAAGGTATTAGACTGATTAAGTCAAGTAAGGGGAAATACCTCTGTTCAATTTCTGGTTCTGCCACAGACTTCCTATGTGACCGAAAGCAAGGCACTTAAACTTTTTCTACCTCAATTTCCCACCTGTAAAATGGAGATAAATAATACTTCCTTTGTCTGTCTAGTGACTCTAGCCTATTTAGTTTATTTGAAAGCTGAGCTGTCTCTTATTATGTGTACATACAATGCCAAAGACAATAAAGTCCCAATCTTGGTTGAAGCCACAAGTAACATGAATAGTACGTAGCATGTAATAATAATTAGCAATGTTAGAATATTTGGTTTTTGTGAGGAGAGGAAGAAACCAGCCACTGACTTTTGGAGAGAGACAAAGACTGAAAGCAGGCAGAGCCATGCTAGTCCAGGCTAGCATGTCTACACATTCATTAATGAACCTTTGCTACTACTCATTAAGTTTAGTACCTCTAATATGAGGTACTAGATGAAGGTGCAGTAGCTGCATTAATATACAGTAGCAAAGGAGAACTTTTTTTGACACAATGTGCAGTAGACATATTCTACTGAGCGTTAGCACGGTTTTTGCTGTGATGCACTTATGCACAGTTGAACAGTCCACTGCACATTAAGATATATCGTGTAGATGTGCCCAGAGAGAAGGGCATTTATAATGAAAGCGAGATGGGTACGTACAGGAAAAGATTGTCAAGGATTTGGGCAAGCATTTTTTTCCACCCAAAACTCATGGGTTACCAGCCCGTTTTTACTGTTTAAAGGTTCTGAAAGTAGCTTTGGGTTTTGTACCTACTGGTTAGAGGGTTCTACATCGTAAGGTAAGATTGTTCAATAAAATATGTAATAGGCATGTCTACGCAACATGCTAAAGATGCAGTAGACTAATTCTACTGTGCATTAGTGCAGCTGGCAAAAACTATGCTAATGCGCTAACGCACAGTAGAATTAGTCTACTTTGCATTAGCGTCAAGAAAAAAGTGTGCACCAGCACTACTGTGCAGTAGCGCTGATTATGGCACATTAAATTTAGTACCTGTAATTACGGTGTATTAATGAACTTGTAGACGCACCCAGTGATAAGGTAACCTTAAGGATCTGACATTCAGGGGAATGCCACTGTTTTTTTAACGGAGGCTATATGGACAGGCAGACGTATTAAATAGCTATGCATGTTTGAAAGGTTTAGCTTCTCTTGCCTTTGATTTTGTGTTCTGGAAGCTTCCTCATACACTCATACTCTGCCCACTTTCGCTTTAGGCAATCTTCCAAGTCAGGCAGCAAACCTATCTCCTGGACCTTGTATTTAGATTCTAAATTCCTTGTCTGTAGATCTTTTCCTCCCTCAGCTGCTTCTTTGAATCAAGCACCAAGCTCACTTTTTTTAACCTTGTTTCCCCCTGAAAGCATCTGCCTTTTTGAATGAATTAATCTCTAAGGTACTTTCTTGAGGGCAAGGGTGGATGGAGGTGCTTGCACGTCTTCTGAATGGATCAGGCTTAAGGTGTTTGTCTAACCTGCCTCCCTACAAGGAAATTCAAGGGGACAGGAATAAGAGATGGTCTAATGTGATATCTTTCACACAATCTGCCTCCAGGCTTTACATATCATTTGACTTCTTAATGTTCAGCTATATAGTTGGGGATACATCATTACATGCACACCAAAGAAAAAAAGCATGTTCACTGTGGCCTTGATCTGCGTATGTGTTAAAGGGCACTTCCAATAGCTGGCAATAGGTTTCATTTTCAAAGCTTGTATTTGTCAGATCATACCTTTATGTCACACTCTTCTTGTTTACATCCTCTTCTTGCCTACATCCTCCCTTACGTCACAGTCTTCTTGTCTACATATTCCCAACATAAAAACATGTTGTGACTGTTACGGGTGGAAGGGATTTCTAAAGTACAGAAATAGGAGCAACTTCAGAATTAAGAATATTTGCATATATAACAAACTGACCAGGCATCTCAGTGCCTTAGTGATGGATGAAGAACCCATAGATTTGGGGATGTATAGTCCAGGTATTTGGTGATGTCTTTTAAACTGGCTGGAACATTTCATTCATTCTGGTAATAAATCTCCTGAAAGTGAGTTACTTCTTCAGTTCAGAAATGAAGGTCATGGGGAAGGAAATCACAGATAATAAGAGGATATATGGACCTACAACAGCTGAGAAAAAGGGAAAAGAGAGAAGAAAGTTAATACTGCAGGGACTACCTGAAAGTACCCTGCACCGAGACCCCAGAAAGCCTGCACAGAAGAGTTCATGCCCACAATTACAGTAAAATAATATAGTGATTCATGGTCAAAAGCTGGTAAGATTCACTTTGCCCACAGCTCACAATGCCAGGATTGCCAGTTTGAGGAGCTGGTGCAACATATACTGTAGGATTGTCCATGCAGTATTGGTCCTACTTTGCCAACACTGCTCCAGTGATCCGCAATATTTGCATGGGCCAGTACCAAAAGCTGTAACAAGTACAACCAAAAGCAGATGTCGAATTTTTGAAAAACAGAGTCAAGTGCTCCGAAGTTAAACACACATCTCTCTTTGGCAAGCAAAGTAAACGTATGTAGTATACCTTTATTCCAAAAGAACTATTGGAAACAGACCTTCTAACCTGAACAGACATTTTTAATTCAATGCATGTTGCACTGTAATCTGCACAAAACCATATTCCACTTAATTCCACTACCCTTTAGATATAAGAAGCACCTAACGATATGTATAAATGAGAAAAACTCATGTAAGCCATTGATTGGTTTTGTTATCTCAGTATACTTTTATCTGAGAAAAGGCTAGAATTTCCAAAAGTGCTCTACATTGACCTAACTTTGCTCCCACTGACATATGGTAAAAAGTCAAATTCACTTACCTACCAATTATTTCTTTCTGAACCAAACTTGCAGTATCTGCTGCTCTTATGATCCATTACAACTGGTTTATTTATCCTCATAGTCCATCTTAAACCACTTGCTCAAGCTTGATTATGTAGTACCAGAAGATGGAGCTGTTCAGAGAGCTGAAGCCTCTCTGGTCTACACAAGAAAGGATTTGTTGATATAGTAATATTGGCAAGTGATATAGATAGGGGCCTACCAAATTTGTGGGGGCTGGCCCCCAATTTTGTGGTCTGAGTGCAGCCTCTGATTGGCTGAGGAGCCCCAAAAGTAGTCCTGCCCCTCCTCAGAGATTGAGAAATAGCCACCTTTCAATCTCTGGGGAGGGGCAGGACTTCCAGGACCTGTCAGCCACTGCACCCCACCATGAAAATCCCCCCGCCCCTCACTGTGCTTCACAATGCCAGGGCTTTCCACCCCTGTGTTCAGCTCCACCCACCTA
This sequence comes from Crocodylus siamensis, assembly GCF_052110815.1. NCBI lineage: Eukaryota > Metazoa > Chordata > Crocodylia > Crocodylidae > Crocodylus > Crocodylus siamensis. Next base: position 183,496,925 of record NC_143395.1, read on the forward strand.
CTGTCTATTTTCTTGGGTTTTTTTGCAAGGATCAGGTGTGAATCTGGTAGGTCCCATTAGTTATACTGGCAAAAGTAATCTTTTGCCAGTATAACTGTCTCCACTGGCTCTTGCTTATACAGAAATGCTGTTAAAAAAAATCACAACACTTATTGTGGTTACTAAGTTTAACGACTTTTAACAGGTGTAGGGTTGGCCCAACTGCCTAAAAGATAATTCATGATTTTTGATTAACAACCACGACAAAAGATTAGCCCTCACCAGGCAAGAAGCATGAATGTCGTTTTTTTACCTACTTATTCAACATACTTATTATACAAAAATCTGGACATGAAGACTTATGGCAAACTGTAACACTGAAATGAGGGAATCCTATTGTTTCTCTCTCTCTCTCTCTTCAGGAATGCACCATATGGGAGGAAAGAGAAAGATGGAGATATTTTGCCTCCAATGGGAATTTAATATGAATTATATGACATCCAAAGTGGAGTCTCACAGCACCCACTGCAGAGATGTCAACATACAGGTAGGCGTATTTTACCTTTCTGGTGTTCCACAGTGTTCTGTAATTTTTTTAACCTTTAAGCAGTCAGAAATAGAACTGATGTCTGCAAACTGGGGAGAAATTTTGGGTATTTTCACACTGAAACTCATTAGCTGTACAGTAAATATCTCAGTGTCTACACATGCACCCGTATTAGGCTACAGTAAACTAAATTACTCTGGAGCAGGATAGTACTTGTAAATACAAGTAACATCCTGCTGCACAGTAAAAATTTCCACAGCAACACACATGTAGATGGTGCCCGGCTGGCTGGGACACGAGGGTGCTTCAGTGTGGGGGCTGTCTGCTGGCTAGACCCATGCTGAAACTCCCTCCTGCCCCAGGCAGCCCCTGCACAGCACATTGAACTGAAGGGGGTGGTAGACCCAAGCTGGCAGGACTGCTCCACTTGGGCTCCACATGCTGTGCCTGAATAAACTGCAGAGCTTATTGCTCCAGAGTTAATTGCTCCTATGTGCATGTTCAAATGGTGTGCCCAGGAGCAATTAACTCCACAGCAATAAGCTCCACAATTTATTCAAGCGCTATAATTGTATGTATAGACATGCCCCATGTAGTTCAACTTACTTGACTTCTCAGTAAGGAAAATTAATCCATATGGTACTGTGCTACTGTACATAAACTGGTCATTTACAGCTAGCTTGTGTATTTCTACATCACACTGTAGCCTGCATTTTACCAAGACAGAGTGGAGAGAGCTTTTTACTGTACATTTTTTGTTTGTGTATTTTAAAGATGTTCTTCTTCCTTCTTGCCCCTCTCCCCCATTAAATAATATTGAAGGAAACTAAGGGAAATATTGAAAAACATTGGGTCCAGAAAGTTGCATCATACAAGGCAGTACATCTCTTTTAATTCTGATGGACACAGGAATGGGCTGACTAGATAAACATAAGGAAAAATACTTTGAATGACACACTGTACTCTTCTGTCCAGTGCACCATGCTTCCAGTTGAGTTAGCCTTTGCAAGATGCATTATGAACAATTAATAGGTCTGATGAGCTCTAGAATGTATCCGTATGGAAACTGTGATTATTGATGCTTTGCACCTGTGATTTAAGTAATCAATCTAATCCTAAAATTTGCATTTGATATGTTTCAAAGCTTTGTTTTTGTAAAGACAGAATGTGAACCTCAAGACCATACCTAAAAGATGCAACTGGTTCTTGCGGGGGTGGAAAAAAGGAAATGGATTAGAGTGAGTGAAAACAGTATTTTAGTGGACAAAAAAATTCTGTGGCTGGCCTGAGAATCGCCTTATTTTGGGGGAGGAGGTGCAGATTGCATATAGGGATTGTGGATGGGTAAGCCCTACCCAGTCTAACACTGCTGTATAACTGCTTATAAGTTGAACATTGTAATAAAGAAAAAAAATCCTTCCTATATTAAAATAATAAAAGCAACAGAGTTTGTAGTTTACCTGTGACATTAAATCATTCTGCTCATTTTTAGACAGTGTCTAGTGCTGCAAGGAAGGGCAAGAAGTGGGAGAAAAAGACAGCAAGATACCTAAGAGTTTGACAAGCTGTACTCAAGTTGCACTTTTGAAAGCAGGTGGAAAAGTGAAAGGACTTGACCAGTTGAAAGACTGAGCCAGGATGTCCATCTTATTTGCATGATTAGGCTATTAAGTCACCTCTTGTCATAGGCTAGCATGGCAGTGCAGCAAGTGCAGGTAGTGTTGGTGGCACCTCATGACAGACTTCCTTATAAAGCAAAGAGTAAGTCCCAAGAAGAAATTTAACAGAAAGGCCTGGGCTTCATGCAGCGATAGATGCCTAAAGTTCTCAGCCTGGAGAAAACTAGCACTCTACTGTTATGTTGTCTTTCCTGCCACAGTATTTCGTGAATGAACTGAGCAGGAAGCCTCAACCTCAAAGCCACTTGCTTGGGCTGACACCTCTCTTACCCCACCAAAAACAGAAAGAAAAAAAAGACTAAAGAGTAGTTGTGGTCAATATAGATAGGTTTATAATCCTTGTTCAGTGAGTGGAAGACGGGCAACTTTTAACATCCTATGTGGAAACACTGATAGTTTTGAGACCATCTGTCTGTTAAATTTAATTTTGTAAGCTCGAAAAAAACCCAAAAAACAGATTACAGAAAACTCTTTTAAAGAAAAAGAAATAATGGAAACCAAGGCAGCTCCCTGCATTCCTTCTCTTGTTCTGCTGTAGGGTGCTGTTTTAGTCATAGTTAGGGACCTACTGAAATTGTGATTTTGCAATTTACATAGAAACTGTGGTTTTGGGCAGACCCCATGAAAAATCACAACCTTTGCACTTTTGGCAGGCTCCCTAGGGAAAATGAAACAAAGCAACTCACTGAAAATAAAATGCTGTCTCTCTATGGGGAGCCAGCAGTCCTTGTGGCCACTGCGGCCTGGCTGCACAGCCTGCTGGGAGTGTGGGGGGGATAAGGGTGTCAGGCTGCTGCTGGCACAGCAAGTTGGCTGCCACCCCTGTCTGTCATTGCTGATTGGCTTTCAGGGTTGTCTGTCATATGGTCTCGCCCCTTGCTAATCATTGGTGAGGGGAGGGACCACATAATAGACAGGACTTGCAACCAATGAACAGCAAGGGATGGGCCCATTGGAGACTCTTGGCCAGAGGCATTGGGGGTGCACTCCACCCATGAAAATGGTTGCCAGCTCCACAGTCCATGCATGAAATCATCCAGCGGCCACCTCGAGTTTCACAGACCCCTACTCATAGCAGTGTTCTTACAAGGTCTTTTTTCAAGCTTTCAGTCCCAACCTCCTGGGCAGCCCAGCCTCAGTCATGAAAGCTACGATCTCCATAATCACGGCTTGTATTGCTGCTCCTGGCCTCTAACAGACATGGGAATGGCCTGTTCATTTTTTAACCCTTTATAGAAGGAGAGGATAGATTTGGTAGAGAAAACTGAACTGGGCATAAGCAGTCATGTCACATGCCAGCTTTAGACCTGAGCTGAAGCAAGTTGACCCCTGCAACAAAATTGCTTACTTCCCTCCTCTAAGTGACATCTTAAGGCAGGACCACAACCTGTTAATCTCCTATCAAAACTGGTACAACAAGACATTTGCCAATACTGCTTTGAAGGTGGTCAGGGACCATTAAATAGCATGATGGGCTAATATGAAGGCTCACTGGACAGAGGGGCTTAAATCATACCTTTCCTCCAGCTGTTTTGGTAGGTATATTTTGGCACATGCAACCTGGCCTAACAGGCAAAGCTGCTCCTTTACAGTGGTCAGAAAAACAGTTAGCAGGTGTGGAAAAAGTTCATCCCATTTAAACCACAATGACCAAAGGCCAAGAAGAAAAAAAAAAAAAGATGGCTAACATTTCTGAATGAGGTCACTCTGCTGCATCCTCGGGGAAGGAGGGGGGAGAAAAAGAAGAAACAAAAAGCAGGCAACTGAACTCAGCCATATTTGAGGCAGCTAGGTGAACTGAGGCTGAACTGACGTCACCGCAGGCTGACAGTAGGGGCCAGACTGCTCTGCCAGTTTATAGAGGAGGGAGAAATGAGAGGAGTGAGAAAAGGGCAGGAGAAACGGCAGGCTGGGCCATGCTGCGCACACCCACATCCAAGAACACAGCCCATACATGCAGGATCCTCAGGCTACCCTGTTGTCATGGTTACTACCATATATGGGTAAGCTGAGCCATTTGACTGTGAGCGCATTTGGGCTTCTTTTGGTTTAAAAAACTGTGGCTGCAGCCTGAGAGAGGAGGGGCCGAGGGAACGACTGCCTTGAGGTTCCAGATACCGGCCATTGCTAAGAACACTTGAAAGTCACTCCCTTTAACTATTCGGACAAAAATATCTAGCTACTGTTGCAGTATGGAAAGGAAGGGGGAGTTTCCATAACCCTCTGGATGATCTGTCTCCAAATGACATGCCAGGACACCATTCTTCACTCAGAACAGGAATAAGACACCCAAATTCTTGTTGTTTCTAAAACGCTTGGTCTTGCTGTTGCATTTCTACCACAAGCAGTGCAAGGCTTTCTTGCCAAGCTGCTCCTGTTGCATTCAGCCCTTCCAGCTAAGGGCCCTTTCACACCAGCTGCAGATTCTGTAACTCCAGTTCCCGGTCTGTATTTCTGCCTCTAACAGCTTTGGCTTTGCCTTTCCCACTTTCTCCTGCTGCTGCAGCGTGAGAGGCAGTGTGCTGTTTCATGGTTGGTAAATGGGCTGGAGCCCCATTCACTGGGTCTGCTACAAACAATCAACAAAAGCCCCACAAATGGAAAAAAGCTCCTTCCTTGGGACAGGGAGAGGAGAGGCCTGGAGGGATCACTTGTTACTCTGAGCAGAGGCAAAGCATGGGGGGTGTTAAGGGAGAGGAGGGTATCAGAGGATAGTCAATTCACTGGGCTTGCTGAGAGAGGAAAAGCACTTCTTTGCTTGAAAGAAGAGAATAACTCAGTTATACCTACCAAAGGAGGAGTGCCCAGTTACTGTACTAGGACCAGAATTAGACTGAATGGTACTCAAAATGCATACTAAATGCTGTTAAAAAATTTAAATTTAATTTCTGATCCCTCTTGTGTTCCCTCTACCTACCCACAATATTCTTACCAACTCTTTCTGGTCTTCAGATTTGCAAGCAACATAAGCAGCATCTTTCTGATATGATGTATTTATATTTACATGGTACATTTTAAAGCAATAGCTACACTGATCATACATATTAGAAACAATAAAAAAAGAAGTTAAGAACTAAAATGTACATCATACACTTGTATATATATTTTTTACACAGAGGTAAAAAGGCTTATAAAAAAATCAATACAACAGGGTTTTAACTTTTAGTATATAGATACATAATGATGGAGGCTTCAGGCACTTTAATTTGTTAATGTGAGCAATAGCTTGGAAAAAAAAAATCTTCTCACAACAGGAAGAAAAAAAATCCCCCAAAAAACTTTTGGTTAATGTTTTGTTACCACAGATATAAAAATAAAATCTGAATAATTTCTCTCAAATGATTGATGTCAGTATTGCAAAGCTGACTGGGAAAACACTACACACTGTTCAGCTGCAGTGTGGAGATAATTGAGAAATATTTACAAAAAAACCCCAACCATTTCTATCATTGTGCCCTTGCGCCACTGCCTTCACAAACCAAAGAACATGCGTGGAAGGTCTACAAGTATTACAAAAAAAACCCAAGAGGGGTGGGGAAGAAGAATTTTTAAAAGGAGGACATACATAAAGGCTTGGAGTACGTCTACTTTAGTTAAATAAATAGGGGCACTTAGAGACTTGACAAAAAACTGTAAGATCTCTTCGTAGTGTTGTGCTTTGTAGAGGCAAGACCTTACAGATGTTTGCTTACATGAAACAACTTGCAAAAAAAGGTTGTTCCATCACATCTTTTCGAGTCTGGCTTGATTAACTAGAAACCAGGGAAAGATTTGTCTTTTCCTATCAGGCACAAAGTATTTGTATTTCATTCAGTGAACCCAGACACATTACCAAGAACAAAACGCCATCTCTTTCTGTCATCATTCATGTTTTCCATCCTACAACCAGCAACTGCTACAAATTAAACTCTACTGAACTCTATAGTATATAAGCACATTGCATACTTAACTGATGGTTTACTAAAAGCTGTGATTAACTCAGAGGAACTGTAAGGCCATTCCAGCAAGAGTGGCAAGCATTTAATTCTATTTGGTAAAAGAAAAAAGAAAAAAAATCCTCTTTTAAGACTGATGTCAATGTGCAATAAGAGGGAGGGAAAGGGCATGCACTCACTGGCAATTTACTGCAGAAAGAAATTATGGCAGGAACAGCAGTGCCAGCTTTGACAAGCCAATCCCTAGCTGCCTCAAAATATTCAGATTGTACTATGCTAGTTATAGCTAACTGCTCTAAATCATTTTTTAATAAAAATTATTTGGCTATTCCTTGTAATATATTAGAAAAATACTCTTTCCAGCTAATTACAAGCCTTGTACAGAGGACATGATATTTAACCCCCCCCCCAAAATTAAAGAGTTCTTTTCCTGATGTACGCATTATATAACCACACACATTCACTTGATAAAGCTGGGTGGGATGAGATGGGCTGTGAATAGGAGACACTTTGACCCTGATCCCACAAAGACTTATTCATGTGCTTAATTTTACATGTGTGTAAGTGCTATTGAAGTCAATAGAACTACTCACGTGCATAAAGTTGGCATATGCATAAGTGACTGGAGGATCAGGGCCTTTGAAAATGTGAATGGCTGTTCCATTTAGAATTTTCATTTTTAAATACATTTTACTAAGAATTATTTTAACATGTGGATCCCTTTGTGAATATAAAGTTCTCATGCTCATGCATTATACAGAACAAATATTTACATTTTTTTTTCTGTATAATCCACAACGTGTTCAGTGTTTCCCCAAATCCCTATGGATTATACTACCACTATTGTAGCAGCAATGGCTATCTTGTCAATAGTTCCTTACATAACAACAATTAGCATAATCTTACTAAACTGGAATCTTAGTGTTTTATTCTCAAATAAAATAACCCCAACATTACATGATAATGAAGTGTTCCCTTCCACTGGATAGAATTCCAAAACTAAAGTTTTATTTTTAAAGTTATTTAGAGGGAAAAAAGCCTAATGTAAATTTAATTTCAAGTATTGGTCTGAAATGAATGCAGCTTGGAGAAGACTCAGATTCTTGATGACTAAGTATATATGGGAAATGAGCCTTCATTTCAGTTGCATTTAAATGGAACATCAGAAATAATTTAAGATGTTTGCCAAAAGAAGTGACGATGGACTCTAAAGAGAAACTGCAGCTTACATGGCTATTTTGGCTTTAAAAACAGTGACAGCAATACTGTATTGTGGTACAAGTTTGTTACTAGCACACCTTCTATACAACGATAGCCGACTTGCAGGTTAAAACATCTTCTGAATGGGATTTATTCCATTACACTAGTTCTGAAAGTGCCCAAACTTGCTAGGTATCGATGGTACTGCTCAAACAAGTAGAGGCAAGACAGATTCAACCTAGAGATGTTCTATAATCCACCACCATTTAACAGTTCAATATCTCAAAAGCCTTTTAACTGAAAAAATATAAACATGTACAAGACAGTCTGTTTGATTACAGATTAATATTACAAGAGTCTATGCTGTAGGTTAGTTTGTTAGAACACTGGAGCAATCAACGCACAGTGGCCCCTGAAGACCAAAGGTAAGCGATCCAACTGCTTTCTGGACTGTTCGGCACACTGGCTGCATCAAAAAAGCCCTCAAAAAACAAAAACAATTTGAATGCTCCAAACCAATGTGCTCCTTAACTACAGGAAAAACATAACATTTTCAACTTGTCTGTAGTCATCCAGCTGCTTTGTGTTTCCCACCACAGCAACTGCACATAACCCCACAGTGATAACAAGCCTGAAGAGGAAAGTAACAGCACATACATGGGGCAATGAAGGACAAGGCGATAAGGGCCATCCACCGGAGGCAAAACATTTCATCACTGGTGTCACATGAACAAGGGTCTGTATAGTCTCCTTCTGGATCAGACATACAGTGATAGAGCATACTGTCTGCACACCACATACAGCTGACTCGACGGATGCAGCTTCTGCCACGGTCAGGAGCATCCTGACATTGACCCCGTCTGTTTTCCTCATGATTGAACATGTCCCTGCAGTATATGCATCGTGACCTCTCCCCATCTTCCTTCCGTCGTGATTTGACTTTTACCGGTTGAGTCTTTATCACAGTACTCTTTATGTCTTCACCCAGGTCAAATTCTGAGTTGTCCACGTAAGGGTAAGTGTATTCATGTTTTGAGGCATCACTTTTGGCAAAACGTACGTACGAGTCCACATCATCTGTATCGAAGTTCTTCCCTCGTGTTGGAGCATGGCGATAGTCCTCATAACCAGTCATCCAAATCTTTTCTCGAGGATTAATGCGTACAATCTCCTCATCATCATCTGGAAAGCTGACATGTCGATAGGATCTTGATATTGACTGCTAGGAGAAACACAGCAAAACAGGTATTTTTCTATCAATAATTAGCAGCAATGTTCAACACTTTTCATCAAATGTTACCAGAACCTCTCTCACATTTTAAAAAAGGCTTAAAAAACAAACAAAAAAACAAACAACATCCCCCCCCCAAAAACAATCCAAAGTATCTCCAGCATTTTTTTCCCCCAATATCTTTTGGGGACATCACTCAGGCTGAAGATTAGGGTGAACTTTCTGACTATGGGGAGGTCAAGAATTGGAACAGGCTACCTAGAGAAACTGTGGCATCTCCATCCTTGTAATCTTTTAAAAGCAGGTCAGATACACACTTGGCTGGGATGGTTTACTTAGTCAGAGATGAACCTGTCTTGAGTAGAGGACTGAACTAGATGACCTTGGGAGGTCATTTTCAGTTTTACTTTCTTATAATCCTGTGCTGAAAATAATACATGTTTCTACTTCTTTGTGTTTCACTAAGTTTTGATGATGTAGCTTATGAAGCCAGTTTTACTTTGTAGTATACCCCCCCCTTCCTGGTAAGGGCTGACTACACCATGAAAGAAAATAGTTTCCAGACTCTATTCAATCTACCTGCAAGGAAAGACCAGGTACTCCCTACTTATCTTACCCATGTGTCCAAGAGCATGTGAGAGATTATGCACCTTACGCTGAAAGCATATTTACTAGCACAGTGCTGCAATATTCTGTTGCAGACTCTAGAGGTGAACCTTTAACTCTAAAGAGTTTAATGGAAAACTTAAAAAAAAAAAAAAAAATGCATGGGGGAACTGCCCCCCCTCTTTTTGACATCATATTATCTGACAGAATCCCTTTAGCCAGCAATTAAAGAACCTCACTTGTTCTAGGTGGTAGTGGTCAGAGCTATACGGGTCATGGATGTGACCACGAGTGCGAATTCTATGATGCTCGCATGATGTAGGGGAGGCTAATGTCCGTACAGGCTGTTCCCTCTTTTGAGAAGAATTAGAAGAGCTGTCTGTAGCATTCTAGTTTGAAGAGAGAAGGGGAAGGAGAGAAAAAAAAGACGGGAGTTAGCTCATACATCCATCTATTACTGCAAAACAAACCAGGTTATATTTAGCCACCCATTGCTTTTGCACACACCTGCACACAGCAATAGACAGCATTATAAAGTTTCCCATAAATCTTTGAACAAGGCAGGTGGATCAGTGCCCAACAAGAGTTGCTGGTGCACATGTGAAAAATATGCTATAGCCTACCAGTGCTGTATTAAATAGCCCAATTTCTACTCACTTGGTATATTGTTTGTTGAAATGTACATTACAGAAAGAGGAAGGTTCATGCTAAAACTACTTCTGAATGGCAAAATTAATAGACTGCATTGCTTTAAGGTATAATTTCCACTGATGCAGTCAGACAATGTCAGGTACAGTTCATGCAAGTGGAGCACTAGGCCAGGTTGCAGAAGATCTGGTAATGGGTCTCCTCCAGGTTAGCAAAATCAGGCAGGAATTTCACTGCATTTCTCTCTGAGATCAGGCCTATTTTAAACTGGTCACAGGCTACTTACTTGTATGGTCAACTTTTCTTTACATACAGGGTTTTTTCTCTCTATGTTGTCACCCAAATCAAAATCAAACTGGTAGCTTATTTTCTAGAGGTATGGCCAATGTCTTCCTAGCCCATATTTTGCTTCAAGTCCTGAACCTTTTTTAGGCTCAGTAACTTTGCACCATTATATATAGCACAAAGTATTCTTACAATAATGAAACACTATATAGTGATGTATTCTCAACACATGCAACTTCACAGTAAGATTATTTATCTTGCCAGCAAAATTCCTGAAGGGTACCAGTAGTTATCAACATCTAGACTACAGCTTTTTGTATAACCGTGATACAGCACATTCACAAGCCTTTCATAATTTGGTCAGCTTTTTCATTTATGCAGTAGATGTATAGATCAGAAAAGCTATGCTGTGCCTGAAGTTGTGTTGATGAAGGTACCATGAAGTATCAGAGAAAATAGATTGTCTCTGAAGGATATCAATCACAGCCAACAACAGGACAAGTGAGTCTGCTCTGCAACAGTGAAAAGTAACCTATTTGCCAAAGTAATCTGCCAGTCACCTGAGGTTATGCCTCTTCAACATGGATGCAAGGTTGCCCCGTCAATGGCACAGTTTGGATTTACTGGTTTTACCTGAAAAACCTCCTCTTTGTATCAAGTATATAGACTGTAAGAGGATTTTACGACCCTGAAAAGGAGCAGGGAGTCATAAAAGATCATTAGGATAGTGGAGAAGCACTGAAAATTTTCTAATTGTCTAAAGCAAAGGAAGTTTCCTCCACATTTTTGCCCTCCAAACTCAAATATTCTTTGTCAAACTCTCAAATGCATAAACAAGAAATAAAGGAACGAGTATAGTACACTTAAAATACTATGAAATGAAGTGTATTGCAATTTTTGTTTGTCTCAAATAAGGGACTGCTGACCTGAAATATCTGATAAGCTTAGGTCTTTAAGCAGTCAGAGACAGCTTGCATGTAGGAATGAGCCTGCTATAAGTTTCTGTAACTATCACAGTCTAGGTTACAGATGGGTTAATTAAGAGTAGTATGATTTTTCTTATTTCCCTCTTGACTCAGGAGGCAATGCTTCTTATCAAGTAGTCTTTCCTAAAAAAACATAATGGGCATTTCTCTCATTCACAGCATTATTTAATTCAAATTTTCATTAAGGCTGTTCTGTTTATTCTGAAAAAAGCTCATCCTATGCATTTCTTCAAAGATGCTGCTGAGAGAACATTCCTTAAAACATAAATGACTCACTATACACAGCTTTATACTTTATGCCACTAAGCTCCCAATTTGTTTTGTTGAAAGCAAACACATTTGTTTGCAATATAATACAAAGTTAGTCTATGTGTTATGACAAGTATGGCAGCAAGGATGAGTTTTACAAAATCCCCCCCCGAAACAAATAGCATCTCTTTGGATAGTGCTTACAAGTGGACTGTATTAAGGTATGTTAACAAGGCCAATGAAATATAGCTACTTTTGCATAATTTCATGAGATTTTTTTTTTTAAATATTACTAACCCAGACCCCATACATATAAATATTCTGAGTGCTTATTTTTAGATTCACAATGTAGTTATACATTTCCAGCGCTTTCTTAACAATTTTGTACAAGGATTTTTGTCTCCATGTTTAAATTGCATCTAATACATTTTTGGACAACATTAAAAAAATAAAAAAAAGCAAGCCACTTTAAATTCCATAGCTTAAAAATTAATGCAAACATTCATTCAGGATTATTTTTGAACAATTTTAACAAGCACAAGAATCAGGATTAGTTAGAACTAAAATCTTAAGCCACCCTTGTTTGTACATGTGTCATTTCACATTGCTGTGCATGGTGCTGACATATGTCTGTATTTATAATTTAGATTCCTACTATTTTAAAACAAGAAAAGCCGCAAACTCAGCCTCTGGGTATCCTTAATCTGCAGCATGCCCTGGAGCTTAACAATCTTAAATGCTTTATGGACCACTTGCCACCCCCTGCCAAAAAAAAAAAAAAAAAAAAAAAAGAGCTGGAGATCTAACAGTGCCCCCTCACCAGAAACATCTTTTCAGTACAAGTAGTATTCCAGCTGATTTCAGCTCTTGTGGATTTCATGGGGCGAAATGGTCTCTTTAACTAGGTAGTTCCCAAGACATATAGGGCTTTACAGGTCAAAAACCACGGTCTTGAGTTGAGGGGGAACCCCCCCCCCCCCAAGATGGAAGCCAAATCAGTTAGCAGAGACAACAAGCCCAGGTTTTAACATACTCACTAAAAGGAAAACCTTTGGATGAAAAAAGGCAACTTAACTGGAGCTACCACCTGTTCCTTTCATAGCAGCTGGGACCCTAACCAGCTCTCAAACACCTTGTCATTTGGAGGCTGGATTCATACAATCCCTCTGTAGGACAGGTATCATTCCAGCAACAGTGGACTGAAGGAAGCTATAAGAAAATGGGTCTGAACTAGACAAAGGCAGAATCATAACTGGGATTACAGAGATGTGGTGGGATAGTCCATTTGCCTGGTGTATGGTCATAGATAGATATAACTGTTTAGAAATGAGAGGCGGGGGGGAAGAAGTACTGCTGCTTTATTTTTAAAAGGGGATGAACACATGCTTTAAGGTGCGGTACAAACTAGAAGGTAGGCCTGTTGAATGCTTTTGGGTAAAGATCAGATAGAAAAGCAGGGATATCACAATAGGCGTCTGCTATAGATCAGCAAACCAGGAGCAAGAGGTAGACAAGGTCTTCTTTAAAATGACAAAAGCTTCCAAACCGTGGGACTGGGTCTTCATGGGGACTTTAGTTACCAGGACACCTGCTGGGAAGGAAACACAGCAGTGCACTAGCACTCCAGAAAATTCTTGGAGTGTGTTGGGATAACTTTTAGATATAGATGGCAGAGAGGCCAACTAGTAGGGGAGGTCCTCTTGGCTTGCTGCTTACAAATAGGGAGGAATTGGTTGAGAATGTGAAGGTGGAAGGTAACTTAGATCAGCGTCTCTCAACTGGTGGGATGGAAAGGCTGCCTAGACAGGATGTAGAGAAGAAGTGGACTTGCCACCAGCACTTCTGGGTTCACCGCTGACACTTCCGAGTTTGCTAGTTGACCAGCCACTGGGGGTCCCCCCACCCCACTTGTCGTTTATCATGGTGGGACCAGGGTTTTGGGGACCAATGGTTGGCAGGACATAAGGTGGAAAAGGTTGAGAATTGCTGACTTGGAGATGACAGTGACCATAATTTTATGAGTTCAAGATCCTAAGCGGAGAAAGGAAAGAACTGCAGAATAAGGATACCAGACTAGAGAAAAGCAGACTTCAGCCAAGTCAGGAAACTTTCAGGCAGGATCCCCTGGGAGGGAAAAAGGAGTCCAGGAGAGCCGACTGTACTTTAAGGAGGCAGGAGAAAGTTATCCTGATGCAATCACAAAAATGGGAAGTACAACAGGAGACCAGCCTGGCTGGACAGCAAGCTCTACAATTATTTGAAACTCAGAAAGGAATCTTATAAGAAGTGGCAGCTTGGTCATATTACTGTGGAAGAGTATCACACGGGTACATAGAAAAAAATAAGGAAGGCCAAGGCATGATCTGAAATGCAACTGGAAAGGGTATAAAATTAAGAGGAAGTCAAAAGTAAGAGGAAGGCCAAAGCAGCCATAAGTCCCTTACAGAATGTAGAAGGCAACCTAGTTATGTATAGTCATAGAATCATAGAGAAGTAGAACTGGAAGGGACCCCCAGAGGTCATCTTGTCCATCCCTCTGCCCAAGGTAGGATCATCCCTATCCAAACCATCCCATACAGTCCATAATCTAAACTCTACATAAGATTACTGTCAACCCTGATGCAACAGACCTAACACCCTAACCTACCAAAGGAGAAGCAGGGGAACCAGGGCAGCCAACATCCTGCTTCTATAAAACATTGTCAATGTAAGCTCAAGAGAGACTGCACCAAGCTGACCATGGGGTAAAATTCCTTCCTAACCCCAAATATGGCAATTGGTGTGACCCTGATAGGAGGGGCAAGACTTTTAGCAGGAGCACTGGTCTACCTCAGTCAGTCAAAGTTTCCACCCTTGGCTATAGTCCAGAGGTTTCCAACCCCCAGGCTGCAACCCAGTACTGGGCCATGAAGAATGGCTGCTAGTCCTCAGGAAGGTTGGCTGCTGTACCGGAAGTGACCAGTATACTGAGGACCGGCAGCCAACCTTTTTTTATACCAAGTACAAAAAAGGGTTGGCAACTGGCATGCTGTGGACTGGCAGCTTCTGAGCCGCAGTTTGCTGGTCCGTAGTCTAAAATAGTTGGGAACCACTGCTATAGTAAATACCCAATACCTGTGGGGGAAGCTTAAAAACACCCTGACACGTAAAGAGCGGGGAGGGGAAGGAAAAGAGGGGGGCTAATCTTTCTGTGGTGTACCACCTTGTGTTAGTCTGCATTGAACTTCATCCTGTTAGCTCCAGCCCAGCTTTCCAATCTGAGATCCTTGTGAATTGCGCTCACATACTCCGTGTTCACAGTCCTTCCTCATTTCGTGTCATTCTGAAACTTGCTCAAGAAGCTTTCTTTGCCAGCATCCAAATCATTAATAAACATATTGAACAGCACTGGGCCCAGGACAGACTCCTGTGGGACTCCATTCAAAATCTCCTGCCATTCTGACATGGACCTATTAATAACTACCCTTTGGTTGGGACTATTGAGCTAATTATCTATCCACCTTATACTAGTTTTTTCCAGCCCACATTTCTCTAATTTATTTGTAAGAAGGTCTTGTGAGATCTTATCATAAGCCTCGCTCAAGTCCAGATGCACTGTATCCACAGCATCAGGCACGGCTGGTGAACTCGGATGGGTGGAGTGGTAGAGTGTCCCAAGGGAGCAGGGTTTGCAGCCGGCAGGGAGCAGGGTGGGGTTTGCAGCCTCCTCACTACCAACCAGACTGCCCGGCTGGCTGCAAACCCCCACTTCCCCTCCTCTCCCCACTCCTCGTCCTCCATGGGACGCTCCACTGCTGCACCAGTCTGAGTTCACTAACTGTGCCTGCACAGCATTCCCTTCATTCACCCAAGTAAGTACTTTGTCAAAGGAGTTAGGTTTGTTTTTGACACTATTTGTTTTTCATAAATCATGCTGGCTGCTTGTGATCAGCCTTTCCTCCTCAGATGCTTGCAAATGGCCTTCCATAGGATATGTTCAAGTAACTTCCTGGTAAGGAGGTGAGACTAACTGGTCTGTAGTTCCCCGGATTCCCTTTTTGCCTTTTTTTTTTTTTCAAAAAAAAAAAAAAGGAGAGGTATAGTGGCCCTTTTCCAGTCGTCCGGTATGCTGGCCCTTTTCCAGTCCTGTGGCCCTTCTCAAGTTTTTTTTGACACAATTTGTTTTTCATAAATCCAGGCTGGCTACTTGTGATCAGCCTCTCCTCCAGATGTTTGCAAATGGTCCAGGTACTTCCCACGTTTTGGAGGGGAGGCTAACCAGTTTGTAGCTCCCTTGCCCAGCCCATTTTTTTTTTTTTTTTAAAAAGAGGGGCACTATAGTGGCCCTTTTCCAGTCCTCCAGTATCTGGCCTGTCTCTCCATCTTTGTGAAGTTCATTGCCAATGGCTCCGAGATCTCCTCTCCCAGTTCCTTCAGTACCATGGGATGAAGTTTATGTAGCCCTGCCGACTTGAATTCATTCAGTCCCATCAGAAGCTTTCTGACAGTTTCTCATCCCTCAGCTTATCCCTTTCCTCATCCAGATAATCCTCATTAGGTATCTGGCTGTATCATACCATATTTAGAATAATAGCAAATTAGGGTTGGAAGGGACCTCAGGAGGTCATCTAGTCCAGTCCCCTACTCAAAGCAGAATCATCCCCATTCCAGCCATGGCTTTGCTGAGTCAGGCCTTAAAAACTTCCCAAAGATGGAGATTCCACCACCTCTCTAGGCAAGCTGTTCGAGTGCTTCACTGTTGCTCCTTGGTTGGTCATCTGCCACGACTGAGAACAGTCTATTGCCATCTTCTCTGGAACTACGCTTCAGGTCGTTTAAGGCTACTATCAAATCCCTCTCCGTCTTCTCTTCTGCAGACTAAATAAACCCAGTTCCCTTAGAAGTCACGTGCCCCAGCTCTCTAACCATTTTCACTGACCTCCACTGGACTCTCTCCAACTTGTCCATGTTTTCTATGGGGGGGGGGCAGGGGCACAAAACTGGACAGTACTCCAGATGTGGCAGAACAGATGGGAATAATCACTTCCTTCGATCTGCTGGCAATGCTCCTACTAATGCAGCCTAGTGTGCTGTTAGCTTTCTTGGCAACAAGGGCACACTGTTGAATCATATTTAGCTTTTTGTCCACTGTAACCCCAGGATCTTTTCTGCAGAGCTACTGCTTAGCTAGTTAGTCCCAAGCCTGTAGTGACGCATGGGATTCTTCTGTCCTTGGTGTAGAACTTTGCATTTGTCCTTGTTGTTCCTCATGAGATTTCTATTTCAATCCTCCTATTTTTCTAGGTTGCTCTGAATCCTAGCCCTACTCTCCAGCATATCTACTACTCCCCCCAGCTTTGTGTCATTCACGAATTTGCTGAGGGTGTACTCCATCCCATCTTCCAGACTGTCAATGAAGATATTGAACAAAACTGGTCCCAGGACCGACTCCTGGGGCACTCCACTTGAAACCAGCTGCAAACTAGACCTTGAGCCATTGATCACTACTTGTTGAGCCTAACAATCCAGCCAGCTTTCTATCCTCCTTACAGTCTATTCATCCAACCCATACTTTCTTAGTTTGCTCAAAGTTTTACTTGACTAACAGACCCTGATTACAAGATGACTCCCAATTATTAGATTCTATATATAGAACATTTATAAAATTGACAATTTTTCAAGTATAGAATATAATTATTGGAGGCTTGTCTTGAATTTGTCAACCTTCTGTTACTACAGCAGGGAAAATAATCTGGGGGATTAGGTAGCTCCCTTTGTGTCCTCCAACTTCTTCCCCCTGCAGCCCCTTCCTCCCTCCTTACTATCAGACCCAGCTCTCCATGGCCACATGGACGTGAGAAAGAAATTTTGAAAAAAATTTACTTGAAATACACAGCTATAACAATTTGCATATAGTACCCACAGACTTTGTTCACCCAGAAATGAGACATTTTACCTTTTTTGAAACTGTTGCAAGCTTTAGCACAGGTACTCCATAAACAAAATTTTAAGTAGCATTTTAGCATCTACTTGGAGTACAAACTATGCATAATATTAGTCTGAAGCTAAAAGGCTCATGATTTTACCACACAGTTCACTGGGCTGGGCCCCATCACAGACAACAGCATTTCAAGCTTTAGGGCATTTATGCATTTGTCTGCTCCAACACGCTGGAAATCCAGCGCGTTGGAGAAGACTTGATTAATCTAGTCTGCTCTGCATGCAAGCTGACACACCTGGTGCTGCACTGCATAAATTTATATAAATGGCAAAATGCCTGTCAGCATTGAGAAAATGGTGTCAGTGTGTTGGGTTTTTTTGTTTTTTTTTTGTTTTTTTGTTTTTTTTTAAACTAAAACACCTTCAGTGTGTTCTAGTTCAAAAGCACACTGCCACCGTTTTCTCAGAGCTGATGCATATTTTGCCATTTATACAAATAGATGCGCTGCAGTGCCGGGAGCTTTTAAAAGTGCCTGGCACTGTGGCACAAGCATGTGTACAAATGCCCATGGTGACCCCACAGCTCAGTATGTGTGTGTACTCCAGATACCCTCCCCTAAAAAATGCACAAGCTAATCAGCTCCCCACTCATGACCAGAACCAGATGGTTTTCATCATGAGTCCTGGGATCCTCAAAAAATGTATATGTAGCTGAGGCATTCGGCAACTTATCTGGCTTTACCTCATGGAGGGCCTGGCCACGCTCATCATATCTGACAAGCTGAGAGAGGATGAGAAGTATTTTTGGGTAAACTGTTTGGGGCCTCATTTGGTAATGTGTGCCAGACATTTAAAAGTTGGTGAAGAAACAAGAATAATTGGAAATGTGAACGAAAGGCACAGCTCAGCTGTGGGAGTAAAGAAGTAAAAATTATGCAACATAGTGGTTCACCATGACTTTAAAAAGGATCAGTGCTGAGGTAGACTACATGCAGTGGGTACAGCCACTTCACTAATTCAGACTGGTTGCACAAACCTATCTTTATGGTAGGTTCCCATCAGCATGTTTGTCCCACATGTGCCATGTACTTTTTAGTCACGTTCAGTGTTGGCTGTGTATTTAATTAGCTTCATGGTAGTTTCCATTACTGAGCATATACTACGTTTAGCAGCAGTTCAAAGACAGACAATGTATTTTATGAGGTTTCCTTGCATGCGAATGTAAGGCAAGGGGCTTCCCTTCTGTGCCAATTGGATAGAAAAAACTCATCTTGTATTTGAGTAAATACAGTATTTTTAGGGGTGAAGACTGGGCAAAATAGCTGTTGAGTAGCTCTGCCTCCTTTGCATCTTCTGTTAGGAGTTCTCCCTGTTTTTTTGTTTTTTTTTTTAAACAATAGACCCACAGATTCCTTGGTTCCTCTTTTCTGGCCAACATACTTAGAGAACCTCTTCTTGTCTTTAACTTTTGTTACTAGCTGCAGCTCATTCTTTATCTTTGCCTTCCTGATTCTGTCCCTGTAGGTTGTTGCCATTTCCTGGTACACTTCCTTGCTGACCTGCCCATTTTTCCATTGCTTGAATGCTTTCTTTTTGTATTTAAGGCATTTTAGAAGCTCCTTGTGCAGCCATATTGGTCTCTCACCATTATTCTTGTGCTTCTATTCTGTTGGGACAGTTTCTAATCGGGCTTCCAATATTGTGCCCTTTAGAAGCTCCCAGCCCTCCTAGGTGCCATTATCCTTCAATCTATCCTCCCATGATACAATGAGTATCAACTCCTGGAGTCAGATGAAATCTGCCTTTTATGAAGTCTAGCATCCTAATTTTGCTGACCTCATGCTTTCTCCGTTTCAAGATATGGAATTCTATCATATTGTGATCACTTCCTCCCAAGTTACCCATCATCTTCCCATCCTCCGCCACTTCTTCCCCATTTGTTCAGACAAGATAGATGATCCCCTAGTTGTACCCTCTGTGTTCTACAACAGGAAGTTGTGGCCCACAGAGGTTGGGAATTGGCTTGATATTTTATGTCTGACTGCACTGTTCTTCCAGCAGATGTCTGGAAAATTAAAATCTCTCATCAGTTCCATCCCATAGCTTTTGGATAGATTTGTCACCTGCTTGAAGAGTGCCTCATTTACCTCCTTTCCTGATTTGGTGGTTTATATTAAATTCCCAGCATTATTTTGGGGCCACATCTTTCACCTCAACTCAAATGCATTCTGCTTTGCTGCCCTCTTCCTCTTGAACCAGAGAACAACTGTATGTGCTGTGACATCCATGGTGACATCTACCACCTTTTCTTCCAATGCTGTCTTTCTGAAACAGAGTGTAACCTTTAGTCTGGATATTCCAGTCATAAGAGCTGTTCTACAAGGTTTCTGTGAGGCTTATCGGATCATAATTATTTTTACAGGCTGCAGTTTTCAGCTTATCTTGTTTATTTCCCATACTTCTCACATTTGTATACATGCATCAGATGCATTTTGCATTTAGACCTACTCACTTCCTTTTTGTACCCCTTGTTGCAGTCCTGTAGCTCTGTGGCCCTCTCTTGGAGTTAAGTTGCTTCTTTGAATCCTTTATCCTCTGGACTGTGGGCTCTGTTTTTGGAGGGTTTTGGTCACCATCCTCTATGGAACCTAGTTTAAAGCCCTCCTTTAAAATAGATGATACAGAGAAGGCTGAAGTATTTAATGCCTTTTTTACTTCAGTCTTCACAAATAGGTGTGGCTACTGGATGACGAGTGCAGTTGGCAGCAAAAGACAGGAAAGAAGACAAACAGTCTAGAGTAACAGAAAAACATGTTAGAGAAGCTAGATGCTTTCAAGTCAGCAGGGCTGGATCGGATGCACCCTAGAGTACTACGGTTATCCACTCTGAGAAAACCTGTGGAGGTCAGATGAGCTCCCAGTTCTGAAGAAGGGAAATATAGCCCATCTTTAAGAAAAGGAAGAAGGAGGATCCTGGGAATTACAGACCAGTCAGCCTTACCTCAATACCTGGAAAGATCATGAAGCAGGTCCTCAAGGAATCTATTGTGAAGCACCTAGAGGAGAACAAGGTGATCAGGAACAGGCAGCATGAATTCACCATGCTTGACCAACCTGATTTCCTTCTATGAAAAGGTGATGGGGTCTGTAGATGCAGGGAGGGGAGTGGTGGGGAGGAGTGGGAAGAGTTGATGTGGTGTACCTTGACTTTAGCAAGGCTTTGGACACTATCTCCCAAGAGATTCTCATTAACAAGCTAAAGAAATACAGACTAGATGAATGTACAGTAATATGGCTATATAAACAGCTGGATCATCATGCTCAACAAATAGTCATCAAATGGCTCAACTTCTAGTTGGAAGGAGGCATCTAGTGGAGTTCACCAGGGTTCTGCTTTGGTCCAATATTTGTATCTTCATTAATTTTTTGGATGATGGGATTGAAAGCACAGTTAGCAAATCTGTAGATAACACCATGATGTTGTGAGACTAGAAAAGTGGTCTGCAAATCGACCAGATTAAATTCAACAAGGACAAAGGCAAAGTCCTGCACTTGGGATATAATAATTACATGCACAAATACAGACTGGCTAGGTTGCAGTACTGCAGAGAAGGACCTGAGGGTTACAGTGGACCATAAGCTGAATATGAGCCACTGTGTGATTTTGTTGGAAAAAAGCACAAAGCACCCTGGGTTGTATTAACAGAAGTGTTACTTGCAAACAAGGGATGTAATTCTTCCACTCTATTCAGCATTAGTAGGCCTCACCTTGAGCGGTGTGCCCAGTTTTGGGCCCCACACTTCAAGGAGGATGTAGACAGACTGGAAAGAGTCGAGAGGAGACTAACAAGGACAGGATGAAAGAAATACGGTTATTTAGTTCAGGGTGCTCAACCATGGGCCAGCAGATCAGATCTAGCCTGTGGGGTGCTCTAATGATCTGGAAATGTGGTGGCGTGGGAACAGTGGTAGGGTTAACTTCTGTTCCCCCACTGCCAAATTTCTGGACCCGTGAGGAGCCCTGTGCTAGATCACATTAGCGCATAGCTGGATCCAGGGACACCGAGTCAAGTCAGCCTGTTTCATCGCATCAATAGACAACCACATGTGTCATCACCCTCTGCCAGGATCCAGCCCAAGGACCAACCTTGCACAACTCATCCAGCCCACAGAGCCAGAAGGTTCAGTGCCACTGATTTAATCTGGGGAAAAGAAAAGTCTTCAAATACCTGAAGGGTGACTACAGAGAGAAAATAAACTCTTCTATGTTGGTAGGGGATAAGACTGGGATAAGCTGCATCAGAAAAAAAAATAGGTTGGAGATTAGGAGGAACTTTCTAACTATCAGGATGGTCAAACACTGGAACAGGTTACTCAAGGGAATCTGTGGAATCTCCATCCCTGGAAGAGTAAGGTAGACAGACTCTCAGTTGGGATACTTTTAACTAGCAGTGATTCTGCCTTGAGCAGGAGGCTGGACTAGATGACCCTGTGAGGTCCCTTCCAGCTCTACTTTGCTATGATCCTATGATTCTTATTCAGCAAGCTCCCTCCCATGTCTTGATCTCCCCCCACTCACAGTAAAGCAAACAGTTTCTCCTTTGGGTGCACTGCAACAGAGACAAAACTGCATACCAAAGACACTATTGCCTCTGTCTTTTCTCTTATGGTCTTCACTCTTCTGTTCACATGCAGAATACTCCCCCACTAGAGAAGGCAAATACCAACATAATCTTCTGAGACTGACCAACTAGGTAGGGAAAGAGGTACTGGACAATAGCTCCCCATTCTTTCTACTGTGGTTCAGAAACAACACTGAAGGCTGCTTGGAGATCTTTATAGATACTCGGTCAACTATCAATCAGCCCCCTTCTCCCAGTCATTCCTGTACTGTACTAAAAGTCAAGGGGATCTAGATCTATAGACAATACAAGATGGCTTAAGCATGCCATATACATGGCATGCCAGAGAGGCACTGTAGCTTTGCAGTGACAAATTTCACCCAACATCCTCCGGAGGCCTCATAACCTAGGAAGGACGTGTGCATCTCAAATGTGAGCTGATGGCTTAAGTGCCACCTTGCTATCTGTCCAGCATCTTGGAGAGTAAATGGCAGAAACTCTAGCAAAGATGTGAAATTTAATCCCTTAAAACATGCTCTGCTTTCATGGAATCACAATTTAGGGTTGAATTTGAACTAGTTTGCCAACAAAAGTGTAAACAATTCTCTCAAAGAGAAAGTACTATACTTAGAAATGAAGTACTAGCAATTTGGGTTAGTCAACTTGATGCCATAAACAAACTGTAACAAGATTTTACCAATGGCTAAAGTGCAGCGAAATAATTATTCCTTTATCCCACATGACCAAGGCCTGCAATTTTTAAACAGTATTTACACTGCAATAGAGTATATCTGAGTTGTAATTTCTGTTGCTAATGCACTAGCAGTCTTCCCACAGATTGTTGCAGGTTAACTGTAGGCTAACCTGGGGGTGGGAATGAATCTGGAATGCACATGTTCTGAGAGAGAGCAAGACAGCATGCATATGATGCACCACTTATGATTGTGGTAGAAAAAAAAACAAAGTTATCCAGTTTCTTGGTGCAAAATAATTTCTACTATATTACAATAGGTTTTATTTTTTTAAGTGAATGTTAACATACGTATTCTCAGAATTCAAAAAGTTTCTGCTAAAAATGACTCATTAAATTTTAAAAGCATAGTCATTAATGAGGAGTATTACGTTAATCATTTACTACAGTCTGCTTCCCACTGAAATGCATATGTTGCTCAAGAATGGCTAATCAGGTGTCTGAGTAATATCCTGAGATAAGTGTCCATCATCAAAACAGATGTAAAAAGAGACTGCTCCCCTACAGCTAATAAACTAGACTGCTAACATTGCCTCTGCTGGCTTTTGCTTTGTGTTATGCAATATATAGGATGACTATGAATACACTGCAACGATTCATCTTGAAAATATGAAGCAATGTAACACTGCAGTTTATCAGAAGATAGTTGCCCAAGGGAAATAATGGGAGGTCTATCACTTTAAAAATTAGACCGAGTAAAATATTAGGAAGTTAGCTGTCAAGAGAACTCTGTGCTGAGCCATACATTCAATTCCACCCCCGCTCTCCCAGTATTTAACAGTTACGTTTTTAAAAAAATCATCATTAGCTGTTAACCAGTAGACACAAAGACAATAGCCTAAATAGAAAATGACATCTTCATTATGTCAGCCTGCTTTTTCCTTGTTTTCTCTTCCTTTCCTTTTAAAGCACAAAATGTCTTTAGCTGACCAGTTCTCTCTTGCTTCACACTGCTTAGCTCATTTCCCTGTGCTATGCAATCCCATCCCCTGAATCACCTATATTTGACTGGGAGCACATGTACTGAGCACAGGGATGGAAGCCTTTATCTGGTGGGAGAGTTCTTCTCTCTGAAGGAAGACATCTGGAACAGTCAAACATCCAGCAGGTTACTATTTAAGCTGCTCTTCTCTTTCCACTTTGGAGTGTTGGTATGCTAAAAGGGAAGCCAACTTGCTGATCATAGTGCCAAAATACATCATACCCTAAACTTAAGTGTAATCCTTTGTAGGCATCAAAACCCAGTAAGGAAGATACTAGAAAGAGGTGGGGAGAGAAGGGCATGAGTATCATTCTTGATGCCAGAGCATCTGTGATGTTCATCAGCAGCACTTTTGCTAGGATAAGCTGTATTTCCACTGGTGCTCATAAAGAAATACTGACCAACCCTTTTAATACAAGCGTCAACAAGCCCCTATTCAGGCAAGTAAGCACTCTTTAGTACTGATTAAAGGCTTAGCTTTCAGAAATCTGCATATAAAGACTGACAGGCTAGAGGAACATATTGAGGGAAGTGCACTAGAAAATGCATGCATGTACATGAGACTGGTGAATAAAGATTTGTTCTACTATCTATCTCCATCTGTAGGCAGCAACATACACACTTTTAGGGTATTTCTGTACAGCCCAAGGCAGCACCATGTGGAGATATCCAAACTTTGTTCAGGCTAGCTCCAGAATCAGAGAACTTGCAGCTGTGTTAAAGGGAGTGCTGAGTTTGAGCTATTTTGCTATTCTGAGTTGCACGATTTATTATTAGCCTGGGCACGGTGCCTGCCAACGTGGCTATACTGTTTTTAATTCCACTGCTACCATGTTCGTATTTAGCTTTGTCTCCATAGATGATGCATAAAGGTTGACATGGTGGGCCCAACTCTATGTTGCTGCTCCTGATGCTTCTAGGTACCCTGCCCTTGGTGCAGAAATCTGGGGGGCATATGCCTCCTCCAATGCATTGCCTGTGTTTGTGCATCTGCACAGCGCTGCACCGTGCCACGTCATTGTATCTAGTTTCAAATGATCCTACAGACCAGGCTGTTAGGCAACAAATGCTTAACATGAACAGTACAGTAACACTGTTTCAAACAGCACAGAGATACAGGGAGGCACTCAGCCACATTTCTCTGTCAGTTAAAGTCAGCAAGAAGTAGCAAAACTAGTCAATAGTCTTGTTTTCACAACCAAGTTATTCCTCACCTCACTTGAGATACCCCTTCCAATACCCAGAGTGCTGGGGGAAAATACTCCAAGGCCTTTTCTTTCTGCTAGCAGCTGCATTTTGTAGAGGGGCTAGGCTCCAAGGCGCAATCCTATGCATACATTAAGGGAAGAAGGGAGGGACACACAACATATAGTCCACGGACCACATGCAGCAAGTCAATCCCAATGGCCCACCATAATACTTTATTAAACAAAAAAGGACCCGAAGAGCAAAATGCTGCATCCTGGGTACATCTACACGCATGCTTTACTGCAGAGTTGACTAACACTGCAGTGAAGTATCACTGTTCGCATGTGTGATGGTATTAGGGCGCAGTAAGTTAACTAACTCCGCTGTAAGATAGCACTATTAGAAACACTACTATGTTGTGGCGGAGTAATTTACTATGCTGAAACGCATGCATAGATGCTGACTGGGTGTAAATTGTGCCCGGTCAGCCCAGGCAGCCAGGGGCCTGCTCCACTCTTGCTAATAGTGCTGCTGTCCTCAGTTCATGTGTAGATGCTGTGCCTGGGACCAGCTTCCTCTGGCTTAAATCACACTGAAATGCATTGCACTGCAGTAACTGCACATGTAGATATACTCCCTGTGTCCTTACAGTGCTAACTCCTGTCCTGTGTTAGGAGCAATGTTAAGGACAGTGGGGGTGCTGCAGGATCACATGGGCGTCTCTCTCAAACAGGAGCAATGGTTTGCGATTTGTAATTCATTGTGCTTTGCTCTCCTAAAAAAGGTTGTTTAAACAGTAAGCCTGGCTAGGAGGGGTTACTGACCTAACAATTCAAGGGATACCCCCTAGATTCTCTTGACTGACAGCTGCTTCCAACCGTCTGGACATCTGTGAAGACCATCGACAAGGAATAAACCTGCTGAAGCCAGGTGCACTTCCTTGAAGGCAGTAGTAAAAACTCTTTTTTCCCCCCCTCACATGATCCTACTTATTCAAGTGGATCTTCTGAAATAGGAAAATTGACATGCCAACAGCATGGAAAAAATACTTCCTGGGTATGAAGTTGGTCTCACTCAGCATGTGTAAGAAATCCTGGAAACAATCTTTCTGGCTTAATGTTTTAATTGATGGGAAATGTAGGCACATCAGTGGCACAGCAAGGGTGCCATCACCTTTTCGTCATTGGATGACATGTCACTCTCCTAGAATTTCTTCATTGAAATCTTGTAAACCAAGGCCCCAAACAGGATTGCTATATTCCAGAAATGATAAAAATCTTATGCACCTTCATTTGGTAGCGCTGAGGAGAAAAAACTCCAAAACTAAAACAAATGCACACAAAAAATCCTCTTCCTTTTGTATCATAAAACCTTCATTTCCTTTTTGCCAAGATGAAAAGAAAAAAATCTACATCTTTTCCACTATTATATTTTCAACTCACTTCTAAAATTAACTTTTGACCATGTAAAAAAATAGGTTGAACATCTTTTGAAAATTTGGTCTTGAGGAGGAAGACAAGATTACACAAACCTATTTAAAATCTTAAGCATATTTATGTCTTGAACACAAACTAGTTTAAAGTGTCAATAATAAAAAGGCTAAGGAAAGGAGTTTTTTTTGGGTATTATTCTGTAACTTTGATAGCAAGGCTGCATAAGAAAGAAACTTTTGCACATTTTAAAATCACAGTTTGACTCTCATAGTTGAGTAACACAATGCAACTTGAGCAATGTACAGACACCTGAAGCAAATTTAAGATGATCTTTCAGCATAGTTCAAACAAGACTTGACTGTACATAGTTCCAGGAACCCTGGGTTAGGAATTTCTAAAGTAAAGATTGGGATTATAATTTCTTAAATGTTTTGGGCAGGTTTTTTACTCACAATTTAGACAAATACCAAAATAAAGAGTCTAATGCAAGTTAGTTTTATTGTTACCATTGTTTACATTTGTGGATCTAATATATAATGCCAGAAAGACTGCAGTGGTAGTGGTGTGTTAAGTAAACTTAAGTAACAGTAGGATTCTAGGTACAAGATCATGTATTTATTAAAACTGCTTCCAAGTCTGCATCTGGTATTATTAATCAATCAATTATGGATGCACTAAAGACAAGTCTCTTTTATATGGACCATAGCTTGATTAAGGCTCTCTCACTCTGATAAGAGTGGCCACCAAGGGACTTAAGTGAAAATCACATCCATGAAGTTCAGATTCACAGTGTTCCTTTTAATTAGAATAGCAAACAAAATAAAATGCACTGGATAAAAATCTCAGCAAGGTTTGCCTTTTCTAACAAACTTGGCTAGTTGTCAGAGATATGATATAAAGACAGCAGAGACCTCTCTGGAAAGTACAGAACAGATCAGGGAATGTTTTTACAGTAGAAAAGAATATATCAATGCTACCATCAAATAAGTTTTCTTTTTTAAAGAACAGCCACAACTTTTAATGTTACCTGTAATCTTATGCAGCACATTCACATACACTGGAAAAACTGAAAAAGATCTCAGTTTCTCATTTTAAAGAAAATGATATAAAGTGAGTATTGAAGAAATTTCAGGATGTTATTCAGAGGTACCCTGACAGCAATGACTGAAGCTCTCAGCCATTATTTTGAGGAGCAAGGTAAGACAACTAAGGTATAAAAGCACCTTCTTCCTACCTACAGACAAGTCCTGTTGTCTCACAAAGACTGGAGATTCTCTCACTATTGGGGCCTTCCTTATTTCCTTCTCCACTCCTTTACCAACCCCTTGCCCTGGTCTTAGATTCCACAAGGCCAGATTAACTGGATAGTTTCTTTGAGGGCATGGTCCTTACATATACCGAAAACTGCACCACCTCTTAAAACCAAACCAAAACTTTTGGTGATCACCTAACTTAACCCGTTATGCAAAGAAGAACAGCCTGTCATGAAGAAAGGAGAGAAACAGTAACGAGCCTCATAATGTCTTCATCAGGGTTAAAGACTTCATCAGTGGTATGTTAGTATAGGAACAAACACTTTTCTGGCCTTGAAAGTGCATTCTGGTGACAGCTTACAGCACTATCTGTAGAATCAACAACCCAGTGTGAATGATCACAAGAACAGCAAAGCTGTTTCTTTCACAGTTGATTGTTGGCAAAGCCTAGGCTGGGTTTAATTAAAAAAAGCTGTGTTGGCATAAGTATGTTGGGCTAGGAGTATGAAAAAAAAACCTGAAAAAAATTCATACCCCTAACCAAGATGGCTACACCAGCAAAAAATGAATATAGATGCAGTTATATCAGAAAAAAAAGAGTCCTTTTGCTAGTGCAGCTCATTCTGTTTGAGAAACTGGTATTCATTATGCCTGCTGGCACAAGCTGTGTCCCTACTAGGAGTGTTTGCTTCTACAATACAGCTATGCCAGCCAACTCCTAAGTGCAGACAATCCCCTATTCAGGTGAGCAAGCACTCTTAATGGTGATTAAAGGCTTACCTTTCAGAAATCTGTGTCAACACTACCAAGTCAGAAGAACAGATTAAGGAAGGTACACACAGAAAAAAGTGCTAACACAGAGAATGAGTGAACAAGTTTGTGCTGCCTCCGAATAATTATGGCAAGGTTAGATAATTCCATAGAACTGATCACTGGGTAGCAACCTGCAGTTAGCATAAAGTGTTCCAAGAAAAAGTATTAAAATTAAAAACACAACTGATTTAGCTGAAGTAAAAGAAACTGCATCTACTTTTACATTTGAGTCTGTATTTTTCAAAACGCATACATAGCCAACACCCTCTGCATTCAGAAGCACGTTCCTTATAGCATGCTTAATTACAAAAGAGAGGCAAAAATGCTTACATGTAGTTTTCCCATAGCAGCCTGAGTTGATATTTAAAGAAGTCAGTTAGGGGTCATTTATTCACAGTTATGACCATCCACATTATTTTAGTTGGAATCCATCACCAAAATAGAACTTAACAGCTGATGCAAACTTTTAAAATGCTCCCGGTGCATGCCTTGCAAATATGTCAAGCTTTGTTGAAAAATGCAGAACTGTTTATTTATTACCAGCTTTTCTTTTTGCAGATATAAGCAAGGGAGGATGAAGCAACTGCTTACTATAATCGCTTCCGATTTAATTTTCATAAAACATTTACAAGATGCAAGGAAATCAGGTCCTTGTCTAACCACACAAAACAGGTGGGTGAAGGGAAGAGGGCTATTAGAAGCAGTCACTTATAATGTATTTCCATGCTATGCAGAGTTAAATTTTCAACCCCCTACACTTAAATAACCAATGGAATGTTTTCATTTCGCTATGAGCAATGTGTCTATGGAAAGAAACTGATCATCAAGAAATACTGCAATAACTCTCTTCCACTGTCTTGGTCACTTGCATTAAAAAGCGGGTATTTTAAAAGACTTTTGTTGAAGGCCCACGAAAAGAACAAAACAAAAATCCCTACATTCACTGTGTCAGGTATCCAGGTTGCCGCCGTATTGGTCAAGCAGCAAAAGGAATCAAAACTTGTGATCTCTTTTATTCGACCAACTTGATATTTGCAAACATATATGCAAACAATGATGTAAATAAAATAAAATAAAATAAAATAAGAAGTTTGCAAATACCGAGTTGGTCGAATAAAAGAGATCACTTCTTCCCCGAGTTTTGATTTGTTTTACATTCACCATTTCATTTTACTGAAATGCTGCAGTCTCTCTCTCTTCCCTTTTAAGAACCTTCTGAAAAACATTTGAAAGGGTAAAACAAAATTATGGTTGGTTTGACAAAGCTCACATGTCCATTCCAAGCAAACTAAAATTTCTCCATGTTTTCTAGTAGTTACAAGAGACAACGGGATTCAAACCAGATTTGTCTATGTTTAAATAGCATGTGGAAATTATAGCCTCACTCCTGAAAAGTAGTGGTTAGATTGTCATTTGCCCTGTGGTTCTGATTCAACCCTCTTCCTGTCACCACTAAGACAGATGGTCCAAGTCAGCACCGGGAGGCAAATATTTTCCCCCTTTAAATTATAGAGGCCAGGACACCGTGGCCAAGCACAGCTTCATCCACTAATTCCAGATTCCACTTCCCTCCAGCATTCTCCTCAGGCCTCGCTAACATTGTTGTGTTAGACATTGAAAGGCAATTCCCTAATCCTTTTTACTGTGGTAACAGGAAGTTGTCAATCATCTCCTTGTCAGGCTGCCAAGGCTGCCTCTCTTTCAAACCATGTTTACATGCTGAGCTAGGCCTGCTCAGTGTGTCACCTTCAAGAGCAGAAGGCAGAACTGAATACAGAGCAAGGAAAAGCACTGCTTCCCCGCCCCGACTAGCTCTGTTCATTCTAAAATGTATACTCCACAGCAGAGGAAACCACTGACACGTTTTCCTTGTCGTGGTAGGTTGCAGTTTATAAAGATATCTGCTCACTAAAAACTACTTCCTTTTGTACAGAGGGAGGAGACTTTTTCAGCATTTCATGTTGAAAAATCCCGAAGAAAAAGTTGTTTGCACTTCAAATGCAGATACCATTTTGAAGGAGAGATTAAGAATCCCAACTAAAATGCTGGGTAAGATCAACCATAATATCTATGAGGTGTAACTATTAGTCCCCGGGACTGCTGCAGCAGGTAACTTATTCCGTTCTTTCCTGCCATACACCATCATTCACACTCCCTGAAATAAGCTCACTTTGAAATGCATGCCTATAACAGTCAAGGATTACTTCAGTAGGACTTAGTTTTTTTTGTTATTTTGCCTGTTCTTTAAAAGCTGACCAGTTGCTGAACCATGCATCATCTGTGAATATCTACACATTATTTTAGAAATAGGATTTTCCTGCCCCCATAGCCCACATAAGCAAAAAAAAAGTAACAAAGCAAAACTACAGGATATATGACTGTGTTTGCAAGCAGTGTGCGATTGTAGGAGCAATATACAAAATGGACCGTCTCAAATGGGAGAAAAAGGTGTATTTTAAAAATGTTGGCCAATTTTATTTTTTATGAACTAATTCATCCAACACAGTTTGTATTTAACATGTTGGTCAGTTCATACAAAACCAAATGTGTCTTGTCCTTCAGCTCCACCAGTTTATACGTTCAAATTTAAAAAAACCCTTTTTCTTATCTATAACTGCACCATGTCAAAATGTTAACAGACACATTTTAAAATAATACAACTTTTATCCTAGCCCAGACAAACGAAAAAGGATAAAACTAAACAAGTTCACTGCCATGTCAGATATAACGCAAGTCTCCAAGCTGAAAAACAATATCCATTTCTCTCTCACTTAACTACTATAAAAATAGGAAGCTTTCACACAACCTTCCCTTCACCACTATAAAAACCCTGTACTTAATCAGACAAGTAACTATTTAAACAAACCAACAAAGGCAAAGATATATGCACTTCCAATACCACATCCTTAAATACACCCCTTCAGCTTAGATAAAGCACAGGTCTCCCGAGTAATTTTAAGAGAGCAGATAGAATAGACCAACTTAAAGACGACAGAGATACAGGGCCAAATTTTCCAGTCTGCCAGATCTGCTTTGTGCTAAGTGGCTGGAGACAGCTAGTTGACTCCTGCGATTACTCTGCTGCCTAACC
Source organism: Crocodylus siamensis (assembly GCF_052110815.1). NCBI lineage: Eukaryota > Metazoa > Chordata > Crocodylia > Crocodylidae > Crocodylus > Crocodylus siamensis. The sequence goes on from NC_143395.1 coordinate 183,528,322, forward strand.
ATGCTTCCTTCTGTGCCTGAATTCAATGGTCTCATGTAAGGGGAAGCATGGAGTGTGACAGTTGTCCATCTTCATGAAGTTTTAGCTACTGAAATTTTTAAAAGGACAAAGTCCCAATCTAAAGCAAGCATCCTTTAAGCTCAGGACTTTAAACTCGAGGAGGGAGCATGAATAAAGCCTATTTTCTGTTTTTACCCCGCTTCCAGAAAGGGTGTTTCCAGTTTGCAGGTATTTTGTTCTATTTTAGTGCAAGGAGCTGTTAACATCTGAGATGTTCATCAACAGATGAATGAAAAGGGCAAGTGCTTGCACAAACTTTCCTTCACAAGACTTAAATATGCTGATGCATAGAAACTGCTTTTTCAAAGTAGAGAAAGTTCCAAATAGCTGTTCTCTGAAAATCTGAAGCTCTGCTGCAATCCATTCAGAACAAGATTATTTTCACCCATACTAGGAGATTATGGCTTGAAAATGACTTTTCAATTCACTTTGCGCATGGCATTCACACAGCCCAAGCCAATTTGTAACTGAAAGGGAAGACTTATTTCAGTAACTTTATCAGTTCGGAAATCTTCTGTGTCAGAACAGTAGTAGCAAGTTGGTACTTTGAAGAATACTTGAATATGTCCAAAATCAAAATACTCAGCCTGTTAAATTAAGTTGCCATCATCATTTAACTTGACCTGTAAGGTTCAAAGGGCTGAGAAAGGTAGTCCTCAGAAAAAGTGCTCCCAAATTCCCCTCCTTGCTGCCAGCTAAATAATATAAAAAGAAAAGCAAAATATAAAATGATGACTAACTGGCACACAGTACCACAAGGCTTACAATTTCTGGCAAGGAACTAACTATAAGGAAGCTTACATAATTGCAAGAGATCCTCAATCTATTTCCTCTGGGACACATCAATATTATACATGCAGTCCTTTCTACAGTAGGTGTGGGATAGTAGAGAGCTAGGAAACACACCTTAAAACCGTTTTAAAGAAAGGAGTTACACGCAAGAGAATCTGCTTATCTTTAGTACAGTAAAAGTAGCTTGACACAACCTATTAGCATTCCAATTACGCATAAATTACCAGATACCAGAAGTCAAAAGTACATAAGCTACACATACCATCTACTGATTTTCTTATCAAGTTAGCAATAAAAACAGATGCTACCTGCCATTCTGCATGAGCACATCCAAAATGACACAAGCTTCAAGTAGGCAATTATGTGCAGGAAAGGGTCATTTCCCTTGTTTGGTACTATAGTGAGGAAGGTATATCATTAATTTAATTTTTTGTGAATTTTCCCAGAGCAAATACTTTTTAGTTCTCATAATAAAGTACATGTGAAGCCTCAATTACTCAAAAGACAGAAATCAGAAGAATGTGCATACATATCCAATTTCTACATAGTCATGCAAATACAACATGTAAATTAAGCGCGCACACGAGCTCATGCATTACCACATCACCACTGATCTAGCCTCATAACTGAAGTATCACCTCAGAAAACATCTCCAATGTTCACGGCGACAGCTTGAGCTGGCTCATGCTCATCCTGGCTATAGAGTCAACTCACACCTTAAAAAGAAAATCTACAGAACAATGTGGTAAAAGTTACAGGAGCAAAAGCTTAGTGTGATTTGGTGCAAAAGGAACTGTAGTTACTGTTTTAATGCCTTAAGATGAAATGACACTATAAAAGGAACACGTTGGAGCTGAGCATTACCAATCCTATACTCCTATGCTTTACAAACAAAAATGCAGCTTCATCCCACTGCCTGGTGGTTACAAATAAATTAAAGATTTTACATAATTAAAAAATAATAATAAATAAATAAAAGCAAAAAACCCCCAAACTTAAATCCCACTTAAAAGTTTATCTAACAAGTACCTTTCCTAAACTTGAAATTTTCCATAGGTATGTAAGTCAACTAGAAAAAAAATCAGTTAAAATTACAAGGAATCAAACAAGCTTACTCATTAAATATTTATGAAGATTTCAAATAAAATATTTATGATCTATTCTGTCTAACCTACAAGGTGCGATTCAATTAAGGTATTTTGTACCCTAAAATACATGAACGATTATCCCTGTACAATGATTAAAGGGTACTGCCACTCTAAATCATACCTGTCATTCATTTACCCAGTCTCTAGATGAGGACTCAGGACCATTCACAATGATGTCATCTGCTTTCAAGACAGGGCAAATGCAGAGTGAACATACAAATAACAGAACTATGCTGGAGCAAGTCACTTCACCCTAGTATAAAGTCACCTCTTCAAAAATCAGGTTTAAGTTATACCAGCAGACCAGGCAAGTGTATGAAGTGCTAATCACTTTTATCATGGATTAGTCCTTTACTCTATGTGAACAGAGTATTACTAGTTTTTTGTATCACCTACTAGTGATGTGCTATAACAGCACCTACTTTAAGCAGCTACTTTGAAGGCAGTGGACCAGTGCTAACCCTGCATGTCTATGCTCTCTGATAGTGGGCGGTATCAGATGCTTTAAAACAGCAATATTCCTGCAATCACAGAACCCTTATCATGTCACTTCTGCTGCAGAACCCCTACCCCTAGCTCCATGGACCATGTGAGCTGACATGAATCCAGGCAACCGGGCCTAGCAGCAGTGCTCTCAGCCTGTTCCACCATCACCAGTCTCTTTGCAGAACCTCAGGGTTATGTGCAATACAGTTGGAAAACAACTGCTTTAAAAGGAAAGTTTAAACTTATTTGTGCTGCCAGAAAGGTTCATTTCAACATAGTCCTTTTCAACTTTTTTTTTTTTTAAAAGAAGTTACTAGGAAGAAATTCAGAATCATCCAGCAACGTAATATACAGCCTACCTCATTGTTTTATATAAATAGCAAGGGGACTTTGTTCCTGAATGACATTATACATGTACTTTTTTTTTTCCTAACTGTTGGCCATTAGTAGTTGAATAGCAAGGACTAGCTAATCACGCTAAAATTTGCAGCGCTGGGAAGGGGGGAAGCAAGGACAAAAGTCAAGTCTGTCTTTAATATTCAACACTTATACAGCCACCCAGACACAAATGCGACTCCATGAAACTAGGTATACAAACCAGGAATTTTTCACGAGAAAAAACAAACATTCAGGTCAGAACAGTCCAATACGTTCACATCAGCAGAAGGAAAAAGAATCATTACTAAGCAGAGGATAATCCACATGTATTACATCAATCATAATGTAGGCAAGGCACTTAAGGGAGCCCACCCCTGCCCCAGGCTTGGTACAATCTGTGGGCAAGACAAGAGCCCCCCAAGGGGACACTTGCCTGCCTGTACACAAATGCCAGGAGCTTGAGGAATAAGCAGGAGGAACTCGTCTGTCTGCTTAACACAAATAATTACAACATCATAGGGATAACAGAGACCTGGTAGGACTCCACCCATGACTGGACCATGGGTATAGATGGCTATACCCTGTACAGGAGAGATCAAGTAGATAAAAGGGGCAGGGAAGTAGCTCTCTATGTTAAGGAAAGCTACGTATCCCTGCAAGCTGATAACTGGCAACCAGGGTGGACGACTGGAGACCCTCTGGATTAAAATCTGTGGGGAACACAGCACAGGGGACAATGGTGGGAGTCTACTACAGACCTCCCACCCAAAGTCAAGAGGTTAACCAGGAGTTTGCCCAGGAACTGGCTGAGGCTGCATGCTCCAGAACCTTGGTGAGGCCGCAGCTGGAGTACTGTATCCAGTTTTGGGCTCCACAATTCAAAAAGGATGTGGAGAAGCTTGAGGGAGTCCAGAGAAGAGCCACACGCATGATCAGAGGTCAGGAAAGCAGACCTTACAACGACAGGCTGAGAGCCATGGGGCTCTTTAGCCTGGAAAAGCGTAGGCTCAGGGGTGCTCTGATGGCCACCTATAAGTTTATCAGGGGTGTTCACCAGGATCTGGGGGAATGTTTGTTCACCAGAGCGCCCCAAGAGATGATGAGGTTGAAGAGTTATAAACTCCTGCAAGACCGTTTCAGGCTGGACATAAGGAAGAATTTCTTTATTGTCCGAGCCCCCAAGGTCTGGAACAGTCTGCCATCAGAGGTGGTTCAAGCACCTACATTGAACACCTTCAAGAGAAATTTGGATGCTTATCTTGCTGGGATCCTATGACTCCAGCTGACTTCCTGCCCTTCGGGCAGGGGGCTGGACTCAATCTTTCGAGATCCCTTCCAGCCCTAACATCTATGAAATCTATAAAAAACGTTAAAATTTAATATTCAGCTTATTGGAACAAATGAAGACAGAGCTGAATGTAAAAGTGACAAGGCAGGAGAGGTATCACAAAAAAAATATACACAGAAAGTTTGCTGAACTTGTTCTGAACTCTGGTGCATAGAAAACTTCATGTTTTGGGGTTAAGGTGAAACACACCAGTACAAAGCATCTTATCTCGTATTTCTTCTTTTGGCTGGTATTGCTCTACTTTGACAGTACTTTCAACCCACATGGAGCAGCGATGATTTGTAATCAAGCTCAAGAGAAGGCATCAGAGGAGGTGGGTGGGATCACCAAGCTCTTTGTCTTACATGAACAACAGTAACCCAATAGTATTGGCAGCTGAGCTGCAGGGAAGACAAAGGTAACGTATCAGTGATATCACCAAGTTCTGCTGCTGTGGTTGTTCCCTGGTCTCTGCTTAGCTCTAGAGCAGGGGTGGGCAATTATTTTGAGCAGAGGGTCGCTTACCCAGTTTTGGCAAGCTGTCAAGGGCTGCATGGGTAGCCCCACCCCTTGATAGGTGCCCCACTCCCTGGTCACCATCTTGGGGCCAATGTCCCAGTGTCTTTGGTCCTAAGACATTGGGACATTGGTTTTATGTCCCAGGGCCAGCACCAGGGGGGCCCAAAATGGGGCACAGGCTGGCAGGGGTCTGTGGAACTGAGCTGGGCTGCACCAGCAGGGATAGAGGGGAGTTGGCCCGGCTTCATAAAGCCCCTGCCGGCTGGGACCCTGTGCTCCTGCCACCCTGCTTTGGGCCCCGCTGGCACTGGCCCTGTGTTACCGCTGGCTCCCTGCCCACTCACTCCCAGTACCCCCCACCCCCGTGGTACAGGCGGGGGGCAGCACACAGCCCCAACCCCCTGCTTGCCAGCAGGGAAGAAGCCGGTGCTGAGCGCGGGGAAAAGCAGCCCCTCACCTGCCCCATGGCTGGCTCTCCCTGTTGCAGTCGCTCACAGCCCATGCAGGGTTGTCTGAGCAGGCACAGGCAGCCCCATGTGAGCTGCAAGTGGATACACCATAGGGCACCGGCCACAGGGCGAGTGAGGGGCCACTTTTCCCTGCCCTCAGCACCAGCTTGTAGCCTGCCCCCGCTGCCAGCCTGGGATCCATGCCGGCTCCAGGCTTGTCTGTTGGGGCTGTGCGCGGCGGCGCCAGCTGCACCCCCCCCGCATGCCGCAGTGTGTGCTGGGCAGCCCACAGGCAGCAGTGGCGAACACTGCCCGGCATGGCAAGCAGGGGGGGCCACAGCTGCTGTTGCCATGCGTAGCCCCGGCAGGCGAGCCTGGAGCCAGTGCGGGACCCAGGCTGGCAGTGGGGCCAGGTTACAAGGTGGTGCTGAGCATGGGGGGTGGGGAAGGGACCCCTCACCCACCCCATCGCTGATGCCCTGTGCTGGAGCTGCTCTCAGCCCACCTGGGGCTGCCTGTGCCTGTTCTGGACAGCCTTGAGTGGGCTACGAGCAGCTGCAGCAGGAAGCGCTGGCCACGGGGCGGGGAAGGGCTCCTTTCCTCCACACAGGGAAGGAGCCTAGGGTAAAGTTGAGTGGGGGGGGGGGGGGAAGGGAGCAACCCCTCCCCCACCCCATGGCCAGCACTTGCGGCTGCAGCTGCTCGCAGCCCACGCAGGGCTGTCCGGAGCAGGCACAGGGAGCCCTAGGCGGGCCGCAAGCAGCTGCAGCACGGGGTGCCGGGCACAGGGTGGGGGAGGGACCGCTTTCCCCTCCACCACCGCTCAGCTTTTCCCCGGGCTCCTCTCTTGCCCTTCTGCCCCCCCCCCTCCCCCCCACTTACCTGTGATTCTGGTGCAGGGCAGCAGCATGGTCCTCCTGCTGGGGCTTCTGGCTGGGGGGGGGCGGGGCCAGGCAAGCCCTGCTGTTGTGGAAGCCCACTGGGGCTTACCCTGGGTCCTACTGCCCTTAGTTCCTATCATTTTTTACAGGAGCCAAGGACAGAGAAATATTAATTTTCTAAATTTTTTAGGGGCCCTATGGGCCAGATAGAATAGCCTCTATCTAAAAATCTCATGATTAATAAGAACTTACTAAAGAATTTCTGTAGTTGTTTAAAAAACCAAAAAAAACCAAACTGTAGGGGTTCCTTACAGGAACCACCTGGGTGCAAGATGGCCAAAACTAGAAGAAACTCAGATTAACACTTTATCTAATATAGATAAATCTTGTGGATGTTAATAGTGGGGCTGTTATACACTTGAGACCGAAATGGGAGATGAAAGTAGGGAAAAGGTTTAATGGGAAGGCAGTGGGAAGAAATATGTTTATTTCTTAATGTAATGTGAAGGAGGAGAGATTGCATTGTTAACATCTGACCCACTATAAAAAAAAACAACACACCAACACAAAACAAACAAACAAAACCCTCCCACATCCACAAAATCCCCAAATCCTGCAGCCTGTGGATACTTGTAGATGTTCAGGATGAGGAACATGCTAGGGAGAAAAGGAATGTTCTGAACATACAGTTCATGAATATTGAAAGTTTCAATATACTAAACATGTTTTGCAGGTTATTTTGTGACAGGCTGGACCTACCATCTAGAAAAAGGATCCTATCTATGGAAATTGTATGCCTCTCCCCCTTCATAATCCTCAAAGCTCGCAACAACTAAGAAGTAAGAAAATACTGTCATTCCCATTTTACAGGTGGGGAACCGAGGCACACAGAAAATAAGTTACTTAGCTACAGGAAGTCTGTGAGGAACAATGAACGGAACCCTAGGAACAATCATCCTTCCTCTCTCAATTACAGATTCTGTGGCACTCCAGCATAGGAAACTGCACATACTGCAGCAGTTTCATTTTAATAAAAATTGTGGATTTTTGATTAACCAAAATGGACACTGTTGTGGGATGTGTTAAGAGTCTGTGAGCAAAATACCCATCATATATTGCCATGCTAAAAATGAAAAGGGTTAGGTGGGTTCACAATGATGCTTCACGTTACAACACAGAACTGTACTGCGGTAAGTTGTCAAGGGGGAACCTAGAGAGGTTTTTTTTGCCACTGGCAGCAAGACAGATGCAAAAGATGCTCTAGATTTTAGAGAAGAAACCCATTAGAGGTCAATCTTTCTGCTAAAACAGTCACAACGTCATTTTTCCCAGTGGGCTATACATGTTGCTCAGTTTTTGTTTCAGGCTCTGCATAGACTCAAGAAGAGTTCATCTGCTCAATTTAACTCTTATTTTTCACTTCCTGATCATATACAATATTAAAACAAAAAAATCCCACCACCAAGAAAAAAAAAAACTGTGAAAACTTGGATTTGATAGAATAATTCTACAGCAAGAGGTAAATTCTGCAGCAAATTCAAAGTCTGATGAGTCCAGAATATACTGAAACTTGATTAACTGGTATGTCTTAATTGATTGTTTAAGCAAGTAAATTAGTCTGGATACAGTTTATTAGTGGAGGCAAAAAGAATAATCTCAGATATTTGGAAAGACAGTGTGTTCCCCAACGGACAGAACGGATAGCCAGCCTTACTCAGATTGCATCTCTCTAGAGCACGATTTATAATATATAGGACAGGAAAAAATTGTTTGCAAACATATGGAAACATTTATGGATTCTAGCAAGCATCTGGAATAAAGTTATACCATTACATATTGTTAGGACTCCTAAATGAAGGCTTCTAGCTTTAAAACAAGCATTTTAGTTTGTTTTTTTCCCGTACAATCTTTGCCCTTTAATAATAGTTTCAAGCCAGTCACTTTTGTTGCTCATAGTTTTTTGTGGGTCATTTTTTTTGTCCTGTTAGGTATGCCTTTCAGGGAAGGAGAAGGAAAGGAAGACTTATCAAATTAACAACTACAGAGCTTATTTCCCAACGTTTACTACCCGGCCAAGTACTTACCAACTAACACTGGCCTACTGAAGTAAACAGGATTATGTAGAATATCAAAGTTCTATACCAGGTGGTAACCATTTGCAGGACCAGTATAGACAAGTACTAAAACCTGATGAGTTTCCAGTAGTTTAATTATACCAATTTGAAATGCCCCACTGTAGCAGTACAGACACTGCAAACCAAAGCAAGCCGCACCGGCACAATCCCTTTTTACACTACATTGGGTTTTTTACTAATAGAAACATCCTCAGAATATGCAAAAATAATGTGGTTTAAGGCTGTAAGTGGGTGGAGTGAAAGTGGAGGACACTTATGGTTTGGATTTCCAGAAATGCTCAAGTGCCTGGCTCCTAGGTCATTTAAGTATACCTAAGAATTCTGTATGCATTTATATATTGTAAAACAAATAATACAAAGAAAAAAAAATGAAAAAAAAAATCCGTCATCTTACAGCACAGCAGAACACAAACTCCAAGGGCAGCAACACTGCTGTTCTGAATACCATTGCAGTGACTGGGTGCGTGTGCGCATAAGAGACAGGACCATAACATGAGAATATGGATGGTGTCCTGCTGGTGGCCAAGAGCAATAAAAAAAGCACTATATACACACACAAGTCACTGTGACATGCAAAAAAAAAAAGCACAATTGGAAACAAAGATGATTTTTGCTCAACCTTTTCCAATTTGATTAAAGGGCAAAGACGGTAAGGAAAAACAAAAACCAAAAACAACACGAAGTGACCAAAAAGCAACCTTACCCCACCAAAACAATCCATCAAAAAAACAAAAACTTTACTTTAGCATGGCAGGGTTCCCAGTTAAGCCATAAATCAGCAGCCCAAAGCAGTTTAAAAATACTGAGAAACTGAGCTTGAGTCTTTTCACAAAGCTGGTTGACCAAAGAGGACACCCTGAACATCTTGTGTCCACCTCATCTGCTAATTTACTGAGGGAGCAACATAATGAATGCTGAAGTAAAGGCTTGAGCAGTGGAGGGGAGAAGACAAGTCATCATCTGATAGGGGTGTTTCCCTCCTTTGCAACTACCACATCTTATACTACATACAAATTATGGTTAACAGAGTGGCTCATGCATGCAAAGGACAAGTAAACGTGCGGCCACCTGCAGCTGGGGAAAAGTCTGACCAGGTCTTTAGCAACACAGACTTGGCAACCTTGCTTTTAGTACATAAATCAACACACTGCCTTGTTGAGAGTTCTGCCAGGCAGAAGAAAACAGAAGACCCTGTGGTGTGAACTTTCACTATTCATCCTAACTGGGTGCTAATTACAGCTAAGTTTGAACTATTTGCGTACTAACTTCATTAAGCAGCCTAACACCAAGGTGTCTCATCTCCTGGGGCATACCAGTATCCTATCGCTGTGTAAAAGGTATTTGTATAGATGCCTCCTAATATTTGTCACCTCAGTGGTGTCAAGTGGAAAAATATATTTTTCAGGTCTGGCTTTTAACTTGACTCACAGGAGCCTAAGTGCTATTAATGCAGCTGGTGCATGGTTTACCCAGCTTTCCTAATTCAAACAACAGCATTTACTACAGCCAACACTTTGTTCAGTTATAGAAATCAAAGCTCCCTAACTTTATATTCCATTAGAACCTAAACATGGCCTCAAACCCAAGTTTTATGGAGAGAGGAAAAGAAATAAGCCTAGAAAACAAAAAAACAAACAAAACCGACACATGGGCATTTTTAGACCTCAGTTATTTGATTGGGTGCATCTAGTCCCCTAAAACCCCCCCGAATCCCTGCTTTATAAGAAAACCATGTTTAAATGTTTTCTGTATTTCTCACTGAACTTATATTTCTTAAAAATTGTTTAAAATTAATGTAAATACTATAGTGTCTCTACTATAGCCAACAAGGAGGATGTATATACCACAAACACACACACCACAGGTTTTAATTAAATCTACTTTACAACAAAATCCTTTAAAGCAGCACCCAAACCTGGAAACGGGTATACATTTCAAATTCTACCAGAACATTGCTTGCACAGCTCATGTAACTTTTGGTTAAGCACTACTAAACAGCAAGCCATTCTGGCTCCAAGGAGGCTGCCTCTCTCCCATCTCGGATTCTATAAATCACTTCTGGCAGGTAGCTGGGAAGCAGCTGCTAATGATAGTTTTGCTCTGGAGCACAGGAAGTCACCTTTTAACCCTGCCTGCTGTTGTTTGTCTCTTAGAACTGTGACAAAAGAACAGATGCGAACAACATGCCAACTGTCAAGAGGATCTGGTCAAAACTCAACAGGAAACCTGTCCAGACCCACACCACACTGATCACCTAATGGGAATGCAACAAAATTCATCTCATACCACCTTTCCACTGAGGGTCTTTCCCCCACCCCCTTACATTCACAGGATTTGACTGAATGTTTCCTGCTCAAACCCTCAGTTATCCCAGATGTGCTGAGAAAAGTAATACATGTTTTTTTGTTTTTGAAATGAGGATTCAATTAAATATTTTCATGCCTATGAAATGCAGTGGCAAAGTACATCAGTGTCAAAGGAAATTTGCTACTTTTACCTTTAGATTTTGAATATATTCTCCTTTTAACTTCCCCATTACCCAACCCGCCAGTGTCTTATGACAAAGAGTGCATTTACACAAGATGCAATGAACGTGTGTGTGGGGGAGGGGAGAGTATGAGAGAGATTGGAGCCGAGCAAATAATTCACAATGAATACTTTCTTTGATTAATTTTGCTTCTCTGCTCACAGAATATCCATGATCAGATTGCAGTTTCATCTCATGCATTCACATTTTTTTGCTGTAGGAAAGGGCATGCGCCAATTTCTTCCTGTGTTTTTGGGAAAAACTCCAAACACATTTTAGATGCTGCCACAAACTAGATGTAAACAATACAAAACAGGGAATCTCGGGCAGTCTATTATTTAATTGTTAGTCAGGTAGGTCGTATATTCCTGTTCATTTCTTGATCCAAATAAACTTGTATGTACTCCTGATGCTCCTGTTTACACTAAAATTTGGCTTCTGTAGATAGTCATATAATTAATTTCATTTTTTTTCCTATGGAAAGTGTGCACTAGTAACAACTCAGATCCTCTAAAGCTTGTAGGAAGATAAAACAAAATTGCATGAACACCTCTTAAGCCAAGTCATTTGAAAACTTAATGTCTGCTGGCAGTTAGGGAAAGGGGGGGAATTATTTGCTTGCCTGTCTCTGAAAGACTAAACATTTGCTCTACAAATGTTCCAAGACTATACTGCTGGTAATGGGCAGCATTTAGAAAGCCAAATTTTCTTTGGGGTAGAGGGAGCAAGAAGTTAACAGAGACGTATCACTCACAGATGTTAAAAGAAAAAAAAAAAAGTCATTTGTTGACTGAAGTTGCAGGCTGGAAGCCATTTCATAATGTTAAAAGGATCCTTAATTATTGTCTAGGTGCACCACAGTGCTAAAACATAAGAACTTCAAATGAACTCTACTTACTGTAAAGACATCATCATCACCAACCTCAGCTTCATTGTGGATTGTTGAAGAGGAAGTAGTTGATCCTAAGAAAAAAAATTTTCAAATAAGACTTTTTTTTTTTTTTTTAATATTAAAACTACTGGCTATCTGGACTATGAGTTTTTAAATACACATCATGCATATTCTGAATTCCTATTTTTCAGGTGAACTAGACTGATACAACATGAAGTAACCACCAGGTGTTTCCAAATTAGTAAAGAACAAAAATTCTCTCTTTTGCTAGGTGTTAGGTGATATTCAGAAGGTTTCTTAAAATGATGCTGCAGTAACCAATCCTATTTCAGGATGGTAGAGCTATAAGTAGCACTCCTGATTATATAGCATTTTACTTTTCAAAGGGTGAGTCTCTACAAGACACTATGGCACCATGGCATCATGGTTTTTGCCAACGGACGCTGCCACTATGCTGTTGTAGCAACATGCTCCCTCATTATAGCGCATTGCTGTGGTGACGTAGCGGCCAAAAATAACTGCATGGCCAACAAGGCGCAGTATGCGCTGGTACTGCACCATCTTTTAGTACTTCAAAAAGGAATTACTAAGTGACGGCACAGTAACAAAAGAGCTGCACGGCCACGTATAGATGCGTCCAAATTACGATAAAGCAGGCCACTGAATAAACATTCAGGGCTAGACCTTTACTTAAAGTCATTCAGTAGAGCTTCAGTGAATCGCAACAACTGATCTGGTCCCAAATTCAGAAAAACTTAATGCTTTCACTTACAAAATAAAGCTCAGATTAGATAAAGAGTTCTCTTTGTGGTTTCACAAAGCAACTAACTACACTGAAGGGTTTTTTTGCTTTATATGCTATTTGTCTCAGATTTGTCCCTTTCCTTCCATTTCCCTCCCCCCATCTAAGCAAAACATTGAAGAGGGGATAGGTGTAAGAACAAAAGCAGAAAAAAATTTGAGGTGTAGCTCTTCTCATTAACCCTGCAGTAACCATTAGGAATCTATCCAATAATTAGTAAATTGCATCCAGGAAGCTTTCTTTAAGTTTATTTAACATTTTATTAATTTCAAACTGACACAACAATATTCAAGCTTTTAAATATACATGCTCATATAGCTACTACTGAACCTGATCATCATAGAATAACTTCTAGCAAGACTCTCTCAAAACAAACTTGTACTGTTACTATTTGAATTCTGATTCTTTAGTTACCTATTTAAGACTTGATAATGTACTGTGGTAAGCAATGAATTACCTTAATTCTGAAAACAGATTTTAAAACAGTGATTTTAACTTTGGTGTGTTAATATACCCTAAATTGATTATCAATTAAAGTTAGGAGGTGAAAACTGCATTTCCTCCTTGAGTATGCTAGGTAGAAACTCTTCCCCTCCATGCTTATAGAGCTGAAAATATTACTGTGATAGCAAAATGACAAAAGTCCTATGTAGTATTTCAGGAAATAAGCTAAGTGTTAAGTTTTATTTCTAAAAATGAGTTATTTAATATAATGAAGCTTCAGATACATCTTGATTGTGATAATATGACCAGATTTAACAGACAGCTCTGAGTGACAGTGAAACAAATTCAAACTTCACTATCGTCTACGTACACGTGCTTGCATGCACACATACATGTACAGAGAGAGACAGGGAGAGACGGAGAGACTAGTTATTAGTTACACTAGTAACTAGTTATTAGTTTTAATCTGGAAGTTAAATAAATATTTGGAAGTTAAATAAAAATGCACTCGACAGAATCAGTCTGTTCTGTTAATGTCATAAATACAGACAGCACTGATTTTGAACATTTCCTAAAACATAGCAATACTATGTAGTTTACATGTGACTCCTGAATTTGACTTGTTTCAGTACATCTCAAATTAGGGAGCAGCACATGTGACTGATACTATTTAACCACAATCTCCCTTAAAAAGAGGGTATGTATGTGCATTATAAACATATTGGGCCCCAGCATGAATGTGTTGCACTAATTACATAAGATACCACATGTAACACCTAAAGAGCTTATGGTTTAAGTTAGGCAAACATGAAAAAGGAACCATTCAAAAATATGGGAGTAGGATTAGCTCCGACTGTCACTGGCCACATGCAGGAATTATGTTTCTACTGAGAGAATCCTTGCTTTCCTAGTAGAAACTATGATCATGAAAGCATCCATTCAAATTTCTCCCTGGGGAAAACATACTCCCTTCCAGGGGAAAGATCTTCCAGGTGTCAGCCTCTAAAATATCCCTGGTGAGAGAAAGTCTCTTGCAAAAATGAATGCTTGTACACTCCCCTCTGGTTTGGCAACAAAGACAAACTTAGCAAGGAGCTGTAAAGGGCCTTAAAAACACATGGTCAGGAAGTTGAGAGCCATATATTAATAGTGAGGGCAGCTGAAAGCATTCACCAATTAAGAACCAAAAACATAACATACCAAGCTTTCAGAGCAAATATCCACAAAAACAAAACAAAACTCAACACCATAGTTTTTCACATACATGTCCTCAAATAAAATATGCACCATATTTTTGGAAGGCAGAATGTAGGAAAAAAACCAGATGGTTTCCTGAGTCACAGCCAACTGTGTGACTAAGTCCTCCTGGGAGCACTGTGTTGAAAAAGCATGGCACCAAGAGATTCAGGGTGTCAGCTGCTTCACCCTAACAGTCTCCTGGGATACCATAGTGCCTGGACATGGTCTCCAGGAGGACTTACTCTAAGGCACACAAGGCTAGGCCTCAGACCCTTGAAAGGGCAGTAAGCAAGACTATGACAGTACTACATTTTACTGTTCCTGATCAAACGCACGCGCGGATGCACGCACGCATGCACACACACACACACTGTACTGAGGGGGCTGATTTGGGGGAAAAAGATGCATGTTGTATGTGAGAAAAAAAGTGTGTGTGTGTGCACGCACACTTCAAAGATGAGCAGAAGGGAAATAAAAAAACCCCATGACAACTCTATGAGCAGGAAAACCTGTATAGACAATGCTGTGGTCATAAAACCAAAGTAAACAAAACAAATAACTAAAGACCAAAACACCACCCTGAAGGATTATTTTTCATTGAAACAAAATAAAGGGAAGGAATTACAAATGACAGATACACACACACACACTCTTTTTTGATTCAAGTTTGATTAAAGCAATGCAAAAAAGGAAAAGTTTCATAACCACTTCAAAGTCTGGGAAATTAACTTACAATCATGACTGAATTAAAAAAACAAACAAAAATAAAGTCCTTAAGCACTATAGTTCTCCAACTAAGTAGAAGCAAAAAACCAATTATCATAAAAAGAAAATGTTATTTATTCAAGTCTATAAGAAAACTCATAAAGCAAACAATTTTTGCAATATACAAACAAACAGCTTTTTTGTTGCAGGGAAGAAAAGTGACCCAAATGACAAATTATGAAACAGTTTATAGGACTTTTTTTTTGGGGGGGGGAGTTGCTAATTAGTTAGACCTATAAGTAGATACCCAAGGCATGGAGGCTGCCCCCTGATTTTGCAGGCCGAGCGCTGGCCCAGGCAGCCATTTTGTGGGTGGAGCACAGCAGGGCCCCATGGCAGAGGGGCTCTAGTGGTCCCGACCCTTGCCACCGATTGTCTGCAAGGGCTGTCTGTCATGCAGCTCTACCCCTCACCACCTGGTAGGGAGAGACAAGGCCATGGTTCAGGCATCCCTCACAGCCAATCATTGATAAGGGAAGGGGGCAGCAGCCATCTTGCCCACAGCCCTTCAAGTAGGTAGACTCTCTTCCCTGCCCTGCCAGGTTGATGCACAGTGCTGAGGACTGCTGGCTCCCTCTGAGAAGCTGGCATTTTCTTTTCCTTGGCTTTCCCACCCCCTTTTTTCTGGACATTGCCTGGATTTCGCAGGCAAAGATGGATTTTGTGGAATCCACGAAATCGTGAATTTTGTAGGCCCCTAGCTGTAAGAAATGCACCGTAATAGTTTAGGTCTTGGTGGACCAGGCTAGATAAGGTGGGGCACTGAAAAAGCATTTGCATTATTCCTTCCCCAAGGGACTACTAACCTAATTCTCTATTGAACAAGAACTAAACTTATTTTAAAGGCTAATTGGTTGACACTGCAGCAAGAAATGTGAGAAATGCATTCAAGTCAAGTTTGAAGTCTGGCTGTGTAACCCCTCCTCTTGAAAGAAAGAAACAGAATGCTGATATGTGCTCCAGTACCTTCAGTGAGGTCTTCAATTGCTTTCCTCACTCCTCTATCAAATGCTCGTGCATCAGCAGGGCTTTGAAAAGTGAGCCCAAACTTCCTGTTGTCAACCTTCCAGTGATGAAATATAGGGTTTGCTTTAGTGTAGATCAAGTCCTTTTTTACAAAGCATTCCAATACCACCTAAAAAGTTTAAGCACAAAGGGAAGGTTACATTTGTACATGAAGGGCAAGGTTTAGCACAGACCAGAATTTCCTCTTTTCTAAACACAGAACAAGCCACTTACGAATCTGTCACACTGAGTTACACTAAGCATATCTTCCAATAGAATTTTTTGGTCAAAAGCAGCTATAAGTGAAACTACAAGATTTAAAAAGTGTCAGTCTTATCATCAGTGAGGGAACTTTAAGGCCAAATGATAAAATCAAGTGATTATATTAATTAAGCTTGTACTCAAACACTAGCAGCATCAATCTACACCATACCAGTTTGCAAAGTTTTTTTTTAAGCTAGCTAACCACACTGTCAGATTTTAGGAGGAATAAGAAAATATGTAGATGCAACTGGAAATGACAATATTTTCTCACTTCTTTAGCTCCCATTTGAATGTAAAGCATTTGTTTTTTCTGCAGGATTGGAACAAAGCTGCTGATCTAAAAGACCTGAAGGAACTGAGTGTCATTTCTGAAAAGACAACTTGTCCTCGCATTCTTATTCTACTAGTGCAAACCTTGAATAGCATGCAGCATAAATAATTCATTGCAGTTTTTAAAGGCTTGCATTGCATTACTCGGTACAATGCCACTGGCTTCATGGATTCTTTACACTTCAGTTCACTTCTCACACACTCTTGTTAGATCTTCAAAAAAATAAATGTGTCAGTTTCAATTTTTTTTTTTTTTTTTTTTTTTTAGGAATTAAAAGGGGCCTTTCCAAATGGACACAGAACATTTAACTGCTATTTATAGGGGATAACAAAACAGCCAATTACAGTTTAGTATTCATCTGAGGATGGGGTTACTTTAAGCAATGCTGAATTGGACAAAAAGAAAAAAAGAAAAGAAAAACACCAATATGAAACACAGAAGTGTTTGATTTTGGGGGTAATTCTCTTAATTAAACAAACATAAACTGAATTAGGTTCCATTACCAGTTTGTCTCTTTGCCTTTCACCATGGATTAGAAATCTACTTCTTCCATTGCCCTCCGGGTACATGACCTTGCAGACGCCAACTCTACTGAGACCGCCTCCTTCTTGCGGTAACCAGCCCCCACTGGAGTCATCTCGGGTCATAACCACAGCTTTGACTCGTACAATATAGCTGTCACTGTAACAGTAACAAAAGAGAAAACTTTGTGAGATCATGCTACCTCTCAGTAGTTTTATTTAGGGACGCATCTAGCTTCCAGGTATTTGAAGAGTTTTGTCAAGAGAACGGGCGCATCACCCATAAGAGATGGAATTTACAGCCACAGCCACTCTACAAACAACAAAAATAGCCCACTCATTTCAGAACCTCAAAACACAAACCAAATAATTGGAAGTGCTTACAACTTCACCCCATCAGGAAGGGACCTTGAAAGGAAAGCAAGCCTTGCAGAAGTCTACAAATGTAGCCTCTGTTGGATAAAGAAGGGGCACAAGTTCTGTCAGCAATTCTTTTTGGTTTGAACTGCAAAAGGGATTCTGGTTTAAGAAATTACAGTGAGCAAAAAAATGCAAGGTTTTTTTTTCTGGGGGGGGGGGGGGGGGGGGGGGGTTGGAAGGAGAGGGGGAGTTAGAGGTGACCTCTCAGGTTGCCAGAATCTAAAAACATTAGGGCTTTTTACAATCAAATTCAACATTTTAAATTTCTATTTGGAAAGTCTTCTGTCAGACATACAACATGCTCCTCTCAAGGAACAACAAACAAACCTTACAGTATCTCACAGGAACATGGTCCTTTGAGATGAGGAACAAGCCACACAACAGGATTCCTTAGGAGAATGTAAGTGCTCTGTGGCACCATGATTCGGTACATAAAATCTTGCACAGTGTCCCATTATTGACCTCAATATCAAGACGACTGGAAACAGTGATCTAAGAATCAGTTTGGATGCTTGATTAGATGAACCTATATACTAAGCGCAGCTTATATATCATATGCAGACTTGAATGAATCCAGTCAAGGAAATCTGAGGACTCCTAACATTGCCAGACTGGTCTCACCACGTTACTGAAAGCAACAGAAGAACATCATTTAGTGTGTAAGTTCAATATTTACTCCTGTCTGGATTTCCTATGAAGGCAAATAAATGGTAGTCCTTGAAGGTAGAGTTGATACATTATTGTTATTACTGGTTGGGGGGTGCCAGTACCTTAGTAAATGCATCCCAAAAAAGGGACAACCCTTGCTTTAGGGAGCTTACAATTTAAGGACAAACCAGGTAGACAAGTAGACTGTCATTGTATGCTTCCACTTACTTCACAGTAAATGGTGTGGCAAACAGGAACTTTGGAACAAATCATTAGGTGGCTTGATGGCTCTCCTTGTTTGGTGGAGACCAATGAAATAGTGCTGGATTTACAATGGATTCAAGCTGCCATCTTCCTCATTTGATTAGTTCCTGGCCTCTCCAAGCCCTGCCTGCCACCCATCACAGCTCCAACTCTACAGAACTTAAACTGATCTGCACAGAAACCACCTAGAACTAGTCCCAAGCCAACATATGCACATTAAAAGCTGTTAAGACACCAGCTGTAATACCACAGAGGCTTCTAATCAGTTCAAAGGCAGCACCACCCATTGCAGTGACCTTTACACTTATGATGCAACTTGTGCACTTTTTGCAAGGGTGGAGGGGGGGCACTGGGTGGGGACTGGGAACACAGCAAGAAAGAAAAAAGTGAAACAAGCCTCCTCTACATGAATGTTAAAAAGAACGAAGAGGACAAATCAGATCACAGGCCCAAACTGTAACTGATCATTTATTCAGCCTCCAAAATCCATGCTCCTTAACATGGCAGCTAAACCCATGTGGCATTCCTAGAGGATCTTTTAAAAGAAATATCATTATTCAGGCATAAGACACGTTTTATCTTTTTTTTTTTTTTTTTTAAAAAGAAGCTGTCAGTATCTGAACAGTTTGACAGTGTTTCCAAGAGCTCAAGAACATAAGTAGTGCCATACTCAGTCTGCTAGGTCTGGACAGTGGCAGAAGCAGATGTTTTAGAGGGAGAACATTGAACAGATAGACCTAGAGTAGAGGTGGCTAACCACTGGTATGTATGCCACAAGTGAAACAGGCATCTTCTGTATGTGAGAGATTGGAGCGGGAACAGGAAGCACCAAGTCAGATAGGGCAGAGAGGAGAAAACAGAGAAGCACCTCAGGCAGGGGGAAGGGACTGGATTTGCAGAGGGCACAGGGATTATCTTGTGGCATTCCTGCCAAAAAGGGCAACTCCCCACTGATCTAGAGTGATGCAAGTAGATGAACCCATACACTAAGCACAGCTTATAAACCATACCCAGGCTTGAATAAATGCAGCATACCCTGTTCATTACCTCTCCCTAGCACCCATCATCACTGGTTTAGAGATGCCAGAGGATACATCTGACTGGGATGACAAGAACAGTCCTTTCCCACTTGATGTCCAGAGAAGCAGCAGCAGCATTCTCTACTCCGTGTTTGGTAAAGCTCTCTTATTTCTGAAGTGGTACCATGCATATTCTGTACTTCACTGTAAAGCATTGCTAGTGGATGTACAAGTTGCAGTTCTCTAAGGTACCCGTATTTTAATGTCCAGTAAATCAACCAGCCTGTTTGCTTTGCCTAGTTACACAGCTCACCAAATGTTTGTTAAAAATAACATCCTGTTTATTTCATGTTTTCCTTTCCCTGGAAGAGCTTATTTTCCCCCTTTAAATAACTTCCAAAAAGCATTTAAAAATAAATCTTGTAGGTAATCCCAAATTACTATCCTCTAGAAACCAAACACTCCTTCATGGTTCTTTGCACCCAGTGGAATTTTACAGACCCAACCAACAAGGTTTGTCTGGATATGGAGAAATAACAGAGGGAGATACAGGATATAAATAGGGTTTTAGATTTTAAAATCTTTTCACTCCCTGCTTCCTCCCAAATAAAAGTCTCTCCATTTCAGCAACCCAGCGGAAGAAACTGATGCAGTAAAGATTTCCTGTAAATACTACAAAAAGTGTGGCAATTTGTGCAACATAAAAATCATCAACTAAAAGGCAGCCTCTTGGCTCACTCAGCACCATTTTGGAAAAAGATAACAAATGATAGCGAGGGCCCCCCCTAAAGTCATGTTTGTTCTATGCTTCAACCAAAGGATTAGTAGGGAACAGGAAAACCTGGTAGAAAAACAGAGATTATTTTTCCCTTGCATCCCCTGGATCTGGGAAGGAGGAACCTCAAAAGCACTAAACATATCAGATATCTGTGAGACTACTAAAGGCAGATGGGAAAGTTTCATCTGGCAGAACCCAGAATATGGCTCATGTAGAAGCCCGAGCATTGAGGCTATAAAGGCCTGGACAGATGCTCTGTAGATTCCAGGTAAGAACTCTTTTTCCGCAGGGAGCTTTAAAATACCCACCCAGACTTGAGAGGTCCCCAAAAATGAAAGTTTTGTCAAGACTGACAAAGAGAATTCTAACACCCAAGACACTACTTCCAGCAGTAAGAGTTAGCAGTCACATTGTCTATTGTGTAGTGGCACTGTTCTGATGAAACTTCCCCAGACCAATTCCTGCTTGGATCCATTTTGAATTTACCGGTGCTCAGGTTCCTTTCCTGAAGATGCGTACAGAACAGCTTCAGAAGTACTATTTAACCTTTTAGCATGGATTGCATTTCCTTTAATGCATGTTTGCAGAAGCAGTGTTTGAACTCCCCTAAAATTTCACCATTGTTTTTCCACTGGTCCCATAAAAAGTCTTCCAACATATTTCAGTGTTGTTAGGAGCTGCTTTGCTTTATTTGCTTTCCACAAACAGAGCTACTTAGGGGGATGAGGAACACAAGTTACCATGAGGCAAAAAGGGTAGAGGATTACTACATCTCACCTGCCCTGCAGTAAATGCCCCAGACTAAGTGAAAGCTAATTCACAACAGCTTAGGTCTTCCATCAGATTCCTTCAAGATTTAAATTTTTTGTTCCATTCCAAATGTTCCATTTTCTCAGATAATTCTTTCTGCCCCATCATCATCGACAGGCTTCACATCTTTTTTCTTGGTTAAAGAGGATGTACCTCCAGGTTTGAGCCCTCCCTACCCATTGTATTTACTTTCCAGTCCTAAAGCAAGTCAAACAGATTTCATTATCATATCTAAGCTGATATTGTAACCTATGTCTCTTATAACCTTTACTACCAGGCCTCCAATTATAGCCAACTGTTTAACAGCTGTTTTACTGGGTGTTTCAATTCAACATCCACCCTGGGAAAAGAGGGACGCTTTGCTAACTAGAACTGAAAATTCTTGTTTTGAGCCATATTTTTGGAAGTGAGTAGGTTTGGACAGTTCCTGGCATCAACCACGAATGCTCTACAAGCCTGATCCAAGTCCAATTATAAGCCAACCAGAGCTCTGATAAGTTTTAATCAGGCCTGATACTTGGAGATGAAATGAAGCAAAAAAACATCACTACGAGAAAAATCACACAACTGGCACAGGAATAAGGATGCAAATTAAAACCACACAAAACTGTAGGATGAGGAAGACAGCCACAACAGAAAAATTTAATTCAAAGAATCTCTCTCTGCCTGCAAATCAGGTGAGCAGGTACATTTGCTTAACTTGTTGCAAGTGACTAGACCCTAGTTACAGAAGCTAATATGTTTGTTTGCAGACCTCTGAAGTCCAGATTGATAGAATCTGGCCTTAAAGAACCAAAACAAAATAAAAGATCAATTTCAAAAGTCAGTTCCCCCACACACCACTGCATTTGCCTCCATGCTATTTCGGAGAATTGTAAAGAGCTCTACACACAGAGAACCATAAGAGCCTAAACTTCAGAGGTTTATGGGTTTTTTTATTAAATTACATCTATTGCTGTCTGCCAAAGCTTCCTTTTTGCAAGGTGGGAAGCTTACTGAATTGATTCTCTAATACAGTGAGTTGCACTCCTGTTGACCGCACTCGTAGGAGGTCAGGTTTACACTGTACACTCCTTAGAGTAAACAGGATCTCCTCCCAGGTATAAGACACGGTATGCTCACTATTTCCAAACATATAGACTATTTTATGGGATCTGGGATGATCAATTATTCTTTGGCTTTGTGGCTATGTCACTAGGATGGGACTTAGATGACCAAGGTTCAGGTTCCCAATTCTGGTCATAAAATAAAATCTAGATTGGAGTTTGCTGAAAGTTTCTACCTCCAAGATTAAAATAAGCAATACTTTTATATCCCATGACACTGTCAATAAACAAATGGGGAATGCTAACATGCTACAGTGACATCCATTAAAAGAACCTCACCTCATTAGCCTGGAAAGTGATTATTTTCTTCTTAATATAATTTTGTATAAATGTATCACACGTTGACTAGCTGCAACCAGTTAAATATTCCATAGTTTAACAAACAAACAAAACACTAAGTTCAGAGCAACAAGAAATTTTAATTTATAGAAGAAAAATGGGATCTTGTATACAACAGCCTTTTACTATTACTGTGCTGCATTTGCTTTTAGAGAAATATAAATCAAGCATGTAAAATATTTGATTAGTTTCAGTTAATGGCATATTGATTACCATTAAGATTAGGTAAATGCATGTCTTTCATAGTAAAGTAAACCGCTAAGGAACCAGAAGTGGCTTTAATTCCTTCTATTTTATTGGCTTCTAAAACTTTAAGAATGACCTAATTGTTCGGTTTATGGCCTATATGCTATTCAGTCTGTGAAATATATTCATAAGGACAAGTCATTAGTTAATTGGAATATTTAGCTATTTTAACCATAATGATATGTCTTAAACAGTGTTCAAAGCTCTAGAAGAAAATCTCTCTTCAGATTATCCAGCTGTATGGCAGGATGCCAAGCCTTTCTATCACTGTTTCAAGGTTGTTAGCCCCACCCAGAACAAAAACCATAAGGACTAAAAGGTACTGTGGAAAACCACATGCTGTTTTTATTGGAAGGAAAATATAACTTGTTTAAAATGACAGCTCCTGGGTATACTTTTCTTTTGAAAACTAGTAAGATTTTTTTGAGATAAAAAGGAGATAAACGAACAACACTGTAACAAGGAAATTGCTACTACTACTAAATTACCAATATTGCAAACTTTTTCTTAAAAAAACAAACAGATTTATGAAAAGACAAGATGTACTGAGAGTACTTGCAATACAGAATACATTTTACTTTAAATTATCAAGGATACCGCAGAATTGCTTCTTGAAGTGTGAATGTGGTGGTTATTACACAACACCTATTTGCATTAGCTATATCAGTTAAAATAAATACACCATAATGAAAACCAAGCAAGTAAAAAAAACAAACAAACCCGTAAATCCTGCTAAGTGCCTACAATGGATCTTGTGGTAATTCACTATCCAAGATTAATAACGAGGGTTTAATGTTGCTTTTGTCAGGTGGGTGAAAGATCTTCCCCTTCAGATTTGGGACCGGGGAAATAAGAGGCTTGAGTATTTTTCTAACTACTAGTCCTTATTATGAGAAGCCAGTTTCCTCCCTCCCTTTCCCCCAAGCCATTCAGCTCTATGTCTGTAAGGTCTGCTTCCCTTCACAGTTTGATTAATCTGCTTTCTACCTCTCTTTCCCACACCCTACCCCATTTGACAGTGATTAGAATTTCATGACCCTGCTGAATTATTTTCCTCCTCAGCTGGTGACTTGGAAAAAAGCAAAAATAAAAAGGGAGAGATAAATCCGGGGTGAGATGGAAGGAATACAAGTTGTTTGCAATCACGAACTCAACCTCTGGCACATGACCTATTTAGAGATCTACAAAGGGCACACTTCAGATTTTTTTTCTCTTTAATATAAAGTCTCGTTTTGAAATATCATCCTTGAAACTTTGCTGAAATTTCTCCCTGCAGTTTTCTCTTTTCTACCATTTAGCAAACAGAATTTGCCCATTGTTCAATGTTGCTTCCACTGCTGGCTGTCATCAACCACTAAAAATTCTAATATCTATGATGTTACCACTGTCCTGGAAATGGGGTTTGTTATTTAAATGTGTAGCCTCTCTGAGATGGTTTTAGTTCAGAGGCAACTGAATACCAAGCAGGAGTCCTTAAAACAAGTTCTCTTGCGGCAAGGCATGGAAAGGACTCTTCCAATCTAATGGATTACCATTTTAAAGGTACAGCCACTTTTGGGCCAATGCTCTTTTAAAAAGAATGGTCATATTAAAAAACAAACAAACAACAACAACAACAAAACAACCAACCCAAAACAAGCACTGTTTCCTCCAATTCCTGTTCCTCTCCACCTCTTTTAAAAGACAGATCCTAGGATTACATTTGTAATTGCTAAGAAGTCTAGCTGAAGTTTAAAATGTACTTACTACTTTCCTTTAATCATTCATTAGACTTTTAATGTCTAAAATACTTCCTCTGGAAGAGTTATTTCAAGTGTACCCTTTACAAGCTGGCAATTTTTTCCTACAAGTTATATTTGTATAACTGCTGTTCCTCAACATGAATACCAGAGCTAGCCATGTTCTCTATTTCTCCTCTACCCATCTCCTTTTTACGTAAGATGTACAAGGCTTCCCAGAAATCAGCATCGTAGAAATCAAAGTACATTGCTCTACACTGAAGATTTGAGATACAACTTTTTTCTCTACTCACTTCCCTGTTTTGTAGATTCCTCACAGGTAGAAAAAGCAGATTACATGATCAAAATATTTTCTCCTTTGAGTGTTTGTCCATACACACATTATATTTGGCTGCACATGAGCTCAAGCTCAGAGAACGTTCTGCCCTAGCAGTACTCCTACAGTATACATAGGCTCTTTGACACTGTTGGCTCAGTTAGACTTTCAAGCAGGGGTGGGCAAAATGCGGCCTGTGGGCCAGATGTGGCCTGCCAGGCCATTCTATGTGGCCCACTCCGCCCAAAATAATTGCCTGCCCCTGCTTTAAAGTTATAAATGCTCAAAGTCCTTTATGGATATAATGCCTCTGGATTCTTGGGAAGACCTTACTGCAACCAGAGGGGCCACCTGCAGCCAAAATGACCCTGACAAGCCACTCTAAATGTAGCTAACACTTCATCTCTCAATGGTAACAGGGGTTGTTTTGAGATGGGCATCCTGGCTCCATGGTTTTCATTTCCTTAGGATGATTGCATAATGCAGTAGAGAACCTTCCCTTTAAGGAAGCAAAACTTTTCAGCTCTAACACAGACAAGAAACTGCACACCTTAAAGGACAAGGCCACACTCCACTTCTAAGGTGTTTGATACACTTGCCTCAAAGAGAAAGCACAGACACCAATCCTATCCCCACTCACAAAGCACACCATTACTACATCTTCTGCTCGCCTTTTATGTACTGCCCCCCCCCCCAAACCTTGTGAGGAAGCAACAAAGCTTTCACAAGAGAAAAAACCCACTTCCAGCAACATTCCCTTCAACTCACCATTCCCAAGCAATAGGCCAAGTGTTGGTTGGAATGGCTGACAGATAAACTCTATTCTTTGGGGTACCATCCCCCTCCCCCACAACCCACATGCACACACTTTCCCTTTGGCCTGTTTCTAGTATGCCTGGACCTACAGTCACAATAGACCAATGGGTCCTTGATACCATAGAGTTAATACCTTGCCCCCATTTATTCTTATAATCACCCCTTTTTAGGGACGAAACCAAGACCACAACCAAAACATGGTTTTTCTGTTTGGACTGAGTGTTGGACCAAATTTATGATAAGAATACATTTTATGGGGATGTTACTCCCTTTCAGCTTATATCTAACTTTTATTCACTTCAAAAATTGGTTGTCCCAGGTTTCTTTATGGTCAGCGTAGGTATAACCAACCTAAACCCTCTCCGCCTCCCCAAGATTTCTCATTCTTTGGGCAAAGACCCAATATTTTCCTTGGAAGGACAAAGAGCCCTTTAAATCAGACTTGGAGACTGAGCACTTTGGGACTGCTGATAATATTATTGATTAGGCAGTAACAAAAAAAGCACACCTACTACATTTTAGTATAAACATGACATGAAAATGGTCAAGATATGAAAACGTTAAAAAAAGAGTAGAAAAAGAAAAGGAGGTGTGGTAAATTTTAATATACAGTTATAGCTTGTCAAAGTGAGGCTGTCTATATGTATGAAAAGCAAGTATGTATGAAAGTTTGGAGTTCTATTTGTGCTCATGTCTGCATCAACACCTGAATGTATTTGAGATATTCTTTCTATAAATGTTATTCTAACAGCATCGTTTGTGATATTTCAGACTAACCAAATCTGAAGTCTGAAAACAATATGGTTTGCAAGTGCAACACAAAGGCAGAGAGGATGTGGTACTGGAATTGTAATTTTTCTTTTAGCCAAACCAAACACAGAAAAGAGTATTAACTGACCTTAAAAATGCCTCAATCAAGTAACAAGCAAAGTGATTTGGTCTACCGATACTGACAGAATGCTTTACTACAGAGGTTTCCTCACTGTGGTACATGTACCCTTGGGGGTATGCAAGGCATCTCAGGGGGGTACTCAAGAGAAACTGTGTAATGATGGATTTATTTTTTATAATAACTGGCACTTAAGGGGTTAAAATATAAAACATAGGGGGTAGGTGGACAACTGGTAAATCTGGAAGGGGGTATGCAATAAGGAAGAGTTTGGGAACCTCTGCTTTGGTACATGTCCAGCAACATTCTCCATAAAGATTTTCTTAAATAATGCCTTATACCTTCAGTAGCAAATAACCTTTTCCCCACCTATGGAGCTCTCCGATTCTTAGTACTTACTCTACCCAAAACTTTCCTTCAAGCTCTGACACCAATTTTCTCTCCAAACTCTTTCATTCAGCTCCATGACAATGTCCAGCTATTCGTCTGGGGGTTTTTTTTAACCTGAATTTTATTGCATTTACAGTACATTTATTTGTAAGACAACAGATAGATTCTCCGGCTTGCATGATACTTTCTTCCTGAGCTGCTTTACTCCAAACAAAGTCCAAACACTTGAGTTTAGCTCATAGTCTCATTCCTCAGGATAGGTTTTCACAACAAACAGAAGATGCAGAAAAGCTTGAACTAACGAAAGCTCTTGCTACTTCACTGGCTTTCCCCACAGAAGCCTCTGTAAACAACTCAGTAGAGACTGATTTTGGGTTTTCGCTGTGGGTCTCTCTCCTGCCTCACTGACCATATGCTTGTTCCCAAGTCATTTGTCTGGAGACTACATAAGCTGCATACTGACTTCTAAGCAGCCTGGCAGGGAGGCACTCCAACTACGGCGCTTTATACAAAGCACCATGAGCTACAGTGCCATTGAACCCAAAAAGCGCTTGCCTGTTGGGGGGTAGGGGAGACTCTAAGCCTGCCTGCACTGGCCTAGGCCAGCAGGTAGGGACGCTCGAGCAGCCCCCCCAAGATGCTACTGAACCAACGCTCTCCCCAGGTCTGCCTTAAAGCACCCCTGTCTGATACTACACCAGATGTGGGATACATTTTAATGTGATCAGACATTTTAAAAGTGCTCTGCAACTTTGTTGTTTTATGGCTACAGAGAACTTTGGGGGGGCCCTCATAGCACAAAAATGTAACGTCTGTACATACCCAAAGAAACTCAGACTCCAGGTAACTAGAGCCCTGGTATGCATGTGTGCCCTTCCATGCTTCATGTACTTTTAAATATCTACCCTAAAACAGAATTGCATAGGGTTTGCAAATAGTAAGGTTCCAAACATTAATGTTTCTCAGTACCTTTTCAGATGACTGAGCATAGCTGTAATTGTGATTAACAACTGGGGGCACTGAGGTGGTCTATGGCATTTGGACAGTCTTACTGAGAGGGACTGTCATAGACTAGAGAGAAGGGTCTTGCCACTGATCCTTTGAGACTTGGTCTGTCAAGAAGACCCATGGGGGAATAAATATCCTTGTCCACCCTTCTAAACATGAAGGATCGGAGGGATGGAAGAGGTCTGTGACTCCGTGAGGGAAAAACAGTTTCTAGGCTCATAAATTTAATGAGTCTCCCCAGCCAATTGGGGAAATGGCTTGAAAGACTGGTGATAGGAAAGGCTACATCTCCAAACAACGGCTGACAAGTACTCTGCAAAGGCGAGGCAGCAGACATAAATCTTGCCCTGAAAGGATTTCCTGGAAAGGACCTGTGACAGCACAAGGCAAAAGGGGTCTCTGTTTAAAATGACTGGTACAGGGGGCTGGGGACTTGTACATGGGTCTGAGCACTTACCCACTAAGCTGTGCTATGTGAGGGTGACCAGCAGTAATAAATGCTGAGCTTTTCTGCTGTTTGAAAGAATCAAGATAGCCCCTGGTGCAAACTGGATTGCTGCAAAAAGGTCTGCATTTTACCTTGTCCATCATGTTGCACTGTGGAGGTGAGCAAAAAGTTTCAAGTTGCTGGAAACAGGATGAGCAGCTGTCACCCAAGCAACACTGCTGCACTTTGCTCTAATGATTCTGGAACAGAGCTGGGAAAATTCTCTTTTTGGTTTTGATTTCATTTTTCTGCTTTGGAGCAGGGAGCACGCCTGGAACTGCCTGCTTGCATCTGTAAAAGACACAACAAAAACTTGCCAGGTCTTCAGAAGCTGGGCCAGACCCCTTCCAGCTAATGACAGATAGGTCTTGTTTTGCTTCCAAAGCTGTAAATAAGCTAGAGACTGGCTGACAAAAATCTTAGTAGGAGAAAAATGTTTTTGAAGGAAAAAACAAATAAACAAGGACCCTAGAAGCAATCATTCACCAGGGTGAGAAGATACTGAAAATGCGTATCTTAAAACAGGTATTTAAATAAGCCCTTAAATGAAAAGGGAAGGAATTAAACCTTTAAAACAAAGGGTTTCTTTTTCCTACTGTTTGTTAAATATTTAAGTTAAAAAACAAGTTTTAAATAGCTTAAGGGAAAAACAATGAATTTTAGTCAATTTCTCTTGAATAATATTTTCTAATCCTACAAGTTTACCAGAAACCTGGAGTTTTAAAGAAAAAGAGGGGAGAATTTTAAGCCTCAAAATATTTCATATAATATACACAAAAGCCAAGAGACAACAGCTTCTGCCTCAAGATTTTAACTACTTTGATGAGAAATGTAACTATTTTACATTTGTGCTGACAAAGACTAATCAAAATGGCTCCACTACCCCTCCCAATTCCATACACTGCACTAGTGAACTTCTGAAATGCCCCAGAATGCACTGCTTCTGAGAATTATGCCAGAAATGGTGGAATAAATGTTTAGAGTGTACTGTACCTGAAATAATTCAGGTTACTGAGGACAGAGGACAAATTGGCAAGGCTGCTCAGGAATGGTCTGTGCTGGGAGATGTTTCCATTGATGTAGTTACAATAGTATAAAGCTCTAATGAAGGCCTGATGCCCTCATGCAGTTTACCTTGATGATACATAGCTGATCCATTTGGGTTTAAGATGGTGAAGCAAAGTCAGTTCAACTGCAAACAGTTCAGTTCTCTAGAGCATGAGCTTCTCTGTTCTCTTCCTTGCTCCATCTCTCTTATCAAGAACACAAACTGTTATGAAACAGCTGTATCTGGGGAGTCAGGATTTCAGAAGGCAGTAGACTACCTTAACGACTGCAATTCACAGAGCTGGCATCCGGCTTTAAAGCAACCATCTAAATTGCACTCAGCAGAAGAATGTTATGGTATCAGAGGTTAAAGGTGGAGAGCATTTATTGAGAACAGACAAAGAGAGGGTTGGATCCAATGAAGAGGCAAATAAGTAAAGCTCCATTCAGGTCCTTTAGTAATTTCCTTTCATTCATCTTGCGCACTAAGATGATGTAATGTTACAGGAGAGAACCAGGCTGACTCCAGTATTTTAGTAAAAGCACATCTGCCTGGACGACCAGTATTACTATTTTTCCATTTGCTTGGAAAAGCAAAATTCACCACTAGAGATGAAATCTATTCTCAACTGCTCATAGGGAACAGTTTAATATAGCTTTTCCCATGATTTTTCCACCTGCCATGATCTTCCTATACAAGTCAAAACCCAGTGTTGGCTGCATACCAGTTAAATCTCTGTTTTGAAGAAGCTTTCATGTTCGTGAGGTACACCGTTTCTCCCACTGTGAATGTTTTAGCCTAAGGCTTGGCCTATGCTTAAATTCTGCTGGCGTGGCTATATCGGGTAGAGGTGTGGGGAAAAAAAAAGTAACACTCCCTTTGAGTATAACCACATCAGCCAGAAACCCTTACATAGAGGCAGTCCTACCGGCCAAGCAGTTGGTCCTTCTGACAGCAGAGCTTACTCCATTCAAAGTTAAACTACAGATACAAGGTAAAAAACTCTTGCTGGTCTGAGCAGTCTGTTCACTAGCAGAGAGTTTGCTGGCATAGCTCATGTAACTACCCTGGCAAATCCTCTTAATGTACAAGTCAAGAGCTGTGGCCTTCAAAAAAATTGCAAATTCACTTTCTGGAACAATCAGAAAAATCAGTTCAGAAATCCAGGTTCTAAGGATTTCAAGGACTTCCTGAGAAACTGATTTTGTTATACAAGGCTGGTATTTCATATACAAAGCGTCTAGACCTTCTGGTTCTGAAGATATCTTTCTAAATATAGCCAGTTTTGTTACATAAGTAGACAGATTGAAACAATACTACAGATATGAACTACTTAATTGCTTATCAAAAAAATCCCGGTAATGTCTTCACGGAATTTGGGCTGGCTATATAGCAATATTTGCTGTGGTACATATTAAAATGTTGAATTTGTACAGTGACAGTTGTTGAGAAATATTTAGGATCTTCTAGAAGACAGATTTAAGACTGAATACCTGCCATTTGCTCTTCGATGCTGCAGTACCAGGAAACAGAGAGAGAAAATGGACTAAACTGAAGAGCAAAGGAACTGATTTAGTGCTTGGACGTCTTTTTTTTTTTCAAACCAACCGTAATCTTTAAGTGAACTCAGAAGAGTAGAAGGGACAGCAGCTAGACAATGGGTGGGCAATTATTTTGGCTGGAAGACTACTTAAGGAGTTTTGCTGAGCGCTAGAGGGCCAGAGGATGAGAGGAGGTGGAGGGTGCTGACCCAGCCTCAACCCCCTGTGGCAATTTACATTGTCCAGGGAGGGGGCAGCCTGGGGAGATGCCAATTTATCCTCATCTGGCTTATCTGCCCCACACCTACAGCTGGATCAGTGGATGGAGTAGGTGAGTCCTGGTGCCCACTGGAGGGATAAGCAGGGAGCAGATCATGGCTCTGCCCCAGGCCTCCTGCTATAACCACCTATCTGTCCCACTGCCCTATCCCAAGATGAGCATACCCTGCCTATGGGGGTCCTAGGCTAGTTTCCATGGAGACCTTGCCCACCTACTCCATCTGGCACACCTGGTGGTGGCGTGGGGCAAACAGGGTCCGGTGGTGGCAGGGCATACACCTGCTCCCAGGTGGTGGTTGAGGGGGCTGCCAGGAAGCCAAGTGTGGCCACACCACCACCTCCATCCTGCTGCCCACCCCCTAGACTACAGCTCCTAGCATGCCAAAGAGCCATATGTGAGGATAGAGAGGGCTGCTCCAGGCAGAGCCTCCACACCTGGTAGAACTGGCCTTACTCACTATGGCCAGGTCTACCTCTATGCCTGAGCCAAGTGGGGCTAAGGGATCTGCCGCCAGCCAGATTAAATCACTTGGCGGACCAGATGCAGCCTGTGGGCCATATCTGCCCACCCCCGGGCTAGATGGCTAAATGAGAGGTGCATTACACATGGACAGAGAAATATTTTTAAACTTTGTAAGCAGCTCATTTTCAGTACAGTATTTTTACTCATACATATTGTCAGTTTAGACTCAGGTATCTGAACTTCTCAATCTTGCTAGGTCTTCTCCTAAATGGGTGATATGCATTGTTTGCTTCAGTGTTGATTTTAAGACATGCAAACATTTTAAGATTCATTACAGGTCATTTTACATATGGTAAAATTTTAATATCAATTTTAAGCAGAGGGGCACTGATAGAGATTTTGGGGGCCGATACCGATAGCCAATTTTTAAGGAGACATCAGTCAATACTGATCTGATTTTCAGTACAGCTGCATGCAGCTGGTAAGTCTGCTGTGGTGGAAGGGGAAGGGGAAGGGAAGGGCAGGGGGGCACAGATCAAGGTCCCTGCAGTGAGGGAGGGAGTGGGGCTGGGGCAGGCACTGCGCAGAGCTGCAGCTTGTCCAGGGTGTGTGTGTGTGGGGGGGCTACAGTGAAATTTGGGGTGGCTGCACCCTCCCTCTCAGCACCACTGCCTGCCCTGAGTGCAGCCCCCCATGTGCCAGGAAGATCTGCACCTCCATGCCCCTTCCCTCCCCATCCACCACAATAGACTTTCCAAGCTGCCTATGTGAACGTGCATTTATCAGCCAAATTACTGGCCACATCAGGCAGATTTCTGATACAATCAATTTTCTTTACATCAGTGCTGATCCGGTATCACACTGATGTATCAGTGCACCTCTAATTTTAAGCAGCAGTTCTGAAGCGAATTTTGGAGCCACTCTCACTGAAACTTCTTTCAGGGTAGGCAGTGATCATGGTGTGCTATTTATTTACCAACATCTTAAATCATTTAAACTGTCCAATTATTTAGTTAATCATTTCCAGTTTTATATAAAACTTTCTGGAAAACACACTCAAGCAGTGGCAAAGACTAGTTTTCTTATAAGTAAATAATTTTGAATGTTTTATCTTATTTGACATTAATAATGCAATGGTAATTGCAAACAGAACATCAGAATTGCCCTTTATTGGCTCAGACCATAGGTCCATCTTGCCCAGTATCTTGTGTCTCAGTGCCAGAGGGTGGATGCTTAAAGAGATAGCCAGGGTCTCCCCCGGACTCTTCCTCTCTCACTGACAGGCTCCAGCATTCAAGGTCTAGGAAGTTCTAAGTCAGAGGCTGTACCCCTAACTCCCATGCTCAACAGCTACCGATACCTCTTTCCTCCAATAACTTGTCCAGTCCCTTTCTGAATATCACTAAAAACTATCAGCTTCCACAGCATCTGGTGGCAATGACAGCCATGCTTTATTTACATACTGCGTGAGAAAGAACTTCCTTTTGTTAGTTTTGAATTTACTACCTACTTGTTTCATTTTGTGACCCTTAGGTTCTTGTATTGTGTGAGAATAAATAATAAATCCCCATTTACTTTCTTTTCATCTTTGAGTATTTTGTCTATCCTCATCATGCCCTCTCCCCCTGCCCCACAGTGTCTCTTTTCTAAATTGAATAGGCTGTCTCCTTACATGGAAGCCCCTCCATGCTGCTAATCACCCCTGTTGCCCTTCTCTGTACCTTCTCTAATTCTTCCATAACAACAACAAAAATGCCTATTGAAGCCTCCAATAATATCTAAGAACACTATGGATTTGGGTATAGAATCCTCACTGATTTCAACAACCTCCCTCCTACCACTTCCTATTGCTCATTATTATTATGGTTTGTTTTAATTAGCAAGTTACTGCATGACAGATGGCATGCATTTCAGATCATATACAAGATAAATGAACTGGGCTTGTTTGGTACATCCAGACCCGTAAACAGAAAATTTGTTCAAAAAAACTGCACCTTGGACCCCACTTTCCTTTTTTAAGCAAGCACAACTAAATTTCATTCTCATTTTTTGGAGTACCTATTGGTCATAAACATTCCAGAGTACTGCTCTGATTAAAGGATGCAACCAACACAGTTTGACCAAATACTTACTGGCAACATAACTAATGCTAGCTAGAACGTAATGATGATTTCAAAAAAAACAAAAAACAGAAAAAAACCCTTTAAGGGAAGTGCTGGGATAACCGTTATTCCCATTTAACAACTGGGAAAACAGAGACATAGACATGCAAAAGATCCTTACCCCTACAACCACGCTGCAGTAGAACAGACTGATGCAAAACCTCCCAGACCTGTGCCATACCCCTTCAATCCCAGTTTTACCAGTTATCATATATACTAGTCTTACCACAAGCAATGGGAACAAAAATTCATCAGCCCAGCCAGACATCAAATACCCCATTATTCCCTACAACATTTAGTTTCAGGGATATAAACTACAGGTCCCAAGCTAGGTATTATTAGTTAATCTGGAAAGGGAAATTTATGCAATCCATATGTTAAAATATTTAGATGACTGAAAAAGGAGTGGTATGCAGAGTTTTGAAATCCACAAAACAGCAATTCACACAATTTTAGAGCGCACAAGAAATCCACCCCCCTCCTCCATTCAGCTCCATTTTGGTGACTGGATCTATCATTTCAATGTGAAGCCCACTGCAATGTTACAAGCTGCTTTGTAAAAATATTTTGCAGATTCAAAAAGCCTATTTCAATAATATAGCACATGTTCAATATGGTTCACAAAAAGAAGGGTGTATACAAGGGTATAATCACCATTTCATTAAATTTTTTGGACAGGTAAATACATTTAAAGAAAATGCTCCTATGCATAAAAAAAAAAATTACATTCCTAAACCATACAAACATTCAGTTCTCCCTCGGACTCTCCCTAATTCCCCTAGCCCAAAAACTGCTGGCCATAAAGGGGAAGCATCCACCAGGACAAGTTGTTTCCTAGGCAGCATCTATTTTCTTCCCTCTCAGCACTTTATGAAAGGTCGCACATTAGAGGATTGATATTACTTCACCAAAACTGACATGTGAAACATGGGAAAACACACTCTCCACAGACTAAATCATACAGTATTTACTTACAAATTATATAAAGGCATTAAGAGGGGGTGGGAGAGATGCAGAAGGAAGCACGAAAACAAAATCGTATCATGAAGAAAATACACATACCTGCAGGGAGATGCCATTTCTTCTACATTTTATACCCAGAGTGCTCTGTTTTACCATTATTGCCACTATAAACCTCCTGATAAAATAGAGTCTTTTGCTGACCTGAGTACCAGCTGGTTGCCTGTAAAGTGGCTTCCCCTCCCCATGTATGATTCAGCCTCCTTGACAAATATACTGCATTGTATGAGATGAGTCATCAGAAGGTTATTCTGCATATTACGGGCCTGTTGTATCATTACTCATATTCAACATCCTCCTTCTCAGAATGGAAGTACACTGAACTGACCAAAGATCTCCACCCCCCCATGCTCACCCAAGTAAATATTGCCTTTACAATAATTATTTAACTACCATAAATTAGTAACTCAAAAATTGCTCACAAAAAACACTCCGCTAAAATGATAAGTTACACAATATCCTCAGAATTATGATCAGTGGACTACGTAAAGTTACAAGCAGGTTCAAAGTTGAAAGCTGATACAACCTCCTGAGCGATCCCTGGTTGCACTTTGTATAGCATTAAACTGCTAGTACAATGTTCAAAATTGTGCCATGTTAGTCCAGGCAACTTAATATTTCTGTAAGCAGCAACCCCTAGCTCTCTGTAAGGCTGTCTGCATTACAATCCATAATCATGATTTAGACACTTGTTAATTAACAGAACTACAAGCACAGGGTGTCTATACACATGCTTGGAGGGTGGAGGGGGGCACTTTAATTAAAGTGGCTCTGGGAGCTGTTTTAACTGAAGCATCTGCAGTGTAATGTGTATTCAGCATCTCACACTTCAAAATCACAGCGGAGGCACTTTAAAGCTCATTCAACAAGCTTTAGTTCAAGCACCCCGACACCATTCTGAAATGCAGGGACACTAAAAACATGTGACATGGAAGCTGCTGGAACATGCTAATTAGCACACACTGGAGCAGAGGTACATCACATGTATAGGTGCCAACACTGCATTTGTGGATATCTACTGTCCCTACATATTTACAGTGTATTTATAAATATCAGATTTAATTCAATGCAAAAAGAAACTGTAATTAGTGTAAACATCAACAATGAGATAAAGGCCGAAATCTGGGAATTCATAAAAGTTTCTGTTTTGAACAGGTAGCATGTGTATTGTGCTTATTTTGGTTTTTCTTTTTAAATATAAAACATAACATTGCATGTGCAATATATCTTATAGAAGAATAATCTCAGTAACTTGTAGAGTATAGATACACTAGAACACTTGAGTAGATGGTTAATTTCAATCAACGGGACTCAGGCTCTTGCTTAAAATTATATGAAATACTATGAATCTGAATGCCCCCATTTTATTTTTAAAAACGCAGCTTAAAAGCTGCTACATCAGTGTTTAGAATGCCTCTCTCTCAGATTTAAAAGTTATAAATGTTTTCAGTTTCACCTGCGTTAAAAGTAGCCATCTTTCTTTCTTGAAAGACAGTGGTCTTAAATTTCAACATAAAACTAAGCAATTCCCTTCCACCCCAATTGTGCACAACTTAAAAACAGCTGAAAAAGTATTGTACAAGCTTCTTTTAAAAAGCCTGGAAAAGCCATCCGAAAGGTGAGAAAGTTATAAGAAACTAAAATGGGAGCTAAAAATAACATTTATGTCTGAATTAGATTATTCCAAAATGCTAGAAGAAATGGCAGGTGGAATCATTGCAAGTAAGACAGTATTAAAGACAACTATATTCCAAAGACCTCCTAAGGACACAGATAGCATGAGAAACATTTTAAACTTTGCTATACTGCAGTAACCTAGCAGTACCCCATTTTTGGTGATCTATCTTTAAAGACTGAGGTGACAGCCTATTACAAAGTTAGAGGAGTTGATGCTTTTCAGGGACTCAAGCAGGGTGGCAATACAGTCACACTTACATGTTTAATAGATAGAAATGAATCTGAATTCAGCCAGGCTCTGTAACCCACAATACTATACTGTTCACCTGTAAGAAGAGCAAGATGCTGCAGAATTGGAGTAAGCTACCACACCTGTAGTGCAGTCTAGGAATATCCACAAAGAAGCTAGCATGGAAGAAGTGGTGCCGTCACACCATAGATTATTGTGTACTTATAAATTTATGGTTCGTCTCTGAGGGGGGGGGGGAAAAAAATCAACAAAAGAATGAAGCCAATGTAGCAGATGAATTTTGTTTAACAGAGTTTACAAAGTTTCTCTGGAAAAAGCTAACACATTATTAAGCAGTAATCCACAACATAAGTTGTCATTAGGGCTGTGCGAAACACCATTGTTTCACTTGGATGTCTGTTTTGCTGTTTCAACGTTTCACCCAAAGGCTACAAAGGGGAATCATGAAAATGCCCAAAACATTGTCATTTGTTCACTGATTTGGATGCAAATTGCAGGCATTGTAGCCTCTTCCAAGGGCATGAAACTTGCGAAGTTTCAAGGAGATAGGTGGAGAGGTTTCTCAGAAACTGCACCTCAAGGTCTTAAAAGCAAAATTTGCCAGCAGCAGCAGCAGCTTCCTGTCATCTGGCACACAGATTCGGGGGCTTGTACCCCTGAGAGTGCTGCGGGGCTGTGCTGGACTCCTCCTGGAGGTGCGGGCCTCCAGGTCTGTGCCAGATGACAGGAGGCTACCACTGCCACCTGGTACCAGTGCTGGGCACAGGCCACACCCAGTGCCAGGGAAATCGGATGCTGCCGCTAGCCACAGGCAGCAGTGGCAGTCTCCTGTCATCTGGGCACAGACCTGGAGGCCCACACCCCTGGAAGGCCTGTGTGGCTGTGCTGGACTCCTCCTGGGGGTGCAGGCCCCCAGATCTGTGCCCCAGATAAGAGGAGGCTTCTCTGGTCCCAGGTTATAGGGCAAAATTGCTGTTGCCACCTGTCCCTGGCAGCAGCAGCAGCTTCCCCTCATTTGGCGCACAGATCCAGGGCCTCGCACCCCCAGGAGAAGTCTGGCACAGCCCAGCAGCCCTCTCAGGTGTGCAAACCCCCAGATCTGCGTGCTGGACAAGAAGGCTCAGGCTGCAGCAGCAATCTTGCCCAGTTCCGGGTGCAGCCCATGACCAGTGCTCATCCCAGGTAGGAGAGGCAGCCCAAGCTTCCTCCCACCTGGGGCACAGATCTGGGGGTTCACACTCATGGGAGGGCTGCCAGGCTATGCCAGACTCCTCCTGGGGGTGCAAGCCCCTGGATTTGTGCACCTAATGAGGGGAAGCTGCTGCCTGGACCACGTGGCAGCAGCAATTTTCTCTGGTCTCAGGCGACAGGGCAGCCTCCTCTCATCTAGGGCGCAGATGAGAGGAGGCATCTCTTCTTGGGGGTGCACGTCCCTGGACCTGCAGCGGATGACAGGAGACTACTGCTGCTGCCTGAGATTTGCGCTGGGCACAGCCCGCACCCAGTGCTAGAGAAGACATCGTGTTGCTGGCTTGAGCTCTATGGGACTGGTGGAGCCGACTGGGGTGCAGCCCGGTGGCAGGAGGCAGGCAGAGCTGGTGCTGTGCTTGGATTGGCTCCTCTAGCCCCATGGAGCACAGCCTGGTGGCGGGAGGTGGGCAGAGCCGATTAGAGCACAGCCCGGTGGCAGGCAGAGCTGGCACTGCTGTCCAATCAGCTCCGCCAGCCCCATGGACAACTCCAGGCAGGACAGCCATGAAATCACTGTAGGAAGCAGCAGCAGACGTTTATGTGGAGGGGTGGGCAATTATCAACAAAAACACCTTTCAGAACAAGGCCTTGAAAAATACTGTATTAAAAATCAAGGGGACTCACTTGGCACTTCAACCCAATCCAACAGAATGGTACTGCACCAGGACATATAATGTTATTGGGGAAGCAATCTGTGGGCTAGCATATTTGCCGCTTGTAGGAGACTTATTTTCTTCGAAGAAATCAAATCAAAAGGCAACTTCTGAATTTCTTCTAAATTAGTTCCTCCCACCCCCAAGTTTAAAGTTTCTCTTCTTCAACCCTTAATTCAAAAAGACCTTGGCCAACACCACTTTTTCCTCTTGACGTAAGTAGAGGATTCACCAAAAGCTCTCCAGAAACCTGACAGGATTCTCCCTTTAAAAATGAAGCATTTAAGGTTCACCAGAGCGCTCCAAGGGATGACAAGGTTGAACAGTCACAAACTCCTCCATGACTGTTTCAGGCTGGGCATAAGGAAGAACTTCTTTACAGTACAACCCCCAAGACCTGGAACAGACTGCCCCTGGAGGTGGTTCAAGCCCATACATTGAACACCTTCAAGACACATTTGGATGCTTATCTTGCTGGGATTCTATGACCCCAGCTGACTTTCTGCCCCTGGGGCAGGGGGCTGGACTAGATCTTCTGAGGTCCCTTCCAGCCCAGATGTCTATGAAATCTATGAAAGATTCTTTCTTCTAATTTTGAGCAGACTCAATTCAAGTCTGAATCTTGACAAATCGTTCCATTTCTTTCGAAAATTACCTTTAGGGTCCCTGTTTATGTTATACATACTAGTATAATTCCTGCTAAATGGCAGGGAACTTCAGCAACACCACACAACTTCTTTTTCTAGCTCACCGGTAGATACTGGAGACTCAATGGAGAGAAAGGGACCACGTCGTGGCACAATGGATTTCAGGTCAACATTTCCCATCCACTTCTGGCTTGTATACTGTGGAAAGTTATGGGCATTCCTTCCACACGTGAATATTTAATATACTTAATCACCTAGTAATCTCTGCGCAGAAAACTTCTAATTTTGGATTATCTCATTTAGGACAATTTTGATGCTTTAAGTATTAGAGAATCAAAGGATAGCTCTATGTAAATTTTCCCAATGATTACCTTCATTGTTAAACAAAAGCAGGGGAGGGTGCTTATTTCTAGCTTGAATTTGTATTGCTTCAGCTTCTAGATCTTGTGCCCCATTCTGTAATATTAAAGAGCCATCTGCTATCAGAAGCTTGTTCCTCACTTAGATGGGTCAGGCTATGATCAAGATGCCTCTTACTCTCTTGTTGTTGGTTTTGTTTTTTGTTTGTTTTTATAAATAGAGGGGTTTTTTTAGTTTCACTATTAGCAATGTTTTCATATCCAAGACCTTATAACATTACTGTAGCTCTTCCTTGAAGCTTTTCCAATTTGTCAATATCCTTTTTAAAAATCAACACCAGAACTGGACATAATCTTCCAGGAAGGGTTTCACTAGTACTGAAGAAAGGTAAGGGAGCTTAAAAAAAATAAAAGTGAAAAAAAACAACAACAGGCCAACATAGGTGCCTTTAATCAGCTAATCTTCCCCAAAACAGCTGCTGGTTATACTGTAGGAATTTATGCCCATCTCCACTGTGAAATCATCACACTTGGGTAACTGTTTAACATAGAAAAGAACTATAACAGTGTGTCGTTTTTTTCTCTGAACAGAATGAAAACTCTGCACTCTAGAACAACAAGTTTGATGAAGCCTATTTTCCATAAAATCATGATTATCATCTTTTAATCCTATGTCTGCTGCATCCTTTATTTGCCTTCCCATTATGTTCTTAGGACCAGTGTCCAACTAAACTGGCTTATATAGCCATCCCACTATAGTTCTGGCACATTAGCTTTTTCCTCAGCTCTCTCAGACTCCCAAGTTTTTTTTTTTAAATATCAACATTGATGGCTTTAAAAACTCTTTCGCCTATTCTTTTACTATTGTTGCATACAGGTGTGTACTTTTCAAAATAAATTAAACAGCTGTTCAACAGCCCTCTAAATTACTAATGCAGAGAAGATATTTCTGTAACGATTTATGAAAAAGAATCATCCAGCTTCTTTAGTTTAGAAAATGCAATATTTATTATACACTTCTGCCTTTTTTGCTTCATGGATTGAAAAGTCTGACAGTTTTTTTTATTTTTAGATCTATTACTATTGCCAATTTTATTAGCTCATGATATATTTAAATAATTTCATCTTGTTGACCATAGA
Organism: Crocodylus siamensis; assembly: GCF_052110815.1. Lineage (NCBI taxonomy): Eukaryota > Metazoa > Chordata > Crocodylia > Crocodylidae > Crocodylus > Crocodylus siamensis. The sequence goes on from NC_143395.1 coordinate 183,569,052, forward strand.
TTTTTCAGGGTTTTCTTTAAATCTTCTTAGTGTCCTTGTGAATTGTATGCTTTTTTTTTTTAACTGCTGATTGTTTTCAAGGAGAACACATTTCCCTGTTTATATTTCTATCCCCACTTTGCCTCTTAACCAGAATTGCTTTTAACCTTCCAGATTGAGGAAGTATGGCGGGGTTTTTTTGTTTGTTTTTTTTTTGACAGTGGGCATTTGAAAAATGCATTCTCTAGAAAAATCCTAATAATTCGTATTTGTAAGTTTAAACATTTTCTCATTTTGTTTTGCTGACCATTGTTTGAAACACTGAAAAACAGCAGATCTTTTAAAAACACTAAGTAGTTGCATTTTTGGTTAGGATAATATTCTATATACACATGGCAAATGAAACTGGATCATGACCACTTACATCCATGCCAATCATTAATACTCCATTCACTGATTAATTAATTAATTAATTAAAACAGGGACTAATATAGAGTTACTTGGAGTTGGCTGCAATCCTTTAAGGCACATCTGGATTTTCACAAGTATCTTTTTTAAATTCTGAGGATGTTTGATCTGCAGTGTAACTACAGCATAAATTCCACAAACTGAAATCCCATATGAGATCTCCAACATGCAGCAAGAAAGTGTTTAAGAAACAGCTCATTCATTCTACTACCTTCATCTGATTTGGTGATGGATAGCAGACAATTACCAGTACCTTGTCCTGTGACTTTTAGTTTATATACAGAACCAAAACACAGAATATTGAAGTTGTATCCATTTATGAATATATTTATCTTTCTACAGGTTATCTGTACCATTACTGCATCTATTAATCAGCTGGAGCTAGAGGAAAGCCAAAAAGAAAGATCTTACATTAAAGATGTGTGGTTCCATTTTGAAATGGACACTTGTTTGTCACCAAGCATGTATAACACTTTTTGTATTAGCACAGAAGTTACCTCAAGGTGGGGAAGGGGAAAATAAATCAGTACTTCCACACGCGACAGATGAACATACCCCAAGAATCAGCTGTGTTTAAATTTAAAATGCACAAAATAGACATGGTCCTTTTTAAAAGCTGAAATAATGACAGCACCTTCTCCAAATGCCAAGGTGAGTTCATGGAAATGGATGGAATTCCTGTGACCAGAACTTGAACAGGATGCCTTGGCTCAAAACCAAGACTGCAGGGCATGCACAGACTTCCCAATTGATCATTCAGGGCACTGTGTCCACTTGAAATGGATTTTCAGAGAAAGGATACATCAGCATTGAGGATGTGGAAATATAGGCCATCTTTAAAGCATATTTAATTTAAATTGTTAAAACAGTTAATATTGTAAGTGGACATAATTCATTTGATGATACCATCAATATCCAGCATCAAATGAGAGTACACTGAATTAATACTGGAAATATTACTTGGTTAAAAAGAGAAGGCAGACTGAGCAAGCAATTCTCTCTGAGCCAAGTGTTTCAAACATACCCTGCTTCCAGGCTGGATGTGGACTGCAGGGCTCCTTGTGAGCTGAATTTGGCTGCAATGGCAAAGCAAGTGGTAGCACCAGGGAGAGAGTTAATACATCATCCTCAACCACTGACAGGAGTCCTCAGTGGAACACTATATCCTGGAATTTGGCAGTGGGCTCTTCCCCCACTTGCCCCATTCCATCCCACCTGGGAGCTCTGTGGGCTGAATTCAGCCCACACATTTGACACCCCTGTTTTAAGCTCAAAGATTTAAATTTTGGAAATGAGCAGAAGAAAACCACAAAGTTCTAGTATAGGTGCAAGAATTATATGCAAGAAAAACTCAGCTGTTTTCCTTTTTTCCAGAGCATGATACCCACTTATCAATGTTAGCTTCATTACAAGCTAACTTTTAAATCTGTATTTTCTCAAATACAGGTACAGCATAGGAGGACTAAAGAAGTGATTGTTGTTGAGATGCTGAGAATATTGGTATAATTCAGCATATGCCATGGAAACTTAACATATTGCCAAGAAAAGTGCAAGTTACTAGAGTCTTAATAGCTCGGCCCACCTTTATTAGATTTGGCAATTAAAAAAAAAAATGTCAGCGCCTAATGACAAGGCTTCTATTCAAAATAGAAAGTCTAGGCAAAAAGCCAACTACTTATTCCAAAATGGAATTTGCATAACCACAAGAACACTTCAGGAATCCGCCCCCATTTCTATGGGAGTTCTTAAGTTCAAGCATGCAAACATGCTTTTGCATGGGCTTTCAGCCCATCCCTTCATGTTGAGGCATAATCTCTCTGTACTCTCTTCCATATGCTATTAAAAATTGCTGTTTGCAGTCGCCACAGATTTTAGATTGGTTGGAAGGAAGGGGTGGGTTTGCTCTATATACTGCTGCAGTTTATGCCAATCCACAGGAAATCCATCAGGGAATTTTCTAGGACCATTGCTCCTTCACCTCAGAAAGAGGGAAAGTACCATCCTGATCTCTATCCTCTGGGGGACCAAAGATGATGTCACTGTTCTTCATCTAAAGTGGCCCATCACCCAGCCAGCTTCCTGAGTTTTAAGTTGTGGGAACCCAATACTGGCTTCTCCATGGGACACTGCATGACAATCTCACACTGCCCTCAAAAACACAGAAGAGTTAGGAACATCTACAGAACAGTTATCCAAAATAAAACTGAAACCCCACATTATGTCCTGCCCACACTGAAAGCAAACATGCCAATTGAACCAACTAGCTTTCCACCATGAGACATTCTGTAGCACAAACACGGTTCTTAAACAACATTATATTCCATTTGCCAGCATATTCTCATAATTTAAAACTTTAATTTGCCTCAACTTTGTAGGATCACAACACAGAGAACTGCGCACAAGTGAAACAAAGCTTTGCTCCTCTTCTCTCACCCCCACAATTTTCCTGGATCTTGAAAACTTTTATTTGAAGCCAATTCCTATCCTGCTTCCAAATAGGTAATATTTAATAATAATATATAATCGAATAAGTGTGTGTATATATATCACATACATAAATACCACATCGTAAATTTTAGACATATATATTTGGTATTAAACTAACATTAGGATTCATCTCCAAACTGTCAGTCAAGACAGAAGCAACTAGTCAACATCAACTCAGGGTAAGCAGACACTGTAGCCTGGTAGATGTTATACTTAAGATGCAATTAACCAGTTAACCCTGTCTTAACTAGGGACCTGGCCACATGGTCTTTCAGTTAATGGTGTGATAAAATGAGGAATAAACCACAAAGTTATTACACACAAGGTGTAATAGGAATGACACAATAGGTGTAATAATTTTGTGGCTGCGGCCTATCATGCTTTTAATTAAATGTATGGCCAGTTCCCAGCCTCCAGAGCACATGGGAGTCTTCCAAGTGCCTTCCAAGTAACTGGAGTTCCCAGCTGGGGAAGTGCAGAGAGCAAAGCTTGCTAGTTGCCTTTGCAAGGGGAGCTTGGGATTAGACCCCTCGCCTGCACCAGCAATATGGAGCAATGGGATCTGACATGGGATTCCACAATTGCACCTCCTGCCATACACGTGTGCCATTGGCAGGAAGCATGATTTTAGGGATCCTGCATCAGATTGCATCGTGCTTTTACTTCAACATCTGTCAGGGGGCTGCAAGACAAACTGTATCCATAATTTTCCACCACCAATACTTATTCTAATGGTTAAACTGAGGGTCTGTAGTGATGTGGGAGTTACCCCCATCCTCCATATACAAGCAAGTTAAGGCGGCAAAAAAGGCTTGTACTGAAAAAACCCCCAAAAAACCCACCTGACTTCAGTTTGAAGGTGTGGAAAGTAAATAAAGAGCATAGCTGTTAGAAGCCTCCACTGTGGGTAATAAGGCAACAAGGAGCCTGGGTTTATAAAAACTAGTACAAAGCTTTAATTCCAGATAATCATTTATAGTGTCTGCCAACCAATTAATGCACTTAAATTCTATGTCAGTCTTGAGGCAAATATTAGATTCATCAGTAACCCTTCCAAGATACAAGGCAGTGAACAGACTTTTATAGCTGTGCTTACTAACAAACGTTAAAATACAACAAAAGCTAGCCAAAACCAACATAAAGATGGTGACCTCTGGAATTTGGCAATACTTGCAGATGTTCTAAAGGATGCCCCTGAATTAGTCATACAAGAAGTAATTTAACCCTCAAAAATTATTTACCTATATATTTTTCTAAGAAAAAGTGTTATTACTATGAGTGAAGTTTCCTATCGTTTGCAGCAAGATTAATAATACTACTACTACTACTACTAATAATAGAGTAGATACTAATTTGTTAAAGACACAGATAAACACGTACAGGAAATACTTCCATGAAGGTCCTGATCCTCAGAAGATTAATAATCTCCAGAATTGGAGACAAAACTATGACACTAAGGAAATAAGCAAACTATAAAAACAGGAAGAAGTGGAAGTTTATTTTTTTAATGTTATTTTGAGAGAATATTTGTTTTTGTGAAGCTTAAGCTGCTGGCAAAAGCCTCCATCTGCAGGTCATACTAGTCTATACAAGAACAGCTGCAAAAATTGTCTTTTCAAAGTCCCACCAGAGGTCTCAGGCTCTTGCCCGGAAAGGTCAGTGTGCAGATCTACAAACTATTTGCTTCATTAACCAAAGTTATTCCTTTTCACCTACTTTAAAAACCTTGAGAAGTTGTTCAAAATATTGGTATTGTAGCCACAAAGCCGTGTGGGTTATACACAACAAAATTAAGACATTCAAAACAAAGGCAGGTAAGGAAAACTTTTCTTTCAAGTAAGTATTTTACTACATACACCCAACATCACAGAATAATCTTTGTATTACACCAGCTCTTAGAGAACAAACAACTTAGATTTTACCACTCATTACAAAACTAGTTGATCAATGTTAAAGGCCTCTGCTGAGAAAAATTATTTTGTACATGTAAATGTTTCAAGATGAACTCATGCTAGATGTAGAGCTATTTCATAGATTCTTTACATTCTTTCTTTGTCTAGTGTTGCCACACTAGATTACTAGTACTGGACACTCTTGGTCTGATTTCATTTATGTCAAAAGGAGGCAACACCCACTTGGTTTTAGATCAGTGGTGTTCATTCTTTTGGCCCCATGGACCAAATGAATAGCACAGGGCCTGTCAGGGGGTCAGAGTGGGTCATAGGGCCTGACACCACCCCTTCCCTCCCCCGAATACCTGGATTGGACCACGGGGCCCAGCACTGCCACTGTCTGGACATGCATGTTGGGATTAGGCACTAGATCCAGCAAGCAGGGCTCGAGGCTTCCCGAGGTATTAGAGGAGCAATGCCACCATTCCCCTGCCACCAAATTTCTAAACCCATGAGGAACCCCATGGGCCAGATGACATAGGTCTGTGGACCAGAGATTGAGCACCCCTGGTTTAGATTGCTCCATAACAGAGCAGGATGCAGGAGATGTATTTAAGATGATGTTAACTGATGGCAGTACTTCCCAACACACTCCAGGTGAATCCACCATTCTCGGAATGGCACCAAAGAGAGCACTGCTAAGGAACAGTTCTATAAATATTTGATTCAATGGAAGTCCGAGATGGTTATTATCCTTCACACCAAGCTAATTTGGTTATGCTTCCAGGCTCACTTTATTTCAAGCACTCACATTTTCTTCCCTCTCTGATGCATGGATTTATTAACTCACCCCAACATTACCATCTGGTAGTAAATCCAAGTTAAAAAATCCTGTAGATGTATCTTAAGCCATAGACAAAGAAAATTACTCCACCAATGTTTTGAAACAAGCTTGCCCTCATATAGTGAAGGTAACACTGATGTTGGCACATTAGCAAACATTCTTTAAAACAAACCCATTGCACACCCATCTGTTTTATTCCAGAAATGACTCTGAAGTAGCTCCAAGATATCTAGGTAGTTCAATTTGAGAACAAATCACTCACGTGCACAAGATGAAGTACAAAATTAACATGTAAATTGAGTACACCCACACATACGTGTAAAATAGACTAGTGACAGCAGTGAATTCAAAAATAAACTTGAACCTACCTTTCGAAGAAAACATTACTCTTTCTGAAACACTTTGACATCTTTTGGCTTGCTAGAGATATGGCCATTTGTGAACATCAGAACAATTCATTCTATGGTGAGAGCGAGTCAGAGTTCCACAGACTAGAGCTTTTGGGTATCCTGTGGCAGAACGATGAACTTCCACAATATCTTCAAGCAACCAGGATGTGACTGAAAATTTCAAAGGAGTGTGTGTGTGGGGAAGGGGGGGGGGGGGAGGGGAAGGAATTCCTTTAGAACTGTAAGTCCGTTGAAACTAATTTCTATACTAAAATCAATCATTCAACTTTGGAGCATAACTCCAGATTTTGTGTTAGTTTGCAGTTCTCTTTTACACAGTGTGTTTTTCCGATATTTAACTAGCATTTTCCTGCAATACACCGATCAAAGGAATGGAATACTGAAATAATAAATAAAATTAAGTAATTTATGTTCGCAAAAGTACTAAAATCTCAGTCTGGCACACAGGACTGACTACACAGCTACAATATTTGTGCTGTGTGCGCATCTAGTACAAATGAAGTTGTATTATTGCAATTTAAGTTATGTTATTAAAAGATAAAGTCAACCACAAAAGCATAGATCTAATAACTCTTAAAAAGGTATAAAGTAGTAAATCACTTCATGTTTCTCTCCACATAAAAATTCATGTCGTGGAATAGCTGGTTTAAATCAAAAGTATAAAATTCAAAGTGTCCCCCTTCAGAACGTAATTTTGTTTAAGAATGAATTTATGGTCAGGTGTATGCTAGTCTCCTATCAGATTGGTGATCTGGGTTAGATGCGAGAAGTGGTGTGAACCCTGGCAAAAATAGTTGTGCCAACAGGAATGGCCAATGCAGATGCCCACCAAATGGCAACTTTTTTTTTTCCAGGAGAGCTAGTTGTGCTTAGTAGGGCTGTGCAAAGCTTTGGTAGCCGATTCTGTTCAGAGGAGATTCAGTAGCTGAATCTCCGAATCGAACTGGGAGACCCATTAAAAGGTCCAAATCAATTGGGAAGCTTCTGAATTGATTTGGAGAAATTTGGCCATAGACTAAACAGGCAGCAGTCTTCACCACGCGCATTCTGCTCCACTGTGCATTCTGGGCTGCGGCTGGCTCCACCCGCCCCGCAGAGCACAGCCCTGGCTCAGCACACTCTGTGCAGATCTGGGGGCACACATCCACTCCCGTGCCCTCCCAGACTGGCGGCGAGAGCTACCGGAGGAGCCACCAGAAGAGCAGCTCCTGGACTAGCACCATGCAGTGGTGGGAGCCCTCTGCCCTGCCTGGGCAGCTTGTCCCAGCTCCAACCCCAATCCCTGCCTTGCTGTGGGGGTCTTGATCTGCCCTCCCCATGCACCTTCCCTCCCCACTCCACCCACCACAACAGACTTACCAGATGGAGGCAGCTGTGTTCAGCATGGTCAAGGACTACTGTCTGTTTAGTCTATGACTGAATCTCTGAATAGGCACTGAATCAGATTTGGACAGTGATTTGAATCCCTGTCCCTCCGAAATTAGCCAAATCCGAATCTGAAGCAAATATTTGCTACTTCGCACAAACCTAGTGCTTAGGAGGGTCATTTTACTATATCAGGGCAAGGCACAGCTTTGGTGATGTAACTGCATCCATGCCTGGATCTCTTTGCTGGAATAGTGCACTGAGAAAAGCCCTTCTAGAGTAGTTATAGAAAGTCTGCATTCCATGACCATGATGTATGAGGGATTCCATATTTATTCTCTGTCAAAAGTTTTCAAATTTGCATGTCAAATGAGTTTGTTAAATTCTTCACATGCAGAATACACCCTGTGACCTGGTCCATGTTTAAAGTGAAATTTTATTCCGCCTTTTCCTTCCACATTAGGGGTTTACAAATACATTGGTTAATTTCCATTAACCTTAATTTCTCAGCATGGAAAGATGCCAACTATCTTTTAAGTGACAGTGATAAGCTGAAAAAGAACTATGAAAATACTTATTTTACTTCACTGTTTCCCTCCAGCCAATTTTTTCCTTTAAGTTCATAAAAGCACTGAGACTCCAACATTTTTACCTGTGCAAATGCCACAGCGCCAGGTGCTTTGAAAAGTGCTGGGCACTGCGACACTTGCAATTGTATAGCAAGTGGTGAAATGCATGTCAGTGTGAAGAAAATGGTGGTGGTGTGCTTCTGAACTAAAACACCTCAGAGATGCTTTAGTTCAAAAGTGCACCGCTGATGTTTTCTCCGCACCAATGTGTATTTTGTCACCTATACAGCTGCAGGTGGCGCAGCGTGGTGGGCATTAGCTCCCTGTAGAGCAGACTATATTAATTGAGTCTGCTCTGAAGCAGTTCCGGCACATCCAAGAACTAAAAGGTACAGGTATAAGTGTCCAGAGAAGTGAGCTAAAATAAAAAATGAAAGATATAAGATCAGTCATATTGACTTGCTTTTTTAACAGTCAAGTTTAACACTATTAGCCCTTCCTAATCAATACCAAATTGCAAGCTGGGTTCTGTTCTGCCTCATACTCCTTTAATGTTATTTAGCTCAGTATAGTTGAAAAAATACTTGAAATCTGAGCTGAATGCTGCAAAATAATTTTAAAAAATCCACATCCACTCTCCCTCTTCTCCCTCCCCTGCCCCACTTACGAGCAGAGAAGAAGACCTCTTTAACACAGGCCTTCCTCTCTTCAGATGCCTGCCAAACTGAAGGCTTTCACTGCTCTTCTCTGTTCCTATAAAAATATCCCAAATCAAATGCAGGAGTTAAGAGTGCAAGTGATGCTAGGAGAATGAGTAACAGTCTTTCAGTAAAGCAGACCTGACCTGAACTCCTGTCCTTACTCTTGTTACCAGGTGTACAGGTAAAATTTTCAAAAGCATCACAAGTTATCATTGGTGTTCAAACTTCAATCCCTTTAGGCTGGACCACCTGCACCTCTCATTAACTTGAATTCAAGTTGTAGATGCAGCACCTCTGAAAGCTAGGCTGAGGCAGTGCCGAAGTCCTGAGTGAACAAACAGATCAGAGAAATCTGGATTCTCAACATTTACCAACATGCTGCAGCCGAGTTTGCTTTTGGAAGAAGAAATGGGGGGGGGGGGGGCGAAATCACTCCAAGTACTCTGAAATCTTATTCTTTTTTAGGACATCCGTCAACAGAAAAACTATATCTTTGAACTAAAATTAATTTGCCATTGTATTTCTACCTCCTTTTCGCTCATGAAGACAATCATTCAAAGAAGCGTCAGCAGAAGATTGGGTGGGGGAGGAAGGATGGCAGGAGGGGAGGTGGGAATCTTGCATGGACTGGTACCAGGCATCAAGCAGCTGACACTGAGCAGTTTGACAACCCAACTGACCAGATAGGACATGGCACGGTGCCCTTTTTCAGTTAATAAAACCACAGTATTGAGGGTAAATCACTAGCACTTATTTGCTCACTGATAGGAATCTCCAGTACTCTGCAGTATATAGATCACATTATTTTCTTCTCTTGCCCTCACCTCTGAGGAACAGGACAATTCTGCCTGCAATGAACTACTGAACAGATCTCCAATTTTTTTGCTTTCTCCTTCCCTCCCATCTCATATCATTTCTAATAGACAACATGATTAGGGAGGGCAGGTGTGAGAAAACATTTCCCGCTGTAAGCTAGTGGAAGTGTTCTTTCCTAGCAGCAGGAATAACAGACAAGTTAGACTTGGGGAAGTATTTCCTATCTATACATGAAATTAACGTAGATTTAGTAAAATAAATAAATAAAAATCAGGCAGTGAAAACTGACTTGGCTTTACTTCAATTGTTGTCCATGTTAGAAAGTTTCTTTTTACATCTACTTTGTAATAATTCTTGCTAATACTGTTACTACCTAGCAAAAGAGAAACTGGTCCTGACTACATACATAACCAAAGCTGAACACAGAAAAAAAGATAGTTTGCCAATCTGAAACATAACAGAGTTCAATTTAGCTTCAAGCTGATAAGGTCCTCTCAGAAGATTCCCTTCACCCTTTAATTATTATACAAGTTCAGGCCAAAAAACACACAAAGTTTCTGACCTCTACTATGTCTTGCTTTCAAAGTAATTGTTGCTAAAGTGACTTTCATAAACCATACAGAAACTTAATTATTTTTATTCATAAAAGGCTGCCCATAAATCAAAACATAAATTTTCCCCACCCCCACCACCAACACTGATGCTCTCTACACCACATTCAATACCTCTTTCTTCATTAGGTTTTCATTAATTCTACTTGGAGCATCTTCCAGTAGGATACAAGTCTTCAGGTACAGAAATAAAAGCCTGACTTCAGATCTTACAGAGGTACCAGCAGCACTATTGAACACCTAATGTAGTTAAACATTTGAAACCATTACTGATTCAGTATGCAACAGACTAAAAATTACGAGTTCTCATTTAACAAACATTAAGGTAAAACCAAATCAGTAACTCCCATCCCTTAAAAAGGTAGCATTTTATTTCAGGTTTAAATATTGCTACTATGTCAAAAACACGTTTCTAAAGTATTTAAATAGCCCAGACAAAAAAAAAAAAATCTTCTGCAGAATTCATATTACACAACAATATTCTATATTGGATTACATATAGATACCATAGACACTTCTCACAAACTTCTGAGAAAAGATTGTATATTGCCAACACACACATCATAAATTTTCTTTTGATGTTAAGAGACTGAAAAGGCATATGTATTATACCAATACACAGCATCTTCATTTGCTTCCACCAGTTCTACTGCTATCAACTCTACTCCTTCCAGAAGTATCTGAGAGCAAATGCAGTCACCAGGGAAAGGAACAAGTGAGTGGGCTTGAGGCTGGAGAGTTGCCAGTACTGCAGAGAGGTGGCTGCTCACAGATGGCTGCCAAAAGCACTACTGCGGCTCCATGGGTGGTTCTTCACAACAGCCACCCTGTTCTCAGCAGCTCAGTGGAGCATTCTGCTTCCATCTCACTGCATTCCCTCCTTTGTGGGACCATGAAGTCCCCTTGTAGCCAGTCATTGGATGGCAAAGGTCTCTTTTGTAGCCCCAACTTGAAGGACCTGATGGGTTTGGGAGAGGAGGACAAACATGGGAACATGCTGCTTCTCCTGGTAAAGAATCCCAGCTCCCTGACATCAAACTTTTACTTCCATTCCCCTCGAGAACAGGGACAATGCAGGAAGTACAGAGTCAGGCAAGCAATAAACCCAACCTTAGCCTAAACTATGAAAACTAACACTGCCTCATCAGTCTAATAAAACTATTCGGAATTCAAAACTTGAGATTTGCAGAACCCTTAGAACTCGATGGTTTACAGGTGTTCACTTTAGGCATTTTTCTATGCAATGTAGAAAACTTTTTAGCTAAAAGTCCACATTTTTGTTCTTGTCTTCATTTGTTAGGAAATGAGGAGGAAGAAATTCAGGCTTAAGACCATTCTAGTTCAAGGGAAAAAGACTTGCCCAGTCCAGGACTTCAACAAAACACGGGTTCCAGGTTTTGAGTTTGCCAAGTTCCAGCCTTGGGCCTTGTTTGCAACATGCATGCCAACTAATGTAAACTGTGCTAGGGGCCAGAGAACACATTCCTCTTTCTTCATCTTATGAATACTTATTTACATCAGATACTTTGGGCAGGAGTAAGAACACTGGCTCCTCAAATCCCTTCTAATGCATTTTTCAGACAGTGCAAACTGGGGGTGCCAAACATATGGTCCAGCAAGTTGCTCAATCATAAATCCTTGCCTAAAATGGTAACACCTTCTGAATAAATAGGGGTAAGAGCCGGTCTTTACACAGTAATACAATTCTGTTCTCTACTATGTTACCCCACCAACTCCTTTGCAGCTTTCAGTAGCTTCTAGATTTTGTACAGGGCTTATTATTACTTCATCTGTGTCAAGCTCTATCACTTTCAATCTATCTGTTGAAGAATTGGACATATCTTAGAAATCAATGTCAACCAACTGCCTTCAGAATAAACAGCTAAAAGTCACTACGCAGCATGTGCATCTAAAAGTAAGCAGCAAAGAAAAAAAATGATGATATTAAGTCGCTCAGTATTTGACTCCAGCATTTTCTTAGTGAAAGCAATCAGATCAGTTCTACGCAAGTTCAAAAAAACTAAGTGGACAAAATTGTATTGGACACCTAATAGCTGGAAAAATAGCTCTAATGAAAGCCACAGCTTTGTTAGCAAGGACCCCAAGAAGCCCATTTCCTGCTGGTGGACTGCTGCTTCTAAGGAAGACGACCTCCAAAAATGCTGCCCTGAATCTCCTTTAGATTTCCTATTCTTTACACATCTCTACCAAACAGGTACCTTTAGGAATTTCAACCTGCACACCCTCTATTGAAAGGAAGCATCAAGCAAGCTTCTGCCTTCTGGACTTCTGTAGCAAGAAGACAGAGTAGTGAGGGGCTTAACCCATACAGCTGCCAAGCTGCTTCAGAAATACCTGATCGCCATGGTTCTACCCTTCTTCTAGCCTCCAATTTTAGAGTCTCCTTTTCTATAAATAACTTGTGTCCATCTTTGAAACGGCTCTTAGTTTTTTCTAAACAGATCTGATTCTCATCAGATTCAGTGATTTCACCACATGGTTCAGAAGACTAGCACTTAAATCTACTTACTGATTTCAATCTGTAAATCTTATTGATTTCAGTCTGCCTGACAAATGGAACAGCAGAGACACTGAAGCTGGTAAGAAGCAAAGGAAAAATACTTGTGAAGATGCTGCCAAAGCTGAACAACATGAGCCATGTAAAATTAAATATTTATTTTTTGAAAAAAAGTTTCAGTTTTGGTTGTGTCCCATTGCTTAGTAGATCAAGCTTCCTATTTCCTGAGGCAAGTGCATTTTTCAAGCTTAAATCAGGATGTGTATCAGGCCGCAACACTTAGTTAATTGAAATATTGCACCAATGTAATGAATGTTCTGCATATCTCATGCCTGGGATGGTGTAGCTTCAAGAGTAGGAGTAATTTGGGGTGGGTAGAAGTGTTTAATTTTAGCCAAAAGGAAGAACAGGTTCAGCAGACTGCCTAGCTGAAACAGAAGTTATTCTGTCCAAAACTGTGATTAGCTAGGAACAACAGTATGTGGTACAGTTATGACACATGGCCCAATTCACATGTGTGTATTTTCTGTGGCACAGGTGAACAGACTACCTTATCAGACTACTGATGGAAAGACTTTCCCAAACTGCTGTGAGGTCAGAAAGGAAAATGTACTGGTAAATATTTTGTTTCCATTTGTGTGCACGCATGTGCGCCCTTTTTTTTTTTTCTCCCTCTCATTTGGTGGGGGAAAAAGGGTGAATGTTGGAGTTGGAGTGGAGTTGTTCTGATGGGGCTGACAGTGAGCCAGATGAGAAGAGAAAAAAAATATTTAAAAAAATACAGCTACAACCATCAACAGTCCAATGAAAAAATTGCTACATCCAGCCACGTCCTGGCTAAAGTTTGTGCAATTCTTGAAGCACTGACTCCCTAAATTAATAACTGCAAACATGCGACAAACCTATGTTATGCTAGTGTTCAAAAAGAAGCTAGTTTACTTCAAAAAGCAAAAACCATCAATGTTTTAAAATATTTGGTCAACACGGTGCAAAAATGAACGAAATAACGAGAAAACATTCCACAGAATACTTGCAGCTTTTGCTTAGAAAGCATTAGTTTAGAGTTTGGTTAATTGTTTATCAGCCAATACTAGTATAAAGTCTGCACAATGTTTGCACTATTCACCACTGACATGTCTAGGGAACTCGTGTGTTTACAAAATTTGAAGGAGTTATTTGACCTATCAAAATGGCTTAATGTACAGGGATGGGGCTGGTGAGGACTGGAGCCCATTTCTGTACAGGAAAATTTGGGAAACTGGCTTGCAGATCTAGTATTTTGGCAACTTTGTATATCGCTCAACTGTTAAGCTAAGCCCATAGAAAAAACAACGTGTCGGCTCCTTCCTGAACCTGACTAAGAGTATAAAACTGGAAAAGGCCACTTGGGCTATCAAGCCCAATCCCCAGTATTTAGAGCCATTTACAAAAGGAAACCTCAACATCGCCACTTTGAACTCTCACGACAAGGCACAATGCCAAAACACGCTATAATATGCCATAGTTAGAAGCAAGGAAGACAAAGTACTTTCCATGCCCTGCTACTACAAGCACCAATGTATATTATATGCTCAGGAACCCCTGGAAAAAAGGACCATACTACATGCTACAAGGGAGAGCAAAAAAACTCCTGGAGTTTGTTTTTTGGAAAAGGGAAAAAACTCACCTCAGCCACAAATTCGGTAACTGACATCCTCTGCATTGTGATTTTTCTGTTGGTTGTTGGCATTTGATTGGAGGGAAGAATGATTGCTCACTTTTGGACAGACAAGGGTCTTTGGGTAAATGTGATTTCTTTTATTAGACCAACTAAATAGTTGGAAAAATTGTTCTTTACAGCTTTCAGGCACAAACACCCCTCTTCAGGCATAGGGAGATTCTGCTGGTGTTTCTATGCTCTCTTGCTTTCATTCAAATTACTAACAAATGTAAAGCACACTTAACAAAAGGAAATTACCACATACAGCAACAAAATCTCTTCCTCAGTTTTTGCAGGTTGCAAAACAGAAGAAGGCTATTTGTAAAACAGTGATGACTAAAAATATGCTCTTGATCAATCTCCGATGTTGCAGGGTTTCACCCTTCTGGAGGGCAACATACCAATATTGTCAAACTGACTTTTGTCATTATCACAGAAGATAAAAACATCACAATTAATCTTTAGCAACACAATTTGAATCCAGTTCCCCAAACAGCAAGCATGCCACTCTTGCATCAAATCCTCAGAGTGTGAGGCTGCATTTAATATTAAAACAATCAGTGAAAAGGCATCTCCTTTAGCACAATGTCAAGCCAGATGCTTCATTCTAAATAATGACTTCAAAGGAGAAAGGCAAGATTTATGCAATTATTATTGGAACTCCTTGTACTGTGAAGGGACACTTAGCAAACTCATCATCAGCTGGAATGACACTTATAAATGGCAGGTGTCAGGGTGTGTTAGGCGTCATATATGTATGTGCATCTATATGATGTGAAATATATGGCAAAGTACAGTTTCATTTTGGGGGTTGTTTTTTTTCAATATTCCACTGCAAGTGTGTTTTGGAACATTTCTAATTATACCCTACCCAACTTCATTTTGCCATCCTAACTCACACTGTACTGCCACCTTCTGCTGGGAGCTTCCTGACTACTTGGGTGGCAGAGATGAGCCCCAGGACTTGACCTCAATGCTGAGGAAGTCGACATATTGTGGATCTGCATATTAAGATTACTAGATTAGAGAGACAGAAAGAAATAATATGAACCAAACCAAGAGCTGCAATTAATAAGAGTCAGGCAATGGATTTCCGAGGATCAAGCTTAAATCTTTTTGGCAGCTGTATGTGCACATCAAAAAAAAAAAAAAAAAAAAAAAATCTGTGCCTTAGAAATATTGCCTTTTTCACAGGGATAACATCAGTTGGCCCTCAGCCTCATGGCCTGAAGCAGCAGTCAACCAAATGCACTGCATACCCTCTCTCACTGTTCTCTGGAAATGACAAAGCACGTATGTTCTTTAGCTCCTGCTTTCACTTGCAACAGCTCTAGTGAAAGTCCAGTCAAAAGCTACAAGCATTTTTCTTGAGTATAGAGAGTTGTACTAACCTAATTCTTCATTAGGACTCTGTAACTCATCTGATCTCTACACATTTTTATAAGGAATTGTTCCATTTCGTTTGGTGGTCTCCATACTGCTTGCCTCAAAAAACCAATATATATCTTAATGGGAAGTCCAGCATTTTCAGACTCTAAGATCAGTTTTAACAACATTTAAAAAAAAATACTAAATTTCAAAATGTGGGTGTTACTGGACAGTGACCTATGTTGTCTCCATGCCATGCCTTGAACTGTTGCTGAAAAGCACGACTTACCTATTTGTCATCTCTCTCTCTCAGAACAACCTTAACTATACACCAAAAACCAAGTCTGAGACACTGGCCCTTTAGCTCCCTGTAGTTCTTAGCTAGATGGGCAGCAGGAAGACAACCCACTGTATTAAGGTTAGTCCTTACCTAATCGCCTTCTTCAAGAAGCTGCTTTTGATCATCTTGGGATCTCTTGAGCATGTATTAACAACCTTCACTAGAAGCAGGACGTTGACTGCTGTGGTCCTCCTGCTTTACCAGTGGCACGTTAGGGTATTACGTCTTGTGCCGTGTCAGGTTGACCATGTAGTTTTACAAACAGTTTGGATTATGGATTTAAATAGGATGGTTTGGAGATGCATGATCCTGCCTCAGGCAGGGGGTTGGACTAGATGACCTCTGGAGGTCCCTTCCAGTTCTACTTCTCCGATTCTATGCTCTCTCCAAGTGTCTGTATAAACACAGTATGAGCAGTTTTATGCATCTGCTCCACAAAACTGAGTTCCCATAACTAATGCAACAGAAACAACAATCCTGTACATCAACTGGCATAGAACAAGTAACAGACTTGGATGTATATGAACAAGGTCTACTCTTATTTACTGGAGAGCCTGAATTGGAGCAAATGCTGATAACAATTTTGGTTTTTGCACAACAGTCTCAACAACCTCTATTTGTGGTATTTCCTGTACCACACATGCATAAGAAATGGTGAAAAATCCTTCCCTCCTTGCTAACATTAAGATAGCTGAAGATATGGAAAAAAATCAGCACATCAACACTAAGCATCAGACGTAGCTTTTCTGAAGTCAGGAAAGTGCTGTCACTTCTAACTGGTGCATGGACGATGTCAAAATCATTTTCCACAAATTTAAAATTTTAGGGGTAACTGTTCTTCTTTCAGAAATACTCCAATCATGTTACACATGCCAAATATTTTCTATTAACTACTCTGAACTACCATGAAGATTTTATTCCATTATTATTCTCAGATCCCAAGAGTCTATCAACTGCAACTACTTAAATATCTCAGTCCGAATCAATAATACCTGTATTAACTATGCCTTAAAGGCTATGGGCAGAAATTACACTGGTACAAGTGACTGGAAACCAGTTCAAATCTGTAACACAACAGAAATTCAGTGCACATAATCTGCTTTCAGAATGGCCAAGACCAGCTGAAGACAAGCCTGGATGGATGTAGTATCAGATTCTGGCCTGAGCTGATCTAGGCATGTGTCTGAATTTCCAGCCTCAAAAGCAAATGTCTGTTCACTCGCTTACCAGTCAGATCAACACAGCTTAAAACTAACCTGTGAGGTTTGAACCGATTCAGCCTCAGGCTTTCTGACTGCCTGTACTTAGTCAAAGGTACTTCTGTAATCATGAAAATAAAGTAATCTAACAAGCATATCACCAAGATCATTAGAGAATTTGCACATTAGCACACCAAGGATTTTATTTTTCTAGCAGTAACATTGTAGCAGCACACTCAGGCACACTGCAATTTTTTTCCTTTTTTAAGTGTGTGCATTCAAGTTGAGCAAGCAATTAAAGTTCTCATTTTCAATTAATGCAGGCACATCAGGACAACTCTGTTCCAGCTCCAACATTCGCTCATCTTTTTTCAGCCCATAAAAAAAAAAAAAAGGTGCACATGCACACACAAATAGAAACAAAATATTTACCAGTACGTTTTCCTTTTTGACCTCACTATAGTTTGAGAAAGTCTTTCCATCTATCGTCTGATAAGGTAATCTGTACTTCCTCAGTGATAAGACCAAGGAGGGATGAGGGGGAGGGGAAGAGGAGAGAAGGAAGGAAGGAAGGAAGGAAGGAAGGAGACCGAATCACACTAGAAGCATTTCTGACTAATGCATATTCTCTGTCCTGTTCTGTATAGTAGACAAAACCATGAAAAAGCCATACCCTTTTATCCTGCTGATAGTTGATAAATTCAATTAACTTTGTTCTCAAACCTACAAATATTTACCAGTGGTTACATAACTACTAGAACTGTTATTAGTTCAGCATCCTGTACCTACATGTTTGCGCTGAAAGAAAAGCCCAAGTTCTTTTACATTTTTTTTTTTTTTTAATACTGTTGCAAGGCACTTTAAAATATCGAGCACTTAAGGTTCCTTATTTATCTAAACTAACTACAGACATAGACTTAGAACATATTCTGTATTTATTGCTTCATTTTTTTATTTTGGTGCACTGGAAGTTTGTTTCTAAATATTTATGTAAAGACAGAGACAAATCTAGAGGGGGTGCAGCAGTGTGCACACATCCCCTTTCAGTCAACAAAGCTGAAGGAGCAGGGACTCGCAGGGACTCGCAGGGACTTTTGTTTTGTTTTGCATCTTTTTTTTCCCTTTAGAAGTCTCCGAATTGGATAAGAACTCCCCTCTCCTCTTCCTCCCTCAGCCACCTGCTGCAGCCACTGGTTTTGGCTGCCCAGGGGCCAGGAGAGGTTCCAGAGCCACTCCTGCCTGCTCCAGCTGGGATTGTCAAGCCAGGCTCAGTTGGAGACAGCAGTAGCAGCAGGCAGGTTCCTCCTCTCTGCATGGTCATCTTCTCCCACTACAGCCCTCCCCCCAGCATTTCCTGTGCCTGCTTCTGGGTTGACAGGAAAAGGGAACGCATTTTTTCCCAAGCAGGGGTGGTGGGGAGGAATGGGAGTATAGGGACATGCTGCTTGAGCACAGATAGTTAGGGAAGTTTCTTACTTGATCGAGGGACTTGAAAACACTGGCTGCTGCTTCCACTGTGTGGTCAATGCATACATGGGGTGGGGGAGGCAAAGGAGGGGCAGCCAGTGCTCCACAAAATCCTGGAACCACCCATGTGCAACAGGTAAACTGTGACTACCTGGAAATTTTGGAAAATCCTATTCGTTAAGGTCATGGCATACAGCCTGAAATTTTCATGGGCATTTTGAGGGCTCTTGGGAAACCCCAGCTGCGCCGATTTAATTTACAGGTCATTTCAAGTTAAGTACCCTTAGTTATAGATCTCAGTGATACCAGAATCACTGACCAACTGTAATATTGGGAGTGAATATTACAACTTCACTCCCAATTAATTTTACTATTACATTCCAAGAATGATATTAAAAATGTCAAGGCTTAAAGTAGCCAAAGAAGCAACAGAATTAAAGTTGCCTGTACAACTTTCACTGAGTTCCCTAGTACCTTGTATATGCTATGATATAGTATCACATACAATATCTGTGGCAGAGCCAGAAAGGTAACCCAGCTTCTTGGCCTCAGTCTAGTATTTTAACTTGGAAAAAAAAACAAAAACCCAGCATCCATTTCCAACATGCACACATCTTTGACTGCATCTTGGCTGTTCCTAGGTATGGAAATAATCAAAAGTACTATGCTGTGCACATACAAATAGCTTCTTGTTGGTAAAACCATGCAAAAACATAACCACAACCACAGAGTTGTCAGCCTTCTATTTCATTCTCCTGTTGATCCATGCCATGTTGTTAATTACCTTTGTAATTTTAAATCCTTTTTAAAATGAAAAAGTAATCCATCAAGAAGAATGAGCGCACTGACCTTTGTAAGTCTTATGACTTATGGTTTAAAACTTAATAAGATGCAGATTATATAAATATGCATTTAAGAACTTTAAAAAAAATATGGAGAAACTTGACTAATGGCTCAAGTAACTGCTGAGATCCATGGTATAATTTGTGCTTAAGAAGGATTGTTTGAAGGCACACTACTCATGTGAGACTATTTTAGATTCACAGTAGTTCATAGAAGTATATAGGAAAAAAAGGCTCAATCCTAAAGAAGCCAGTCAGGTAAAAACATTACTATAAGATGCAGTATTTACAAGGTGGGTATCCTTATCACTGGTAGCATTTGCAGGACTGGATCCTCATTGTACACACACAACTCCTTTTAACATGCTGCTGCAGACGTGTAATTTTTTTATATTGCTGGCATCAATAATGGAATACAAGAATGCATTGCATTCAAAAGCTTGTCTAAGTCTATCCTAACCATGCACTTAAAAGATAAAGGTGGTTTTTTTTGGTTAGTGATACTACTATTCAACTGTTTTTTTGTATTTCACTCAGTTTGGACAACCAAAAAATAGGTCTGTTGTATTTACTTTTCTTAGATTAGCATTAAACTGATTTTGATTTCAGAATCTCACACAGTAACACAATACCGAAATATTTTGATATCTGCTTTAAAAAAACCAAAACAATAGGAAGTGTTTCCTTAAAAACAAAACCACACACACCTTGGGGTTTTATTTCATGAGGAACTTAATGTTCAAATCTCAAAAATGTTGCCTCCAACCTAAAAGAAAACCTGTATTTTGAACTACATTTAATAGGTTCTCTAATGCTTCAAAGTAAATAAAATAATGGATTTTATTTAGTCTGTTTACCAAGTTTATTTTTTTAAAGTTTAATGAAGTGACACAAAAAGTATCAAAACCACTACTTTCTAAAATGACACATATCAATATGTAATTTACTGTATCTGCTCTCTCTTCCCTCCAGTTATCAAAATATATATAATTTTTTTAAAATAATGTAAAGAAAAAGAACAGCAATGAGTCAAGTTTGTCAGGACTGACTAATTTTGGCAGTTTTATAAGAGATAAAGTTTTCACTGTAAATTCCTCAGCATAGAAACAACAGCACACACCATTAAAATATCAATGGCTTTTATATAATTTATGAATATATGCTTCTGCACATTGCTGACATTTCAAAAGGGAAGAATACAAACATATTTTTTAAAAGTGGTGGTATAGTCAAAAGAAATGCAAATGGACAAGAGAAAGGAGCACAGAATCAGGAGTCAAAACTCCTAAGGGCTTCATTTAACTATCACTGGCTTGCTGTGTTGCCTTGACCAAGTTACTTGATCTCTACACTTCAGCATCCCCATCTGTAAATAATGATGAGACAACTACTAGCCTGCAGGGGTGGTGAGGTTAATTAGCGAACAATTGTACCTACCTCTGAACATTTAAAGTGCAGTATAAGGGGAAAAAAATTAAAGTTTTATAGGATTTTGGTTCCCTGAAGATGAGATGCTTGCTTATTCTCACAGGCTTTTTAAAAATAAAACTAGCTGCAAATAACATCTATGAAACATGCAATACTAGATGCAGAATCATGCATGATTTTTTTTAATTCACTCTCATTAACCCCAGGGATGCCCGCTGGCCTCCTTCCATTGCACTCATTAAGCTAACAGATCTAGATTGGCCAACATGGTGATGCCCGAATCACCTGTGCATGCAGATTGGAAGATCAAAAAAACAAACAAAATCAAAGGAACCATGATTGAATGGGGCTACTCTAATGATATGAATATACATGAGTGCAGTTAACTGAGGACTATGGAGCACATGCTCATTTGCCAACTCCTTGGTGAGACCTGTACAGAGGAGGACCTCACTGCAGCAACAGAAAGATGGCTTGTGCACGATTCTGGAAAAACCACCTAGTTTATGACAAGGACACAAGCGGCAGAAGCAGCTAACAATATGGAAAAAATAGTAACTTTGCTGTATTTGTAGCTATCATTTAAAAAAAAGAAGAAAAGAAAAGAATCTGGAGAGAACCTGAGTTACCAGCTTTATTCCAGTATCACAGACTGAAGTTTTCCTCTCCAACTTCATTACATGACAGGCATTACATGTAGGCCAAAGGAGAAGGGGATGCAAAGAAGGAAATGCACAGCAGACCTGCCTGGACTGGAACCTAATACTGAAGCCATAAGCAACGTATTCACAACCTTTATTCATTTTGTCTCAACTTGAGGCGAAACACACACTTCTTTATATGTTGTAACTTGAAGTATTAGTAACCTTATATCAGCTTTGGGGCATACCTTTCTGCTCACAAACCACGTAAACAAGTAGGTTACTTTCCAAGTGTTAAAAAATGCAGGAGTGTTTGGACATGTTAAATGGAAGAAATACTGAGCATAAATGAATTAACTTCTTAGTTTGCCCTAAACATAGCACATAATGTAGTCGGCTGTTGCTATACCATGATAAGCTTCAAAACACAGTAGATACCCAGTATTGGGTAATATTTACCACCAGAGTTCCCCATGCAGATGCTCTCTGGCAATACTAGCCCTTTAGAGCAGTGGTTCTCAACCTTTTTTGTACCAGGACCCATTTGTAAGCACAAAGGCTACTCCCAGCCCACTGCCCCTCACTCCTGATCCACTGATCCCACCCCCAGACCCTAGACCCCTGGGGTGTGGGGCAGCAGGGTATGTGTGGGGC
This sequence comes from Crocodylus siamensis, assembly GCF_052110815.1. Taxonomy (NCBI): domain Eukaryota; kingdom Metazoa; phylum Chordata; order Crocodylia; family Crocodylidae; genus Crocodylus; species Crocodylus siamensis. The sequence goes on from NC_143395.1 coordinate 183,591,350, forward strand.
TCCAAGCAGCTCCTTGCAGGCTGGGACTTTGCTAGCTTGCAGGAAAAGCCATGGTTTCCCACATTTTTCTCCTTTAAGGAAGAATCCATTTTTAAGTTTGTTGATCCATTTTTTTAAATTGAAAGTTTGCGACCATTTCATACATTTCTGTGACCCACTTTTGGGTCTTAGCTACAGGTTGAGAAACAGTACTTTAGAGACTCTCCAAGTACAAGAGACTAAATATTACTTATTAACTATAAAGTCATATTTACTACAAACTTATTAACTTAAAGACTTCAATCAACTTTTTCAGAATGGACTTCAGAAAAGTATGCATGGCAATCCAAAACCATAGGGTAAATGGGCACACCTTCTTGTACCTTTCATAACCTTCTGAGAAGCACTTTATTTATCCTGTGAAGAGTAAAGCCCTTTATTTATCCTAGTTTATGGTATGGAGACTCAATTTAAAAAGAAATGCCTTTGGTCACAAATGAAGTGACATTCCTGTCCAGATGACAAACCCATACAGTTTAAAGAATTTATAAATACTGAAGGCAAAGGAAGGTTCAACAGCGCTTGCCCAAAATGCAAGGGCTGAGAATAAGAATGACTGGAGCCTTCCTGCTGCAATTTGAAACTCTACCCACTGCCATCAACCTTACTTTCATAACCATATTAAGCACAACTTTTAAAACAAGCTAATTTTAATATAAGCAATATACCTCATCATGAAGCAACTCTCACATATTTGCTTAAAAATGGTAAACTGATAGGTAACATTACTGAGGAGGAAATGAAATCTTGCTCCATTGCTAATCATAGCTTGTCAAGGTGTGCTAAGTATTTCAGCTTATGAGGAAAAGGTGTCTTTGGCCTAAGTGTTATGGGAGGGTGAGCCACAGGGCAGGCTAATTTGAAATTAATCAGTACAGTTCTTCTGAACTGCACAGCAAAATCCAACTGGTTCCAAACTTTTACAAGCATCAAATCCTCATCAAACCTCCCTCCGATAAACAAGTTTCAATACAGTAGTACAGGGCCACACAGCTGCAAAATCTTCCTGCCCAAAACAGCTTTAAGAAGTCCCAGTGATTCCTAGGTAAAACTCCCAGGGGCTCCTGGGTGGAAAGGTCAATGGCAGGGATCTGACATCCCCTACTCTACCTTCCTTTCAGATGGCCACTTGAGACAAACATTGTGCACAGAAACTGACATAGGGAAAGGTAATTCTAACAATAGGTCTTAACGTTCAGGCAACATACGTATAGTTTTGTAACAAAAATCTGTTGCTTTTATCACATTTAACAAGAAAAGTGAGCTCGACTGCCTCAATTTGTAGCCAACAGCTAATAGGTCACAGATATTTCACAGCTTCAGAATGGTGGAGACTGCTTCTTTCTGAGCTAGCTTTCCCATCTGATGTACTTTTTCGGTCGTATGCGATACCTATAGTTAGGCAATACAACTGCCATACATGTGGCTTAACTCACAGGAATGAAGAGTAAAACCACACATATTATTGCTATCAAGGCAGTGTACTCCAAGCTTGTAACCTTAAGAAAGGTTCTTTCCTGGTTCTCATATAAATTAGCCAGAGAAAGTTACATCACTTGGCCACTACATTTTTTTCCTGATTGTCAACTCTTTTACAAAATTGTTCCAAAAGGGAAAAGGGAGTTATTGCACCAAGTTTTGAAAGTTATACTTAAAAAAAACAAAGACGCACTCAAAAAAAATCTTTATATTGTGATTACATTAAGTACACAAAGACACTCCCCTGCCCCTCCCCACATCATCATTTGGGAATCTGAATATTGCTTAGACCTCTTCATAACAGGAGATAAAATCTGGTCAGCACTGACATGCATGCTTATAGCTTTGAAGATGCACTCCTATCTCTATTAAGTGCACTTTACTTTTAAGGTGAAACACCTGGTTTTATTGCTTTAAATATCTGGCGTTCTAACAAGTATTTAGCTGGCATATATAATGGATGCTTCAAGAGGGTTCCCCTTCCATCCCCACTAAAAAAACAAAAAACAAGAAACCAAAAACAAAAGAAACCCCCCCCCCACAAAAAAACCACACTACAACCATGTAATTTGGGATAACATCCATTGAAAGAGACAGCATTTTGGTGACAGAATTGTGTGTGTGTTAAGAAAACTGAACTACAGCAATGGCAAGATCCTCCTGGGAGGAGGAGTGAGAGTACAGTAAGTGGTGAAATACTACTCTAAATAAAGGGTAAATGCGAGAGAATGGTGCAAGGGGAAGGAACTGAAAAAGAAAAACAAGAATGTAAAAAGCAAGAAGTGAAACAGAGAGAAAATAAGCAGACTGAATTTCGGCGGAAGAAATAAGCAAAAACCTCATTATTTCTTGGCAGGGAACCAGTGAATGGTTCAAACTGCTGCCTAATTCCATATTTAGTCCAACTATATATGGAAGCGGGGGGATTAATTTTTTCCCTGACAAGCAAGATCCATCCCTACATTTAAAAAGTTAGATATTTGCATGGATAAGTAGATAAAGGGGTAAAAGAAGTATTTTATTTAATGTGCTATGATTCTTTCAAAAGGGGGTGGATAACAACCTTTGTAACCAAGAGAGGTGACTCTGTACATTACACCAAAATGGTTGTTTAAAGAAAACCTATAGAAGAAAAAGCACAGTTATGTTGTTTGCAAAACAGTATAAACCTGGTTATACAACACAGTCCACTGTCACATTAAAAAATGTCTATACCATATTGGTAAGCAGAGATCTCCAAAAAATTAACTTTTTTTTTTTTTTAAAACTTCAGTGAGCTACTTATGATCAATATGGTCTCAAGCCAGCAAAGCTTTGGGGGAATCAATATTCTGCTAAAGCTGTATCAGTTGATTTCCCTGTGTGGGCTACTATTCTTTTTTTAAAAAAAGAATAAGGGCATGGATAAGATTAAACAAATGTAGAGACATGATGGTGATAAGCTGACGGAGAACAGGTTTAGGTTAGAGATCAGAAGGCAATTTTTTACAGTTAGGGTGGCCAAAATCTGGAACCAGCTTCGCAGGGAAGTGGTCCTTGCCCCTACCTTAGGCAAATTCAAGGGGAGGTTGGATGATCACCTTTCTGGGGTCTTGTGAACCCAGCATTCATTCCTGCCTGTGGCAGGGGGTCAGGCTAAATGATCTGTTCAGGTCCCTCCTGACCCCAGCTACTATGAAACTATGAGGAGACAGAAGAACAAGGAGTAAGTCGCATGGGAGGCTGAAAAACAGATGCCAAAATAGGAGACGGGGCAAAGCAATCAGCAGAAGGAAGTGCTCCAAGAACAAACTGTAAGAAAAAAAAGACATCACTGGAGTTCAAGGGCTTCTAAGGAAGATGGGGAGGACCATCGCTCCTGGTGTGCCTTTACTGTTAGCAGCTCGTCCTTCTATATTCCATCTGAATGGATTAAATTAGGGCCCTGGAAGAGGCACTCGCCTCTCAAATTCTGAATATGTAATATTCATATTAGCTGATGATTAATCAAGGAGCAATTTGGGGGTGATTGACATCTTTAAACAAAAAAGTGTAAAGAATTCTTCTTTTTTACTACACTTCAACCCTAAATAATTTAATAGCAGTCTGGTAACATAAGACCTGCAGAGAAAACCAAGTATACTAGCCATCACTCATCTCAGCCAAATGGATAACTAGACTGAGTAAATATAGTCTGACTGGCTCTCAGTCCACAGCAGCCAATGCCTGATAGGCTAGATAGTCTACTTCTTTTCAGACATTACTGAATGAAACAATCAAATAAACCTTTAAATAAGACTCTGATATATAGCACCATTTCTTACTGCCCACACTCCCAGGTTAAATATGTGAAGTGACTAACCTGTTCAACTAATAGAGATGTCAAAGACTCAGTCCACACCTTGGATGTATCCTTTCAAGAGGATCTATTTTCACTGATCAGTTGCACCCAAAGTGTAAGTTTGTATTCATGTAAACTTCAGTTTCTTGTAAGGTCTAGGTTTTACCTTTGCACACTTTCAAAGTCAACAGAAACTATCAATATGTTCTTGAACACAATTTAGTTATTAGAGATATGGGCAGCCTTGAAAGGTGTCAAACACTCTCAAAATCTCAACTTGAGCAGAGATCAACAGCTTTTAGCATATGGGAGGACTGAGTCTCGATTTTATGCCATTTGCTTTGTCCTGACCATCTGTTTCCTCTGGAGATATAAAGGTATTCAACTTCCTGAAGACTTTGTTCCAACATTTTATCCAAATGGAGGATTCACTTTTGTTTGACACAGTAAGAAACGGTAAGTAGAGTACTTTTATTAAGATTTTCAGTGTGCGCTGAAGAACAAATGCATTGGATGGCTCCAGGGAACGATACTCCTAAAAAGCTTACTTATGTCTTCGTATCACCAATTCTGCCATTGTCCAGGCAAAAAGATATCAATCTGCCACCATGGGAGAGCAACGTGGCAGTCTAAATGAAACATGTATGAAGTTTAAAATCCAGTCCCCAGGAGATAGGGCTAGGTTAAAAAGAAACCTTCCCATAGGGGATATTTTAGTGGCCAGATTTAATGAGCCTGCAGTTGCAATGAATTTTTCACCCACAGAGTGTGGGTGATGCTCAAGAATCTTTTCCTGCCATTGTCTGTGCTGCATCTGTGTTATAGGTAGACAGGCAACTTCAAACAGCAAGACCAATTTGTTACCTTCCAGAAACACCAAGCTTGCAGGAAAAAAAAAAAGTTTTAAAAAATTTTACAGACAGACCACTTATTTTCTTAATAGATGTTAAAATTATTTGACTCTACTTTATTACTTCAGCTTCCTATTAACTAAACTCACTTTTTTTGGGAACAGTGCTTGTCACTAACTAGAAGTGACATGTGCACAGAATTTCTTGCTCAAACCAACATCTACTAGTATTGACCCTCCCTATCGCATTTTGCTTTTTCTTCCCCTTGTAAAGTTCTGCCCTCTTAAATCAGCCAAGATTTAGTAAATTAAAAAAAAAAGTCAACAAGTCCCCATCAAAAACTCTGTCCAGACCAAGGAAGTAGATGATGTTAGATTTCATGAACTGATCCAGTTACATTTTTCCCTTGTAAATAGTCAGTTATCAAAGTAACCAAATATAGCAGCTAGTTACATGTGCTGATATTTAAAAATATATATATTTTTAGGCCAAAAAAATAAATGGTTATATTTTGGCACGCCTGCATTTCCTGTCCTATTTGCAAGCAATGATGTCATGACACACAGTATCCCCAGTGTGTTCCTGCCCAGCTTAGATGCATGACAAAAGAGCAATCACTTGTTTATTACATTTAGAAGAAAGCAATCAGTAATGTGCAGACAAAGAGAGATAAAAAGATGGGACATGTCTAATTTTAAGAGGCTGCCTTAAAGCATATATATGTTTAGTAGCCACAGCAAGCACAGTAGTGATCTACTGCTCTTATTTACAGTGGTAAGAGACAGCTGAGTTTAGGAATCAGTAGAAGGAGCAACTTAGGTTTAAACTTCTGCAGTTAGAACAGGAAAAATTATCCAGAAGGAACCATGTAAACAACTAGAACATGTTTTGCTATTCATGTATATTTAACACAGTAGAACCAGCTGCACCATTTAAAAAAAAGTAAAAACACTTTAAACTGTTATCTGAAACATGTGAAGGGGCTTGTTAATCGTATTTTCAAAATTCAGGATGTGCCTATACAATTCTTAGTGATAGGCATTTGCCAGGTCAGTGCCCAACACCTTAATCTGAGTAAGACTTCCATTAAGCAACTCTGACAACTTAGATCAGACCTCTAAGCCTTTTACTTCAAAACCAACTCAATACCTTAGAATAAGCATGTACTACCATTAAGAGACTAACTTCATTATTTTGACCCAGAACAACAAAATGTTACATACAAACACTTCCTCATTCTCTGACCTTTTCCATTTAATTACTTCCTGTAACTTCTTCTGGCACTGTGCATGCATCATGCTGAATGAAAGCAGCATTCAGTATAACTGAATCATATTATTCACGCAAATTCCATCAAATACAATATTCTTTCTCCTTATATCCACAAACAATACCAATACCAACAACATTCATTTAGGATTTGTGTTGCATGTTACCTGCCCACTTCCTGAAACCAAGATTTACAGCTGTATTGAACATAGAACTAGCTAATATATCTGCCTGTACAAACTACAGTGCAAAGGCATTGATTAATATATTAAAGTCTCTAGCTTGAATTCAATCAAGTTTATGGCTCAATTATATTTAAGGCTTTATAAAAATTTCCTTGCGCTCCTCTTGTATCTGTTGGGGTTGACAAGTCAGGTGCTAGTTTGGTGAAGAGAGGAACTGATGGAGAAAAAAACCTTAGAAGCAGAAAGAGTCATTTTCTGTGCAATGACAAACTGACCTCCAAATATTGATTTTGCATGGTGCAAACAGTCATTAAGGAACCAATGGGTCTTTGGCACTGTTCTAAACTACATTTTTCTTCTGGGCTTTACAAATCATTACAGAATTGTTCAAAAGTTCACTTGGTCCCACGTACTAAAAGAAAAGAATCTTAGCTTAGTTGAAGACTTTTATTTTAAAATGCATCTTGACAGTGGCCTTTTTTGTAATCTGGCTGTTACATTTGTTCACTATGCACTCAGTAAAACCAGAATAACTATGCAAATTAAAGCCAGATATCTAGGGCAAATAGCACAGTTTATTACTGCTCTTCTGACAGCTTGCAAAAAACTTATCAGAAAAGTTGATCCTTATTTCACCACATATATTGAAGTGCACTTCACCCACCGTTGAGGTGATAAATGTACAAGTTGCTAGTCAGCAGCACTATCCATCACATCAGGATAGGAGGTGAAAAATAACTCAAAGAAAACTGTGGTTTGCCTAAATATTCCCTGTTAATTTAACAGCCTAAGATGTATTGCAGCAAGTTGTTTCACTAGAACAAACACTATTACTGTTGCAAACAGTTGCTCAGGATGTTGAAGGGACCACAAGTGGTCAAGACCTTTGTTTCACATTTGACCTGACGGGCAGCACTTCCAGGAGCTATGATAACCATTAGCACTACGTTGAGAAATTGGTTCTATAGTTATTTAAAAAAATGGCTGCCCACTTAGTCACCAGAATCATTTCCTATCAGCCAAAGGATTTCCTTCCAAGTCACTCATTTAAATGATGACCTGGACCAACTTGCACTACCACAGGGCACGTCAGTGTGATGCAAGCCCCTATCCCTCTGCTTCCAGAAAGTTTTTAAAAAAAATATGAAAGAGCCTGCAAAATAAAGCAGCCATGGGTGACTAACTTTTATTTTCCAAGCATGACAAAAATGCTAATATAAGAAGCAGACAGCTGAGGGAATTTTTTTTTCCAAACAAATTAAGGTTTACCACTAAAAAACAAAGTATCAGATATCCCACACTTTTCTGTGTTATTTTAAACCCATCATTCACCCTTGAACCAAACCCAAAGTTTTCCAATATCAGGAAGGTACCATATTGTTTAGATTACACTTAACTGAATAAATACACAGCCATTATTAAACATAATTATTGTAAACCAAAATATTAATGTCTCTATGACAGACTCTGTTTGCTTCAGAACTGAGCTGTGGCCTATTATACTGGAAAAATGTGGCAAACTCTTTTGCAGTAATAATCCTAAAGTGTTTTGTTTAAATCTAGCTTTAGAAGTGAAGAAAGAATTCAAAGGATACACTGGACTCTCATTTGGAGTCTACTTCGTTAGACTTCAAAATAAGTTATTAGTGTCGCCAATTAAAACCTAATTTAAGTCTACATGTATATACATTTATTTTTATGGCTTCTTCTTTGACAAGGCCAAAAATATTATTTCTTTTAGCACCTGGGCTGAATTCAAAAGACATTTCTTTTGCCACCAGCTTTTCTGAAGCAAGCAAATTTAGAACTGTCTTGATTTTTAGTTATACCTGTAGCACAGCACACTCCATTGAATCATCATCTTTATGCAATTTTAACAATGCTTTACAGGCCCTGAGAGGAGTCATTTTGAAGTTATGTTTAATGCCAAACACTGGAGCACGTACCAGTTTTATGTGGTGACTCATACCTCTTGACTGTCAAAACCAGAAAAAAAGATAGCCAGAAACAATGTTTTGGTGAGCACTGAGTAGCTGTCCCTGAAATACCGTGGCACTGCATTAGTTTATTTTCTTTTGGGGGAAACAGAGTTCTCAGTGGTTTTCAGATCAGTTCCCTCAGGGCACCTCCAGCATTTCCCCACTAAAAAGCCTCATTAAGCCGTTCTGAATCTGGAAGTAGAGTTAACACTACCGAGTTCAACAGAACATGTTTACAAACAAACCAACCAGCTAACAATCCTGCCTAATTCTGCCTTTTCTTGGCTACTGGTATTACAGCCATTAAAAAATATAGCTCCAGACCAGACCGTTAGTAGGAAGCTTGCACATAGATTCACAGATTGTAAGGGGCTGGAAGGGACTTTGCAAGATCATCCGGTCCAGCCCCTCCTAGGCAGGAAACATCTTGTGCCTGAGAAGACTACTATATTTCAGGCGGGGAAAGTTACATGAAGAAGGCCCTCATCCTGCACATGCTTCCACGTGCCATTAAGATGACATGTGTGTTCAGTTAAACAGGCTGAGAGGCTATAGAAGCAGATGCCTCACAGACTGGGACGTCCAAAGACAGGCCAAGGAGGGACTAGAGAAGCAGGCACTTCGTGAAGGGGGGTGCCCAACTAAACAGGCCGAGGGACTGGAGAAGCAGGCACCTCACTGTCTCCTCTTCTCCCACTGGATCAGTGGCAGGAAGGAAGCCTAGCAGGCTGGAATCAGTGACACCACCCTTCCTTTTTCATTCCCCCGCTTTCAACAGGTCTAATCAAGATGTGACCACACAGGTCTGAGGGGGAACGGCACTCCATTTCCCTCCCCAAGGACAGCAGGTGGAAGTGGGCTTTCACAAGGGCATCTCCCAGCAGGGTAGAGGGTGCTAGACTGTGGGACAGGCACAGGCCTGATCCCCAGCCGTGGGGGAAAGGGGGGGCTGTGGCTCACTCCTCCCTCCCTCCCCCCAAAGCCCTTGGTGCAGAACTGAGTCACTTCCCCTCCGCCTCCCGCCGCGGGGGGGGGGGGGGGCAGCTTCAGCCTGGCCCCGCAAGCGCTGGGGGCAGTCCCTTGCCGCCGCGCAGCCCGAGCCAGTGAATGGAGGAGGCTGAAGGTGACGGGATTTATGAATGTCAGCATCATGTGACGGCGGCGGGGACCGTCTTATTCACAAAACCCGGGCGGCCCCCGCCCGCCCGGGCAGCAGCGCCAGCACCGCCTCCGCCACACGAACACCCCGTGCCCGGCGACGCTGGGCGGGGCAGGGCGGCGCGGGGCGGGGGACGGGGGACTGGACGAGCCGAGCCGGGCCGGGCCGGGCCCAGCCGCGCGCGCAGTGCCGCCAGGCCCAGGCGGGCTTGCTCTTGCTCTTCACCCGCCGCCCGCAGCCCTTGGGAAGCAGTCTGCAAAGCCCGGCCCGGCCCGGCCCGCCGCGGGGCTGCCGCCCTGCCCGCCTGTTTTTTATGAATGAAAGATGTGGTATGCAAATGAGAACAGCCAGCAACACGGGGAGGGGGGGCGGATGTGCGGGCTGCAACACACACATGTACACACGGGGTGAGGGGGGAAGGGAGGACTGGACTGCACTGCAACACACATACACATACATACACGGGGGTAGGACTCGACTGCAACTCATATACGTATATACACACAGGCGGGTAAGGACTGGACTGCACATACATACACGGGGGGCGGGTAAGGACTGGACTGCACATACATACACGGGGGGCGGGTAAGGACTGGACTGCAACACATCTGCACATGTATATATATACACACATACACGGGGGGGGGTAACGACTGGACTGCAACAAACGTATGTACACACATACCTACAGGGGTAATGACTGGCCTACAACACGCACACACATGTACATATATACACGCGGGGGATAAGAACTGGGCTGCAACACACATGTACATATATACACACGCGGGAATAAGCGTTGGACTGCAACATACACACACGGGGGGGTAAGGACTGAACTGCAACCCCCCCCCGGGAGAGGAGGCCTGGGGCTCCGGGCGGCAGGAAGCCCCCGCGGAAGCAGGAGGCCGGGGGGGAGGGCGACGCGGCCCCCAGGAGGCCCGTCGCGGTGCTCGCGGCCGCAGCCGAGGGGCGGCATCGCTCCCGCCGCCCAGCACCCTTGCCCCAGCCCGGACGGCAACAAAAGGCTGCGGCGCTCGGCGGGGAGGGTACTCGGAGCCCCGGCCGGACACGCACACGCGCTGCACTCCCCGCTCCCCATGCAGACGTTGGCCCCCGGCCCTTAGGCCACTCACTCGCCCGGGCGGGTCTCCTCGGTCATCTTGCCCCGCTCTAGGCTCGCGCCCCGCCGCGGGCAGCCGGGCTGCGCCTCCTCATTTTCCTGCGCTTCACATGGCAGGAGAGGCCGCGGGGCGCGGGGCCGGCTCAGGGCGCGGGCTGGCGGCGGCGGCGGTGCGGCCGGCGGCGGCGCCCTGCGAGCCCCATCGCCGCCTTTACTCCATGTTGGATGGCCCGGCCCGGCCCCGCCGCCGCGGGGGGAGGGGGGGGGGAGGAGGAGGAGGAGGAGGAAGCTGGGCGGAAGCGATGACGTGATCCGAGCAGCCCAGCTGCGGTCGCCGCCGGGACCCAGGCAGGGAGGAGAAAGGGGGGAGCAGTAGCAGCGACGGCGGAGGAGGGGGAGGAGACGCGTCTGCAAAGCAGCCCCTCCTCCCGGCCCTGCTGAGCCCCCCCCCAGGGGAGCAGCCACTGTGTGTCCGCCCCCTCGGCCGCAGCAGCAGGGCCCGGGCCCTCTCAGCTGGGCTCCCGCCCCGTCCCGGCCAGGTGCTCCCCCGGCTCGCAAGTGGCAGGGATGAATGGGCCGCCCAAAGCCGAAGGCCGTCAGCTGGAGCAGCAGCCGCCCTGTCCTCAGCTCACCCCCTTGCGTTCAGGGACTGCCGCATGTGCTGGAGGCTAAGCTGCACCCAGCCTGGCAGTGGGATTCTCGGCCCTCTGCCCCTAGCTCAGCCCCCTCGCCTCTCACTGTAGGTAGGGGACAAGCAGTTAGGTGCTGGAGGCCCTTTCTTTTAGTAGACCAACTAGATAGTGGCAAAAAAAAAAAGAGATTTGTTTGTATTTATATGAAAGCTTTCGGGCATGGGAGAATGCAAAGATTGTAACATTTCTCCCAGGTTAGTAGTCTCTGCCTTTGGTTTGCCATTCAGCTATGGTTGGTCTTGCTTGCTCCTTGCTTCTACCCAGAGCTGCCAGACCCAGGCATGGGTGAGCCAGGCGGGTGCCTGGGTCCAAATAGAAAAGGGACCCCCAATTGTTTTTCCTGTTGTCCAATTATTTTTATCATTATCTCTGGCAAAGGGGAGGGCCCGACAGGGAAAATTCACCCAGGGCCACCAGGTACGGTGCTGTTTCTAGCATGTTCTTGTCACACTGAGCTTGCTGCCTTTAGGGATATAGGAATTAGGTGACTTGGAAGAATTCAGCATGCTCTTTCCCACCCCCCAGAAACATTATGCTTTTTTATTAGCTGAAATGCCGGGCACTTGTCTTTGCCCAGTTTTTTAAGCGGTGTCAAATGCTGGTAGCATTGCTTTGCCTTTATTCCCTATACACTTGTCCCGTACAAGATATTCCCCCTAAGAAATCCCTGCCCCTCACACTGGGATTATACAAATAGCAAACCTCGGTATGCTAGCTAGTGCCTTGCTCCAAGGATCTCGGTGCATTTTCCAAAATGATGTCTCAGGTCCAGGTTGTCCATCACAACAAGCACTGACCAGAAAAGCATGAAGAAGCAAAACACAAATACAAGGCACCATAATAGCTTGGACTGGAGCATGGCAGTGCATTTTTTGTGTATGTGTAAATGAGATAAAAATGAATTAATTCAAGCTATCTCCACCAGTAAAGCAGTAGAGACATCTCAGTTTGCTTAGAGTGTTTTTATTGCTTGTTTTCATAACTCACTTTATTGCATAATTATAACTGTAACACACCTCCCCCAAAGGCATGCTATAAAACAATCTTGCAAAGGGAAGCCAGTCATGATCCCTATGTACTTTTAAGCATACAGAATGAGTGCTTAGCATGATGTAGTAGGGTTGAAGTGTTGTAGCAATGATAGTACAGGAAATGTATGAAAGGTTTTTTGTCATTTTTTTTAAAGATATGATGCACTGCTTAAGGCTGATCCAGCAGGCACTTGCTGACAGACAGTGTGTGTACTGGCAGGGCAGGTTTGTACCTTTATAAACTAACTGAATCTGAGATGTATAGCATAAGCTTCTGTAAGCAGAGGGCTTACTTCATTCACCTGATTAAGCCAGCCGCCTGCTTATGAGAGCTTATACCCGACATCATTGATGTAGTTATTTTATGAAGTTGAAAATCTACCCTGCCTTCTGCCTGACTTCAGACTAAAAATGACTGACTGCTTCTCATAGTGCTTACTACCATGCATATTCATATTCAGTGGAAGTACTCGTTATAATATGCTATGCATTAAGTACATGTCTATAGGAGCCAGCCTCTAGTAAAAGATTTATTAGTCTCCAGACTAATCTGTCTCTATCTATGTGCACCAAGTAGTTTTGGTAACATTTATATCACATAATGGCTCCATTATTAGTGTGTATTTGCTAGCCTTGTATACCTCTGCACAGGGATTCTCCTAGACTCCTTTAATTCCATTTTCCCCTGCACTGGCCATCAGGGTTACAGAATGCCTTCCTGTTGATGGGTGAGGTCTTTGCTCTCCCAACCCCTCACACATGAACCAGTGTGGTTGTGACCCGTATGAAGAGACTACTGTTCTGTGACTTTACAGGGTTCTTTTCTGTGATATTAACAGGGTTGATGGCAGATTATCCAGAACAATGCAGGAACCAGATCCTCCCAATTCACAATTTGGTCCCTCCATGGCTCTGAGAGCAGGGCATGTACATGCCGCCCTTTACTTGAGGCTAGAGGTAACTCTACAAGCCCTGAATTATTGATAATAGCTTGAACAAACGCTCCAATCAGGATTTTCTTAAAGAAACAATCCATTCTTATTCTTCAAAGAATCCACCTTCTGGTTATATGCCAATACCTGATATCTAAGCAAAAAAGGGGCTGGTGGTGTCTGGCATGGGCCTCAACACACTGGGAGCCTGATGTGCAGAATGCTAGCCTACAGTGAGTAAAGTATACAGTCTTCATGATGCTAGCTGCTGTGTGATGGCAGAGTTTCCTTGCTGCCAAGAGGCGTAGCTGAATGGCTAAGGGGCCTGCAAGGACATGAGGAGGCAAAGCTGAACACCCACAGCACTGCTTCAGAGCCAGACTGGTGGAGGGGAGAGATGAGAAGGATGGTAGCTATAACATCTTGGTAGATGCTGCTTCCTTCCTCTCCTGGTAATTAGTAGTTAGGCTTGGATCACCAATTCCTCTCACCTGGTAACAGCACTGATACTTTTTGTCTTCTCCTTGTAGAAAAGACATTGAGAGCTGCATGTGTGAGGTACATGCATCCATAAAATTCTCAAACTGTGGGCAAGGAAACAACTTGCCTATCAGGGAAGAAAAGAGCCATTTCTGTGAGGAAATTGAGATCTGTCATTGCTGCAATTTAGAGTAGACATTGATGATGTGCATGGTGTTTTTCCAATGTTGTTCTATTTATTTAAAAATGTACACAAAGTCCTTTTTTGGAGATAGTTGCAGAAAACAGAAAGTAGCATCCTTGTTCAGAAATCTAAGCCTGTCTTCCAGCCAGGCCTGTCCCAAGAAGCAATTTCCTTCTTTCTCCCTAGGGTCACACTACCAAGCTTCCTGTGCCTTAGGCCCACTTTCTCTTGGCTTTATTTCACAACTAGGCACAATTTTCATTGCGACTGATTGAAACATCTTGAAACCTTCTGATTGGTCCTTCATCAGGTGTAGTTCCTGGGGGGTAGCCTCTGTTGTTTCAACTAATTGCTTCTTATTTATACCCTGAATGAAGGGTAGCTACTAGTATGCCCAACTGCTTCCATAGTCCTGTAGGTCAGTGGTTTTCAACCTGTGGTCCCTAGGGGTCCACAGACTATCTAAGGGGTCCACAAAAATAACCATGATCAATAAGAAGTATGTGAATACCCACACTTACAATTCAGAGGGGGTCTGTGCTTCCGTTCAAAATTCCAAAGGCTTCCACACCTCCATTCAAAATTTTTTAGGGGTCTGCAAATGAAAAAAAGGTTGAAAACCACAGCTGTGGGTCAAAGACATGCCTGCTAGCACAGGGGTGGGCAAAATGCAGCCTGGGGGCTGGATGCAACCCACCAGGCCATTCTATCTGGCCTATGGGACCCCTAAAAAATTTAGAAAGTTAATATTTATCTGCCCCTGGCTGCCTATCATGCAGCCCTAGCTGACTTGCCAAAACTCAGTAAGTGGCTCTCCACCTGAAATAATTGCCCACCCCTGTGCTAGCACCTTCCAGTGTGTAGCCACCTATTTGTTCTGTTAACTCATTCTTGGTGGGAGTGGGCTCAGCCATAAATGGCAAATTTTTCACCTGCAGCTGTGTGTCTGCAAGTAAATTGTGAAAACTTTTCCTGCCTTTAACTAGTCATTTCCAGTTTGCCTGGTACAACTGGCCACTATAAGCAAAGGGGAAAAATGCATTGGCAGTAATAGAAACTGACTTTTAGAAGGTGGAAAAAAAAAGGTTTCATTCATGTTGTTGAATGTTCATTACCAATAATTTTCATGATAACCAAATTCCACTATGACTGATCAGTCAAAAGAAAAGAAGATCTGGGCTTATCTGAGCTTCAGTTCCCGAAGGTCATCATTGGCTGTAGGCCTTTGGAAGCTCCTTAGATGCAGAATTGGTTTCTTCTTGGAAGTGGGAAATACTTCTAGCTGATGTGCTGGGCCAGATTTTTAAAGTCATTTGGATATTGACCACTGGGGAGGCCTGAGGAAGTATCTTTATAATCTGTCCCATTGCACTTCATTTAACGTATGATATCAACTCACTTGTCAGGTTGGCTAATGGTGAGGGAAAATTATGAATGCACATGTCTAACTGTTTGGTTCTTCCAAATTCAAGTGACATAATTTATGCCAACAAGTATTTGCAGGCTCAGTTTGGAAGTCATATTTAAATACTTGGCCTGCTAGTGACCCTGGGATCTCTTTGCCACAGGCAGAAGCTGATTAAGGTTACAAACTCTATTTAATTCTTGCTTACAGTAGTTTTATGCCAGTGTAAATCCATTGATTTCAGCTGATATACAGAGGTGTAAGCACACTAAGAATCAGGCTAAAACCAGAAGGGCAGCAGAACAATTTTTCTGAGATGAAGTAGGAATCGGCTCTGTTTCAGCAGTTTATCTGTTTGCAGAAGTTAAAGTATATTGCTATATTTTTTTTCCAGTGTTGACCTTTTTTCTCTCCCTTATTTATAATATCCTCTTAGGTCCTGGAAAATATGCTTACTTCTCTCAGTGATTTGTTTCCTCCCTTCCCTCCCCATTCTCAAGCGAAGCTGCATTTAGAAAGGGCATTAACTTCTATAACACTTTTTCATTCCGGAATGTCTTTTTACAGCAACATTGCATTACTTTAATGTAGGTTTGTTGCATAAAAGGATGGACATCAACTCTTAGACTTGGGGATTAATATTCGTACTCTTATCTTTTTGTAATTCCACCTAGATTTTCAAGATCACTGATTTGAGCTCATTGTTATGGTATCATTCAAAGATATGATATGGTATCATTCAAAGAATGATACCTTCCACTTCACACTTCTAACTATTCAGTATTCCTTCATAATATTTATGGATATGAAGGAAGAGGTTTCTAATAGTTGAAGCTCACATACTGGTCCCCATGGATAATGGTTTACAGATTACTGGCTTTTTTGAATGAAATAACAGAAAGATACAAGGATGGCTCTAAGCAGTGGAAAATAATTTGTTATTTTGAATGGCTTCCAAGGTTACACGTCCTAGTTGTAGTTCCCATTTCATTTGTATATGGTCTTCGTACTCATGCGTAGAATAGAAAATTTTCTCTGTGATGTGTTCATTTAACCACTAGTGAAATTAACCACTAGTGCACAGAAATTAACCACTAGTGGCAGCACTTCCAGGCAACAGTTTCAGGTTAGTAACAATTTGCATGATATTTATGTTCTACATTACATTTTTAAGGAAAGGTTCAGATGAAAAGTGATATTGTTAACTACTTTAAAGAATCTAGTATATTGCATACTCTTTTTGGATTTGAAATTGGAATGCCCCCAAATGCATTTACAGCTTTACCTAACCCCTACAGTTGTTTTGGGTTAAACTGACAGCTTTTTGCAAGAGAAACAGTTGATAAATTTGTCTGCAAAATTTCCTAAGAGTCTCCAACTTTCATACATTCCCATCTTGAAAAATTATACTTTGGAGTTTAAACTTTCCATTCTACTCATTTAGGAGCCAACTGTGAGGGTAGATGCCTACCTTTAGACATCCAAGTTGAACATTCTGGTTTTAAATGACATTTGCACTGACTGACCTTGGATGAATGACCAATGAAAACTAATACTTCTGGATCCCAGTTCTCTTCTCTTTCCGCTTGACAGTTCTCTCTTCCAGGATAGCCCTTTGTTAAGATAATTGAATTTTTAAAAGCTGTCACAAATAGCAGCATTTTTTTTTCTACTCAGAATTTACAGCTAAGAAAATAATCCAAAAATGTTTCCTGTTGGCTCACACACAAAGAGTCCAGCATAGATGCATTCCTGAGGTCATAACAATTTGAAATGCAGATTGAAAATTCTTCTCCTGGGATGGGGTTTTCCACTGGATGCTTTTCAGTGGAGGGTTTGAGTGGCAAGACTTTATCTTGAAGATTTGTTGTCACTTACCAATAGGGGAGGAAACAGGAATCCTCAGCCATGTCATGTGTTTTCACCATGTCCTTTTGAGATTAAATAGAAGCCAGTGCTTTAGCAAGAGGAGGATATGGCAGATTTGTGACAGCATGCAGGTGAGCAAGATAGCTGCTGGAAGCTACTACTGCCCATGAGGTCTGGCAATCTTGAAGTTCTTGGTGGGGGGGGGTGTTACTGTCTTCTGTTTTGTTTATGGATAGAAAATGCTAACTTCAATTTGGAAGCTCTTGTTCTTGTTGTTTTTGCTTAAAAATGACTTTAAAAAAAAGTTCTCTTTTATTCATATCACTTGTTCCTGTTAGGAACCCTGATGCTCCCTTACTACTTAACATTTAGAAATGTGTAGCTCTGCTAGCATGATAGGTTTATGCTTCCTTTCTGTGCATAACTTCCTATAGATAAAACAGAGGATAATAAACCCAAATCCTAATCTCAGATGCACATGACATTCCTTGTGGTGCAGATGGGGTAAAAATGCTCTGCTTTTGAATGTAGTCACTGTTTCCAACAAGTAGAATGTATCCTGCCTGATGATGGGAGGAGATACCAGAGTGCTGGCAA
This sequence comes from Crocodylus siamensis, assembly GCF_052110815.1. Lineage (NCBI taxonomy): Eukaryota > Metazoa > Chordata > Crocodylia > Crocodylidae > Crocodylus > Crocodylus siamensis. The sequence goes on from NC_143395.1 coordinate 183,608,944, forward strand.
CATCAGTTCACTTAGAAGCTTCAATGAGAAAACAATCTAAATAAGGGGCTGCTTCAGATGCTGGATTGAGCAAGCCTTGTATGCACTTGAGAGAGGGAGAGAAAGAGAATGTGCTTTTTTTTTTTTACATTTTTTTTTCTTTTTACAATTTGATTGTTTATATGCCTGGTTACGGTGAAGATGGTTGATTTAAAAAAACCACATCCTACATTTCCAAGTTAACCCTTACTTGTGCACATTCAACAAACTGCAAAATCAAAACATTCTCCCATGTCGCTAAGGTTAGATGCTTCCCTACTATTTAAATGCATATCAGAGATTAAGCCTGCAGCTTCCCTGCCTTAACCTCTGTTACTTCTTAAAAGAAATAGATCCCAATCCAAACTACCTTTGGCCCCTAGGGCAAGTGCTGACTCCTTCCTTTAAGATACACCAGTATCTTAAGCATGCCCTTTCCAAGAGTTCCAACCCTCTGGGTACACAGAGTATACAATACACCTCTTCAGGGACGTGTGATAACCGAAGCAAACAAACTTACAGACTGTATGTTCCAAGAATCAAGCATGCTTTACTTTTATTTGTGCAAGAACTGGCCAGATTTACACAAAATAATAAGCCCCTACTCATACATCTCTGATTTGTTTTCCACCCTATGTTTAAGCAGGCTTTGAGCCTGGGTAAGAGATCTCTAGGGAAGCCTAGCATCCCCCCTCCTCTTCTACAGACAGTTTTCTCTCTCTAAAATGGCCCGTAGACACACCTTCTATTACCACTTTCGGTCTTCATTGTGACCTCTATGTCAGGTGAAGAGAGTCCTCTACCAAGTAATCTATTGCCTGGTTTTACTTGGTAGAAGCACCTTTCTTGGACTGGTCATTTTTTTTAATGCATCCCCACAAACCTATTCAATGCCAATGGAATTTAACAGTAAGCTTCTTGCAATCTGGGCATGGCGTTCTGGTTCATTGATGATCTATTCCTAGTTCCCACTAAGTGTCTTTAAAAAGAAGTTATGCCTGTCAGGTCGTGTAACAAGCAGCACAAGATCAAACAGGTAAACAGAGTCACAAGTAATGTTTCATATAAATAATGCAGAAGTCTCCCATGTTCACCACACAAATGCTTCCCCTCACAACAATTTCCATGTACCAGATCAAATTGTAAAGATGTACAGTATGCAATCCTCCAGCCTTGAAAAAGAAAGAACTAAACGGTATGCACTCCTGAATGATCCTGGAATTGATGAGTCACAGACTAAAACAAAATTGGAAGGGGAATTCAAGGGTACCACAGAAAATGACACTTAAATAGATATCCTCCAAAATGTGGACACCACCACTCTCTATTTTTCATTGTGGAAGGAAATTACAATTAAAAATAGGCACCAAAACATTAGCTGGAGTACTCCCCAAACTTTCTACTCAGGACCTACCACAATGGTTCATCGCACCTAAATATTTTGGGACCGTAGGTATACCCAAATATTCTGCTTGTTCTGTATATATAAAAGGCTTAGTCTGTCTGTCTGTAATGCTTTAATCGCACTCTGATCGGCTGACTGAAACAACCAATCAGAGTGCTCCAAGAACGTTCCAGACAGGAGCTGGCATGGTGAAGCACCACCATGATGGCGGGGACATGGGAAGGAGCAGGGGCTGGGGCGAGGGAGGCAAGGCTAGCACCGCTGGCTTTGCCTCCCCTGCCTTGCTCCCTGCGAGTGGCAATGACAGGTGGCAAGGAATGGCGTTGGGGCTGCCATGGTGGGGGATAAATGGGGTCAGGGCTGCCGTGGGGAGGGGGGTGCGGGACGACAAGGTTGGGGCCACTGTGGCAGGGCTGCAGCAGCAGTGGGGGAGGTGGGGGGAGAGTGGACCCAAACCTGAACCACTGCAGGGGAATAGGGTGGGGCCTGAAGCGACAGGAGAGGGGGGTGAACAGGGTTAGGCCTGAAGTGGTTGGGGGTGGGGACAGACTAGGACAGGGTGAGCAGGGGTGCAGGGCTGCACTCTGGGCTCTGTCCCTGCCAGCCCCCCCATCCTTCTTGATGGGCAATTTGCTAGTACATATATATTCATTGTTTACAATGGGATACAGATGTAGAGATCTGTATATTTGGGTGTTAGCATGGGTTCATTTGCACTAGCGGAATGCATGTATTTCATGTGTTTACCATCAGTTCAGGAAGGCAGTGGGACATCAGCTAGACTCTGTGATGGGTAACATTTCTGCCACAATATAGTGAATGCATGAGATGCAATTTGGTATCACAGAACCTCAAATGGTGCAGTTCTCTGTGCAATGGAGCACCTTCTATTTGTTTAAGCCCCATATAAACCCATCTTAGGGGTCTTAAGTGGTGTGTAGCACCTAAGGGAAGTGACATGTAATACTTTGTGCCAGCCCACTGCACTGTGGTGAATTCTGCTCTGAAATGTTGGGCCCCAAGCCTCTCCAGCTAGAGTTTGTGAGAAAGATTTCTTTAGCTTTGAAAGAGCAGAATCAGACCCCTATTTCTCAGCCTTCCCAGAGTGAGAAGAGGATAAACCAAGTTGGTGGTTTAATTACCAGCTCAACTTATCACTGTTTGAAAGTTAGACTAACATTTATATTGTATTTCCCAACTCCCCTTCTTCCAGTGTACATAAGTGCTTTGTTTGATGACATTTGAAGCTAAATATGTTGTCACATGACAATATATATTCCACTTTTTCCCCTTTTAGGATGAAAAGTTTGCCATGTGCTACATATATATGTTGATGGTAGCTGTCTGATTGCTGGTTTGTCAATTGCCTCTAGAGGTTGATTTGTATTGGAAGAATTATATAGCATTGACAGTAATCACCCCCAGTCCACTCCCTTTGAAGTCATTGGGACTTGAATCAGACCATAAGAGCAGAGGATCTGTTTCAGCAGTCAAAAAGAAAGGTTCAGCAGATACGCAAAATCCTAGGCTCTGATTTGCCAAGTCTGACATAAGTGTTTGGTTTTATATTCATGTGCCTAAAATTAAACATACATAAATCTTTACAGGATTACAGGGCACAGCTTGTAAAATTTTTCATGTCAGTTGTCCTAAGATACCAGTATAACAAGGGCCCTGATTCACAAAGGTATTTTGGTGCCTAACTTCCATTAAAATTACCTGGGGGTTAGGCTTCTAAATAGCTTTATGGGCCTCAATTTCTGCTCTTAAGCAACTGATAGGCTCAAAACCCAAAAGCAGCAGCAGCACTAGATAAGTGTGGAAAGTGGTATCTATATTTTAACTACTTTACTAGGTTGTTCTGATTTCTTTCTTCCTTTCTTTTCTTTCTTTCTGCGCTTGGGGCCGCCAGGTTCCCCACCAGCCCACCCGGCATGGCGCACATTTTATAAGCCGCCGATCATCAAGAAGACTGGCGACCTGCAGTGGCGGTTGCTGCACGGCATCCTAGCCACTGGCATGTTTGTGTCCCACTTGGACCCAGCCGCCTCGACAGCCTGTCCCTTCTGCCTGGGGGGTGTTGAGGAGACCCTCTTTCACGCTTTCCTGGACTGCCCCCGCCTGCAGCCACTCTTTGTCACCCTTGGGCCGCTGCTGCAGGCTCTGGGCAGGAGCTTTTTGGAGACCACCTACGTGTGCTCCTACCCATACTGGGCAGCTGAGAAGGGCCCCGTCTTTCTGGCCAACTTTGTACTGGGTCAGGCCAAGTTGGCCATCCTCAAGAGCTGCCGGAACCGGCTTGCTGGGACCGGCTCAGATGATGCCCTGCGGCTTTTCTGCCTCCTGGTGCAGGCACGCCTCTTGCTGGAGTTTGAGCATGCTATGCTCCGGCGGGTGGTGCCTGCCTTTGAGACATGCTGGGCCCTTGAGGGAGTGCTGTGCCAGGTGGAGGACGGCCGTCTCAAATACGCGCTCTGATGTCATGACCGGTCTGGGTGACCGGGCTGGCTCGGTGTTGAACTATGACTTCCGGCTTGTGCCGCGTCCTGGGCCCTCACCAGGCTGCTTTTTCGCTCTCTTTTGTGTGGAAGTTGAAGATTTTGTTATGTGTATGATGGGATGGAGCAGGGTCTGAATTGTTTATGACTGTGTGGCCGGCACGCCGACCGCGTAATTAGCATGTAAGACACGACGTGAAATGCAGTGAAGGTGTCTGTCACGGTGTGATGTATTGCTTGGTTTGGTTTGGTTTGGTAGTAAGTTGTTTGTGTTTTCGCTTTGTAAGCGGCCACCATTGTTGTATACCTGAACCCCTGAATAAAGTAATTAAAAGTCAAAGTCTTTCTTTCTTTCTTTCTACTGAGTACTTGTGAAAAATGAAATATTTTTCATTCACCAATCATTTATAAAAAGGCACCTGTTTTACCTTTTTATATTGGACCTATGCATAACTTCCCTTTCTGCTCTTTTCCATTTGTACCTTGCTGCTGGTGTTGCAGGAGACCAAACTCAAAAGTTAGCCAGAGATGACAGAATCAATCTAACTGCAAGTATGAGTATTGCTGTATAGTACACAATGTCTGCTCCTTTAGTCTACACAAGTGTTATACTGCCAGTCCTTAAATGGAGTGGCACATGCAGCACTTTCAGATATGTTGAAATCTAAAAGCAACTTATCAACGAATTCCTACTCATTCCTAAAAAAACCTGGTCTATCTCTGACATCCTGATTCAACTGAAGAAATACATCAGGCAAGCTCTGAGAAGGCCTTATAATAGGGCTTGAGAAAGCTATAAACACTAGTGGTCATAGAATCATAGAAGTGGGGTCCGACCCCCTGCCTGTGCAGGAGAAAAACTGGGCTCAAATGACTCCAGTCAGGTAGGCATCAAGCCTCTTCTTAAACACCCCGAGGGTAGGAGCCAGCACCACTTCCCTTGGAAGTTGGTTCCAGATCCTAGCTGCCCTAACTGTGAAGTAGTTCTTATGGATGTCTAATCTAAACCTACTCTTCAACAACTTATGGCTGTTATTCCTTGTTATGCCAGGGTGTGCTAGGGGAAACAAGGTCTCTCCCAAACCCTTCTGATCCCCCCTAGTGAGTTTATAGACAGTCACCAGGTCCCCCCTCAGCCTTCACTTGCGAAGGCTGAACAGGTTTAGGTCCCACAGTCTCTCATCGTAGGGTCTGCCCTGTTGTCTCCCCAGATCATGTGGGTGGCCCTCCTCTGGACCCTCTTAATGTTGTCCACATCTCTCCTGAAGTGGGGCACACAGAACTGGACACAGTACTCCAGCTGTGGCCTGACCACTGTTGCGTAGAGAAGGAGTATCACCTCCTTGGCCCTACTTGAGATGCATCAGTGGATACATAACAAAGTCCGGTTAGCCCTGCCATCCATGAGCTCGCGTTGTCTGCCCATGTTCATCTTGGAGTCAGTAATGACTCCGAGATCCCTTTCTGCCTCCATGCTCTCAAGGAGGGAGTTTCCCATCTTATAAGTGTGCTGCTGGTTACTACTGTCCACGTGTGGCACCCTGCGCTTGTCAATATTGAAACACATCCTGTTTTTGCTAGCCCACCCCTGTAACCTACCCAAGTCTTGCTACAGTCTTTCCCTTACCCCAAATTTTGGTATCATTAGCGAATTTAAACAGGTTCCTTTTCACCCTGTCATCCAAATCATTGATAAAGAGATTGAAGAGTGCAGGCCCACTGCCCACTTCCCCCCAGGTCAAATATAACCTGTCCACCACCACCCTCTGAGTACAACCCTTCAGCCAATCTGCAATCCATCTGACTGTGTAGGCATCAATGCCACAGTCGCCTAGTTTTTTAATGAGGATGGGGTAGGAGACGGTGTCAAAGGCCTTGCTGAAGTCCAGAAAGACTACATCCACAGCGACACCTGCATCCAATGCTTTTGTGACCTGATCATAAAAGGCAATCAGGTTGGTCTGACATGACCTGCCCCTAATGAAACCATGCTGGTTGCCCTTGAGCATCATCCCTGAAGCCAGCTCATCGTAGATGTGCTCCTTGATGATCTTCTCAAAGAGTTTCCCTAGGATTGAGATAAGACTGATGGACCTATAGTTGCCCGGGTCCTCCCTCTTCCCTTTTTTAAAGATGGGGACCATGTTGGCTATCTTCTAATCATCCAGCACCTGGCCCAAGCACCACGAGTGCTCATAAAGCTATGCCAAAGGCCCTGCAATTACCCCTGCTAGCTCCCTCAACACCCTGGGGTGGAGAGCATCTGGACCCACTGATTTGAACACGTCCAGCCCCTCCAGAAACTCTCTAACCCAGTCCTCCCCAGCCTGAGGTCTGGAGGCGTTCCCCTCGAGTCCATCTTGCATCACGGTGGGGAAGTCCTGGTCCCTGCGCAAGAAAACAGAGGTGAAGAATTGGTTAAAGAGGTCTGCTTTCTCCTCTGGCACAACCACCACATTGCCCAGAGAATCTTACAGGGGCCCCACATTTACCGGTGCTTTCTTTATCCTCCCTATATATTTGAAAAAGGACTTTTTATTATCTTTGATTTTGGATGCTAGTCCTAGCTCTATGTCCACCTTAGCTTTCCTGACAGCCCCCACACAGGCCTGAGCAGAGGAGGTATACTCCTCTTTAGAGATAGCACCCCCCTTCCACTGGTTGTACACCGCCTTTTTGGCAGTCAGGCATTCCTGGACACCCTTGGTGATCCAGGGACTGAGACAGGGGAACTGAGCTTTGATACTCCTTTCACCTGTGGTCATAGACAGGTCACTTAAGCTTTGCCTTCTGTGGAATAAAATGGTGAGAGCTACTTCAATATGAAATCCTGGTGAAATCAAGGTAGTTTTACTTTGATGTAGCAAATCAAGGTAAACTCCAGGGTACTCAAGGAGCTGGTGAGCATCATAGCCCAGCCTCTGGCACGGATCTTTGAAAACTCCTGGTGCTCTGGTGAAATGCCCGAAGACTGGAAGAAGGCCAATGTGGTGCCAATCTTCAAGAAGGGGAGGAAGGTGGATCCGGCTAACTATAGGCCCATCAGCCTGACTTCTGTCCTGGGGAAGATCTTAGAAAAGATTATTAAAGAGGCTATCCTTAATTGCCTGGCCAACGCCAACATCCTAAGGGATAGTCAGCACGGGTTTGTTGTGGGTAGGTCTTGCTTGGCCGATCTCATTTCCTTCTATGACCAGGTGACCTATCACCTGGACAAGGGAGAAGAGATTGATGTCATATATCTTGACTTCAAAAAAGCTTTCGATTTGGTATCCCATGATCACCTCTTGGCAAAACTGGTCAATTGCGGCCTTGGAAAATTGGCTCCGTGGTTGGACCCAGAGGATAGTAATTGATGGAAGTCACTCATCATGGTGTCCTGTGACCAGTGGGGTCCCCCAAGGCTCTGTCCTTGGACCCATATTATTCAACATCTTCATTAATGATGTGGACATTGGAGTCAGAAGCGGACTAGCCAAGTTCGCTGATGACAAACTTTGGGGCAAAGCATCCACACCTGAAGACAGAAGGGCGATCCAGGCTGACCTGGACATGCTCAACAAATGGGTGGACGAGAACCTGATGGTGTTTAACACCGAAAAATGCAAGGTTTTCCACCTTGGGAAGAAAAACCTACAGCATCCTGATAGGCTTAGCAGTGCTACACTGGCTAGCACTACAGAAGAAAGAGACTTGGGGGTCATCACTGACCACAAGATGAACATGAGCTTGTAATACAGTGCTGCAGCTAGTAAAGTGACCAAAATGCTGGCTTGCATCCATAGATGCTTCTCAAGAAAATTCCAGGACATCATTCTCCCCTTGTACTCGGCCTTGGTGAGGCCTCAGCTGGAGTACTGCATCCAGTTTTGGGCTCCACAATTCAAAAAGGATGTGGAGAAGCTTGAGAGAGTCCAGAGAAGAGCCACATGCATGATCAGAGGTCAGGAAAACAGACCTTACGATGACAGGCTGAGAGCCATGGGGCTCTTTAGCCTGGAATAGTGCAGGCTCAGGAGTGATTTGATGGCCACCTATAAGTTTATCAGGGGTGACCAGCAGTATCTGGGGGAACGTTTGTTCACCAGAGTGCCCCAAGGGATGACGAGGTTGAACGGTCATAAACTCCTGCAAGACCGTTTCAGGCTGGACATAAGGAAGAATTTCTTTACTGTCCGAGCCCCCAAGGTCTGGAACAGTCTGCCATTGGAGGTGGTTCAAGCACCTACATTGAACACCTTCAAGAGCAAATTGGATGGTTATCTTGCTGGGATCCTATGACCCCAGCTGACTTCCTGCCCTTTGGGCAGGGGGCTGGACTTGATGATCTTCCAAGGTCCCTTCCAGCCCTTATGTCTATGAAATCTATGAAATCCATTGCTTGAGGTAGAAACTAGTGTGTCTTCTCTCCTAGGTTTTTATAAGATATTTATCTCATAAATATTTTATAGATATTGCCCTAGGCCCAGATTTTCAAAACTGTACAAAGTATATAGATATCCAGCTCAAGTCTGTATTTTAGAGATGCTGAATACCTTGCAGTTTCAAAAGGCTTTAACCTAAGTAGCCAAATACAGTGCCTACATCTAAAAACGTTGAACTTAACTTCCTTGTTTCAGTTTTCTTACTTTGTCTATCTTGCGGAGGTGGTATGAAAATTACCTAGTTAGGGCTAGATTATGATAACTTTAATCATGTTCCAGAATACCTCTTGTCATGAGAGTTCCAACAAACTTAGTGGGAGTAAGTGCCCAAATGAGTATCAGGATCTAGTTCTTGTTTGTAAAATATATTAAAGATTAAAACTCCTATGTGCTATTATTATCAACTCCAGTTCGAAAAAACCGCAGTCAATTTCTTTTTTACTCTGATGATTTATATAGCAGAAAATGTTAAAAGTTTTGCTGCAGTTTTACATTCATCACAAATCTATGATGGTATTCAACTGCTGTATTTAATAACAAGAATTGCCTGACATTTACATTTTAAACGTCATATGCTGAAGAGAGACACCCACAGATGTACCAGATAGTATCATGCTACCGTTGATCTAGTTGGAATATAAAAATACACACCACCTTTCATCAGCGGATCTCAAAGCATATTACAAAGGATCATTATTCCCATTTACAGATGAGCAATACCATGACTTGCCCAAGGTTACCCAGGATATTAGTGGCAGAGTAGAGCTAGACTCAAAACCCAGGTCTCTCTGATGCCAAATTCAGTGCTCTGCCCTCTAGGCCACCCGTTCACCTTAGCTTCAGTTCCAGTGCATGTTTGTGTGTTGCATTTACTAGCTTGTGAACACCATTGAATAAAATATGGAAAGGGAGAGTTTTTCAAAGTTTTATCTGGAAGGCTAGATATTTTTTAATAATTTTGGAGGCATGCCTGCTGACCAAAATCTATAGAGTAAAATCTAATACTCCCAAGCTTAAGTACCACATTGTCTGTTCTTATCTAATTGTTTATATTAACAATGATTAAATCAAGAAATATGTAATACGTGGGCCTGATCAAATTGGTCAGGGCTATGTCCTTTCCTGACTTGGCCCAAATGTTGAACTTCCACAGCACATTTCCATCCCATTGCAGCAAAAATGTTCTACCTCCTAATTTCCTAGTTTGAAAATAACTCCCCACAGATTAAGTGCATTTTTTCTCCGTCCAAAAAAAAGTTTTCACTTATGAATTCTTTTTGCTGCCTAAACATGAACCCCTGCCTTTGCACTTGTGCCAACATGTCACTTGGATAAAGCATAGAACCTAGACTTCTGGTTGTACTGCTTTCCTTTTTTAAAGACTTAAAGCTCACTGTAAGAAGTATGCTGTCTGTCTTTTGAATTGTAATCTTCATAAAGGAGGACTATTTGAAAAATGTACTCTGCCAAGAAAATCTTTTATAGTATTACTTTTGTGCCACTACAGTTATCATTCGTTTGCCTTTTCCATTATAAACCAACTTTTCAAGCTCATTCATTGTATGTCACTTTAGGCTAAAACACATAAACTTTATCATGCTGCAATTTACAGATGTAACCAGGAAACTTAAAGGGATATGGCACAGTAGTATAAAAGTTTTTCTAATCACAAAATATAATTTCAAAGAAAAGTAGTGCTGGAATTGTCAAGAGGCCCAAGGGAGGTAAGCACTAGGGCTGTGTGAAGCTTCGGTCCCTGATTCGATTTGGCCCGATTCGGTGGCTGGATCTCCAAATCCAAATTGAATCGGAGGACCCTTTAATCTCTCTGAATTGAACTGAAACCCTCCAAATGAATTTGGAGAGATTCAGAAAGATATGGCGATTTGGACATAGACACAACTTTAAATGGTTTTTCTGCATACCTCAAAGTAGCAGGCGGTTTGTGAATGCTGTGATGCTGAGGCACATGGAGTGTCCTACAGGAGCGTGGGGGGCTCCTCAGAGCGTTTGGCTGCAGACCCGGAAGTGGACCAGAAGCACTTCCAGTCCACTTCCGGGTTTGCTGGGAAGTGGGCTGGGGGCCCTCGGCTAAGCAACTGGCACATCCTGGGTCTGGGGAGGTCACCTGGGATCCCCGCGCAGCCAATCACCAAGCCAGGGGAGTTGTTGGTGGGGGAAGAGGGGGCCCCGGCAGACCCAGAAGTAGACTGGAAGTGTTTCTGGTCCACTTCCAGGTTCACTGCCGAGCACGTGGAGGGCCCCACCCTGCAATCCTGTGGGACATTCCATCTGCCCCAACATTGCAGCATTCACAAGCCACGCTGGTACCTCGAGGTATGTAGAAAAAACTTTTAAAGCTTTGTCTATGTCTAAATCACTGATTGTCCAAATCAGCATCGAATCTTCAGATTTGGATTTAGCTGAATTGAATCACTGTCCCTGATTCGGGGCTGAATCTGAATTGAACAGGGCCTGCTTTGCACATGCCTAGTAAGCACCCAAATTCCATTCAGATTCAAGCTTCTTTTAAAACCCAACGTAAATCACCAAAAGCCAGATCATGCACTCCTAATTCCTGTTGTGTCAGTAACTGCACCCTTGAAAATAAAGCAAGAGATTGGTAATTGGGACCTACATGAAAGTTTGTTTCACTTCAAGTCTCTGAACTATTAATCCCCCTTCTTCTGTAGGTTAAGTTAGAGAATTTGGGCAAGATTTGGCTCTTGTATACATAAATCACAAAACCTTTTGACTATTTTTTTCTTTAAATTTGGATTTATACCTATGACAGAAAGATGAGAATCTGTCCTTTAATATAAACATAGTACATTTTCCTTGTCTGGATTTAGCCATAAGTAGCATATCCCTACAGAGCTGGAGTCCCCGGGCTCTGAGTTGGTCTTGAACTAACAACAAATACTATTGTATATCTTCAGAGTGCAGTAAGCTTTTTAGGCTGCTGGTATGCAAATAGCTCTGCAAAACTTCATTTTGAGTTAACTTTCTCATTTTGGATTAATTTTAAGGCAGTCCTTTAAAATAATTTGCTCTTGTAAAGAAAGTGTTTGCAATACATTTCACTCTTCAGGCTTTAGTAATCATCACTAATTTAGATAGTCACAGCTTGAGAGTCCCCATTGCTAATTTAGCAGATACAATGCTCTCCTATGTCTGTAATCCACAGCAACCATAGATCAGCCATCTGCAGTGTTAACAGGCTCAACAGGAAGGTTGTATTAGCCAAACCCAAAGGGAAAGGAAATACAGGAGTAGCCACACTGTTGAGATATAATACTTACCTGGGCTACTTTAACCCCTCCTTTCCTCTGCCCATTTATTTTCATTTGTAAAACAGCAATTTATAGAGATCTTTGAACTGAAATATTTTATCAACCTCTCCTTCTCCTTTCCTTGTGCGGGATTTTTATTTCCCTTGTAGCATCAGCTGGAATTAATTATTGTTATGTGCTACAGATTCCTTTGTATGATCTCTTATAATTGCCCTAAACAATCATTACTGAGGGAAGAAATTGTCTGTGATAGTAGGAAGCCAGAGAAAAGGGAACTTTTCTGAAGAGATTAATTTTTTGTTTTTGTTTCTGGGTCCTGAAACAAAGAGAGAAACCTCATCCTCTGCTTGACTTGGAAACCTGAACAGTGACATCCAGAAGTTCCAGGTTTCTGTGGTTCTGATTTACAGCTACATAAAATCTTTAAACCTCGTTCAAAAAGGGTTGGTTGAGATACAGTAAATGTGAGTTATATAAAAAATAAACATCTTATATGTTCTTGATTATTTTGGTGATAAATTCTAAAATGTTCTTGTTTTTAAGTGAAAGCACTGAGAAACATTTTTTGGTTTCCTAACATCAGGAAACTGGAAGGAAAAACATTGCCTGAATGCCTTCTGTGTGTCAGTGTGAAAAAAAAAAAGAGGAAAATTAGGACCTCACTTTTTAGTTAGCATATGTCTAGTGTATTACGGAGGGAACAGTTTAGTAAATAGAGGTCATGTTGCACATTATGCTTGGTATGTGTTAAATGCGCTTAAAATGAGTGTCCATCAAGCAAGAAAATACATGCTACGTGTGCTAGGATCATAGCAAAGATGACTTTTTGGGCAAGGAGTATCTTCACGGAGATCATAAAAGCAATTTGCAGTCCTCCAGCAGTCCAGGATGCACTACTCCTGCTCCATGGAGTGCTCTGTCCACCTGCCTGAACTTTAATGCCCACTCCAAGGTGGCACCTCCCCACAGGGGCATGACCCAACCCACATGGCACCACCCTGAATACCCATTGACATCCTCAATATTTGCCAAGGCTTGCCATTTCTGCTTAAGCATTGCAGTGTCAACAGCCATCACCTTCCCTGGTGAACCAAACTGCCAGATGGTCAGTGGGAGTACATGGAGGGTTGTCTGGTACACTGTATGCATGCCTCCTTGTGTTCTAGCTGCCCTGGCTGGCCAGAGCCTTGCACCCCCAGCATGGCTAGAAACCTAGCAGGGAGTGGAGGTCTGAGCAGCAGGTTCAGTGAACACTACGGTGGGGATGGCCCTTCTTTTCCCAACTGCATCTGCTCCAACATGCTATAATTACAATGCATTGGAGCAGATGTCCTGCATGTCTCCAGGCACCCAGCTCTGCCACAGACTTCCTTCATGACCCAAGGGATATCATTTAACTTCTCTGAGCCTTAATTCCTATATGAGTGTCTTAGAATCTTTAATGTGTTCATCTTCCCAACACTTCTGTATTCCTACTTCTGTGGGGTGCTGTGAGGACACTTAAATTAAAGACTATGAGGTGTAACAGACTCTGGCACTGGGCCAAACAGGTGGCTGCATAGCAGTGGGTTCGGTGTGTGCATACCCTGAACATGCAATGCTTTGTAATGTGCAAAAAATCCCTTTTTATCAGCCTAGATGCTAGATACATATCAGCGCTGTGAAAATGAAAGTAAGCTTTGCCATGGGGCAGTCACAGTGTTACAGCCAAGCCTTACTCATGATAGTGTTTGTTTTGAAGATTTTGGTGGGAGACTTCTCTGAGTTTAGAAAATATAAGGATTTGTGTTTCAGTGGGATGTTTAAAACGTCGCTATCATCTCCAACTTTCACACTGGCTTAGCCGGAGTGCAGCTCTAAAGTCAGTGTCATAAGATTTCCTTGAACTTGTGCTTATCTCTGAGTCAAATCTCCCAGTGAGGAAAAGTAAGACAGACAGGGATAGTGAGCACAGCTGTCTGTTGTGCGGCTGCAGTAGAACTGCCGGAAACCCACTGAAGAGGATGTAAGAAATGTGAAAGGAGAGAAAAAAAGGTTGTTTTTAAAATGCATGGCTTCAGACTGCATTTCTGAGCAGAGCCACCAGCTAAAGTAGGGGCATATTTGAGGTAGATTTAGACTATTATAATGCTTCTTCATCTTACTGGTAGATATTGAAATCATCAACATGGCAGATGATTGCAGAACAGTAGTATACAGAAAGATAGTCTTAGTGATCATTGAGTTCAGTAAATACAGGCATACATGAATGAGAAGAATTAAACAACAAACATAGGCACTGGAAAGTGGGGACTAATGGTGCTTAGCCCCTCCAAACACGGGGCCATAAGGCAGCTTGGCCGAGGGCTTCTGGCAGCTGCAGCAGGGGTGGGGAGGGAGTGGGGCAGGATGGGCTACTGCTACGGAGTGGGGCTAGGACTGCACCAGACTTTTCCCAGTGGGGGGCCATGCTATACTTGGGGTGGGCGGTGGCAGCGCTGGGAGGGAGCTACGTGTGTGGGGGGGCACATGCCCCACCCCACCCCTGGCCTCATGCAATACATGCAGCGATGGGAGCTGCCACCCCCTCCCTACATCCCCTGGACAAGCCATAGCTCCATCCCATGCCTTGCCTTGCCCTGCCTCAGCTGTGCAGAGCCTGGTGGACCAGGCATGGGGTTCCCAGGGGCTCCATCCCCTCTGGCCCAGCAGTGCAACTGAGGCTGAACCTGCTCCAGGCCCCCCGCTCCAGGCCCGCTTGGGCAGTGCGGGGACAGAGTCAGCACAGGGAGACAGCCGGGGCCGGAGCCAGAGCCAGGGCCAGACTGGGGGACAGTGGGTTCATTGGCGCAGGAGGTGCTGGTGCCGGGCAACAACCCTGGGCCTAGGTGAAAGGGTGGCCTCATGGGCCCAGTGGGCCTCACCCCCAATCCTGGACCCGGCTCAGCTCCACTATGTCCCAACCCCTGCCTGGTCTCTGGTCCAGCCCCAGCCCTATTTCCTTCCCTCCTCTCCTTCCCCCCTGACAAACTTTCCTTAGGCCCCCCGCGCAAAAACATTTTTTTTCTCCCTCCACCTATGATGACAAACTTGTAGAGCAGTAGGGAACCTCTGTAGACCCTTTGTCTCTCCTTAGCTAACTACTTAACTGAGGGATCATTTCTGATGTGCCAACTTCCTCAGAGTCATAGTTTCATAGTTAGTAGAGTCAGAAGGGACCTGAGCAGATCATCAAGTTCAACGCCCTGCTATGGCAGGAAAAAGTACTGGGGTCAAATGACCCCAGCAAGGTGATTGTCAAGTCCTTAGACAGCATCTCTAAATTATAACTCCTATCACTATAATAGCATTTCTTTTCAGCATACTATGCAGATTCATAGTTCCTCACAGCAGTCTGCCCATTTGATGAAGCTTATTCTCATTTTATAGCAGGGGAAACTGAGACATGAATGTTCAGTTATATGCCTAAACTGCATAAATCACTGACAGAGCTGGGATTAGAAATTTGAGCCCTCCTCACTCTCCATGCCATGCCTGTTTGTGCACCTTGCCTAACGTGAAAACTGGATCTGTAGTGAGGCTTCAGACCTGTGGTTCCCACGCAATGAACAACACTGAATAAAACTGGGCTTCTAAGGAACTACTGTAGGTTTACTTTAAAGAGACAGAGATGGGGCTTCCTGTATGTATGCCCTGCAGCACTTAGTCTATGTAATGTAGGTAGCAGAAGGAAGAAACACAAAACATGGACTACATGCTTCTGTGGAGGGCTGGGTTAATAATAGGTTTTTCAGTTTGGTGGCTGAATCAAAAATCAGAAAATTGGTTCAGAAAAAATGTGGTTTCTTTTTTCTTCCCTTTTTTTTTATTTGGCAAGCCAGTGCCTGATTTTTTCCCCCCTTGGGAATTGTGGGAGAACTCATCTGTTCAGGACATATGGGAGGAATCATGGAGAGGCTTTGAGCATTAGCAGAGCTGGAGGGATTTAGCCTGCATTCTTAATGCAACCAGTCCAAGTGAAAGGAGAATCCATGCTTTTAGTCATATATCTCCAGCTGTGCCAGTTAACCTTGGTGTACAGCACTGCTTAACTCAGGTTTTTTTGTGTGGACAGGCTGGGGCTGGGATAACACCTGAGTAAGAGCCCATGTTAACTGTCCTGTAAAGAGCTTTTCCTGGAGACAAGAGCCTTGCCAAAAGGGATAACATTTTGATTTGGGAGAGGGTTACTGAAAAAGTTGCTTGGGGATAGCGCCACCTACATCTTGGGTTTGCTGTTATTCTCTATCTCTATCCCTGTCAGATTCATTTTGAATGTGCTATAGATGGGGGATGTTACTGCTATTTATGACTGGTCTTCAAACAGTGGATACAGTGTTTGTAGTCTTTGCTGAGTGTATTAATCATCATCACTGTCTGATACCATTAACTTTGTGGTTTTGTTAATTTGCTTGTAGAATCTTGCAGAAATGATGGAGCCACTACGCACAGCTATTCTTTGTCTTTAAAAGTTTTGAAAAGTTATTCTTGCTCTTTACATTTCTTTCATGTGGCCTTTGGAGTTTCTTACTCAATGTGTTAGTGAAGCTACAAGAGAAGATGATGAGATAGCATGGCTGGCAGGACCAGCAGTATGCAGATGTCACTGAGATCTACATCACCTCTGCACTGAACCCGGATTCTGTGGTTTTCTTGCTTTCCTCCTGTCAGACAGATGTAAGGATATACGTGCCTTGTGCTCATCTCAGATAAGACAGAGGTGATGCTGATAGGCAGAGAGAAACATCCCAAGTAACTGACTGAGGCTGAAATGTGGTTTCTATGAAGACCATTTGCCTGACTTGCTGATACTTTTGGCAGTCTGAGGATATTATGCTCTTGGGTTCCCAGAGAATTGTAATAGCATAAAATACATTTTCCATTTATGGATTGCCCAGAGGCTGCAAGATCTTATACAAGCCTCATCACAGTAATTCACACCTTGGTAGCCCAAGGCTAGAGTACTGCAATATTTGGCACTGTGGTTGAAAATCACCTGGAAGCACTGGCAAGCACAGAAAGCAAAAGCCAATGTCTGCATGCTGGAGATGAAGACTACAGGACTGATGGCAGGGCATTTTCAGTAGCTGAGCATCTGAAAATCCTGCCCGAAGCTTTATTTTTCACAAGCCTAAGGCTATAGTGTATCTGGCCAGGTTTTTAATTGACCTCTGAATCGTCTCAATGGTAGGAACTGAAATAATATTTTAGAACTAATTTTTAGTTCTATTGTTTTGTGAATGGTGTAGTTTGTCTATACACAATGTCCAGATGTTCAGGTGATAGGCTTCATTTATAAATCAACAAATATGTTGTGTGCTCCACAGAGCAGGTGGTGGAGGGGAATTTCACACTTTTAAGCACACCTGTTTTTCCTTACAGTCCAAGTCCTCATGCCTTGAGCTGGCCAGCTACTTCCATTGGGTGCCCTTGGCGTGCAGTATTTTATAATAAAGCTATGGGGTTCCTTGCATGCATTATCCTATCATGAAAAATGGAACAGGCACTAGGTATATATCCCAGAGGGCATAACATAATAAAAACAAGAAAAGTCACCCAGCAGCATCTCAGCTGGAAGTGGTTTTTTTTAACACTTCTTTAGTTTTTTAAGTCCTTGTCACAAAGGTTTCATCAAAACAGCTTTGTCATCTAACTTACTTACTTTTGCAGAGGGCCACTTAATAGTTAAATGGAAAGCAGAAGTACCCAGTGGTATATCTATGCAGCATGAAAGGACCACATTTACCCCTGGTGGCATGTAATTGATTTTGGTGGGATTACGCCAGGGATGAATTTAGCACATTGCTCAAGTTGTTCAATATTCAAGTTGTCCTTGAGTTTTTGGCAACCAATATTAACATTGAGAAATTCCTCCCAAACTTTATTCACTTTGGATAACTTACTGTTTAACAGACCATGTAGCTGTGTAAATTTGGGAAAGATAAATAAAGGAATACCAACCCAAACTGCCTTCTGTCTGGCAGTGAGTGGAGATACTCACATTTCTTGGCAGCATAGGGCTGTTCCCCACTGAGATTCAATCATCTTTCTCTGGCAGAACCCAAGCTGTGGACCTAAGGGCAGAAACTTCCACCTGGAGGGGAAGAGAAAACCTGCCTCCCTGGCTCTGATGAGGGTATAAAGGTGGTAGTTATGACCTATTGGATAGGTTATGTCACTATGAGAGGGAATGAAACTAAAGCAACTGGAGATTCCAGTAAGTGCTTTCAGGCTTACATAGATTCCCCTCTAGAGTTTAATTTTACCCTTCTGCTGGGAATGAATTGCCCCTTGAGCCATGCTGTTCCAGCAAATGGAGGGGGAAAAATATACTGGAAAAATTATTCCTCAGCACCCACGGAGGTGAATCAAATTGACTGACTAAAGAACAGCTCATATGTTAAGGCCATTTTCCTTGCAATCAGATTTTCTTTTCTTTTGAAACCACTACAGAGAACAGTCCGTTTCCAGGAGTCTGGCTCCAACAAGCAAACTTCCCTGTGGCTTCCTGATGGCTTGTGGAATATACATGGCTAAAGGAGCTCTGTTTGCTCTGTGCCAGCTGGAAAACTGCTTTCCTAAAGCCACGTGTCAGGATGGTTTTTTGATATCCTGCACAAAGGTTCCTGCTCAGTCCCATTTTTTACATGATGAAACACTATGATTCTATGACGTTTAGTCTACTTCATTGTTAAGATCAATGGCTGGAGGATACTTTGTAAGTCCAAAGTATTATTTGTCTATTTTTTATTTGTTTTATTAATAGCCAGTGCCCTTGGTCCTGCAAAGATTTAAATATATGCGTAACACTGTATCCTGTATTTAATCCCATGAAAGCCAGTGGCACCACTCAGAGGGCATGTCTACAAGAGATGCTAAATGCACATTGGAATAATTCTACTGTGCATTAGTGCATCATTCAAAAAACATGCTAATGTGCAGTAGATTTAGTCTACTACTATGCAGCACATTAATATTACTAAAAAGCATTCATCTGTGCTAATGTGCAGGAGCACTGATTACAGTGCATTTAGTGCCTACCATTACAGATACTAAACTTAATGCACTGTAATTGCAGCACATTAATGAACATGTACATGCGCCCAGAGGGTAGCCAAAGTCAAGCATGCCCCAAATTCCTTGTTGGACTAAGGACTGTTTGCCGTAGTACCGCAGCATACACTTACTGCTGTCATATGGTAACATCTTCATTTGTCTAGAGTTTCTCATGAAGACCTATTAAGCATTAGAACCTTTCTACTCTGTGGCATAGTGCTTGGCATTATTCTTGGTAGGCATAACATGAAGTGTGGAAAATGTAGTGAAACCTTCATATGTTGTAGCATGAAATAATCTTACAAGTGGATGTTAATGTTAAATTGTTAAGGGAATAGAATTGACTACATGTTACTCTTGTTTATTTTAATTTGCTAGACTTGCTCGTAATTGTCTTTATAAACCATTGGCCGCCGAGGGAAAATTTGTCAATAAAACAATTGCCATGTTTCTTAAAGGCTTTATTCCTCCTCCTCTTTTTTTTTCTTTTGAATATTTGTAAGACAAGAGGTGGACAAAAGCTCTATGCCTACATCTGTGTTGAACAGGATGAGAGCAACTTTGAAGATAGTGCAGCAATATGCATATCTTGTGGAAAGTGCCCTATCTTTAAATGAAATTAGTGTATTACGAATTATTTCCCAACAGTGTGTCAACTCACTACAATGCAAGTAACTTGTGGCATGTGATACGAGACAACTGTAGCTTTTGTTTCCAATCTGATAGGAAGGCAACTGTATTAAAGCAGCCAAGAGAGATTTAAAAAAATCATTAGAAGAAAGGAAAAAAATAAACGGACAACTACAGAACAGTTTTTCTGGTTTATACAATTGTATTGGTTTACTGTATTGTTTATGCAGTATCTTCTTTAACAAAAATTCTCATAGAGTTTATTGCAGAAATGACTTGGGGCTCATTTTCTGGCTGGTGTAAAATGGAATGATTTTATAGTGGCATGTTGGCATTGATTGTGCATTGAGTAAGTGTGCAATTGTGGTGTTCCTTGCGTGCCTCTTCCAGCCCCTTTTTTCCCCAAGGATATTACAGTGTTGGATATTAGAGGAAATGTGATGGTTTTGGCTCTGATGTAGTTTGAACCTAAATCTCAAAACAATACTCATCTTGAAGCTGTTAGATTGTGCCTGGTTTCAGGACAAACCCCTGTGAAACTACTGAATTGAGTATGGTTTCCACTCAAAACCATAAGTCAGCCTAGATTTGCTTGAAACTTGGCCCGTGGTTTGCAAACTTGGCTTGAACTTTAGATTTGTAACAAAACCTAAAACAAATATAGCTGGTTTCAGGTTTAGTTGTGAAAGTTTAACACAGAACCCGTTTTCCACAGAGGGGAGATGTTGGCCAGGGGATCAAAACTACAGTTATCCTTTGTTGTTCTGGAAAAGATTACAATATTTTTAACTTCCATCTAGACAGCCACTAGTGAGTGAGTCAACATCTGAGTCCTTGGCTTGTTCAAATCTCCAGCTTGTTGATAGCAATGGCAAGACTGCTGGCACAGAGGGATGCCAATGTTTTTAACTTCAGAGTATGTGCATATGACATGGTAGCTAGAATGGCAGTTATTACCAACCACCTGTCTATGCCAGGGCTCCCAACATAACTTGCAGTGCTGGTGAAGCAGTGAGAGAATTTTAACAAGAATGGTACTGTACTGCAGTATCCACATGTACCATACTAACATGCTGCTGCTATTGAACATGCATGAGTGAAGGTATTCTTGTGGCAGTCTTACAAATCTTACAGCTTTTGATGCAGAGAAAGAATGCTAACACCTGAACCATATGGGTCTTTACTGGGTTATATGGGTGTAATTGCAGGAAACCCATTCATTATGCATGCCCCAGTGATATGGAAGTCTCAGCAATAATCTTGAGAAGGAGAATCGCTAGCCCATTGTTTTCTTTGACATTTATTGCTAGGGCAATTAATTTGTTGCAGGACATTTGGAAAGGAGGAATTTCAGCAAAGATGAGTAATCAGAGATTTCAGTCAAATGTTGTGACTCAGCCCTGCTTTTTCTTTCTTTTCTTGCTTTCTGCACTTCTCCCCTCACACCAGGACCATTCTCAGGTCACCCATTGTGAAACAGTTCTCTTCAGGAAACATAGTGGCTGTGCTTTCTTTCCATCTGGACAACTGGACTGGGGACTGAAAGGAGTATGCCTGAAGCTGTACTGAACTCATTGTCCTTATTCAGGGAACTGAGTGGAGACTTAAAGGAATATGTCTGAGGCTGTAATTCCATTATTCTCAGACATTAACAGCAAAAGGCTTTCTGCAGATCAGAAAGCACTAAAAGGACCATGTTGGCAGTGAGATGGGCAAATCCACTCTCTTAATCTTTCAGATCCTGGGTACTTCATAATTCCCTTAAGGTGAACTAAAGTAGCAGTTCTTTGACCAGGAACTTCAAAGGTGTTGCAGAACAGACTTGAACATTTCCCCCATCAAAATTTAGGGGGAAAATTTAGGGCTTGAGATTCTAACTTCCATAGCCTCTGTGAAATCTTTTTACCTTAATTACCTAAGGTAGTCCTAGTCTTCTGAGGCAATACTAAATTATGATTTTACATTATAAGGCCAGAAGTGACCTCTGTTATTTAGTATGACATAAAACAGTTTATAGCAGGGGTGTTCAACCTCTGGTCTGTGGGCCAAATGTGGCCATGAAGTCATGACATCTGGCCCATGGGGCTCCCTATGGGGTGGGGAATTTGGTGGCAGGGGAGTAGCGGCCATTAGTACGGCCACCCTCCCTATGCTGAATTCCCAAACACCAAGCCCTGCATTGTCAGCTGCAGCTGGGCCATGCCCTTTTCCCCCTGCAGGGCTGAGCTGTGACCTCTTCCCTCACCCCCACCCTCCCCGCAGGGCCAAGCCATGCCCTCTTCTGCTATGGGACTGGGTTGTGCCTGGGCTGCACCCCCTGCCTCCTCCACATGGCCAGATGGTGCCCACCTTACCTGTCCTGGTGATGGATTGGGACCACTGGTTGGATCCAGCCCATGGACAGATGAGACACTGCCCATCCAGCCCGCTGGTGAAAAAAGTTGAGCACCACTGGTCTATAGGAGTTCTCTGTAATTAATTCCTGTTCGAACTGGAGCAGATTTCTTAGGAAAAAAATCCAATCTTGATTGAAAAATTCCTGGTCCAAATGGCTAAATCTCAAATTCCATAGTCTGGCATGGTTACTCAGCACAGTTGGTTCTCTGCTATTGCAATTGCTTTTATGTGGTGTTATGGTGCTAACTCTTAATGATTTCAGTGGCAATTAGGTACTTAAATAAGCATTAGGCAAGGTTCTTTGGGTAGTTGTGATATCTTTTATTACATCAACTGAGTAGTTGGAAAAAAGTTCTTAGCAAGCTTTTGGTCTATGTCCTTAGACCAACATGGTTACAACCAAAAACCCAACAATATGGAATATAAAAAAGTGTTAGGTTGGGGTGGGCAAAATGCAGCCCGTGGGCTGGATGCAGCCTGCCAGGTCATTCTATCTGGCCTGCGGGGCCCCTAAAAAATTTAGAAAATTAATATTTATCTGCCCTGGTGACCTGTCATGTGGCTCTCGGTGGCTTGCCAAAACTCAGTAACCGGACCCTCCACCCGAAATAATTGCCCACCCCTGTGTTAGGTAGCTTTGTAGATGTCAGTGACAATAAGATAGAAGATAGCTATCATACTTAATAAAAAAAGCTTTCTTACAATCCTGCTTACTTCCTGACTAGCATATGCTCTTGAAACTGCTGGGAAAGGATTTGGCTGGTGGGTTTTGTTTGTTTGTTTTAATCCTTTACATATATGCTTACTTCAAAATACTTCCGAAAACAAAGGTCATTAGTAAAATGTTATTTGCCTAATCAATTTAAACATCCTTTGTCATAGGTGCAGTAGCTGTAGCATGAAGTGAAGGCACCTCTTGAGCCTAAACTAGATCTTCTGAGGTCATGATTTAAATTTCAGTCACATAAAATAGCAGGAAACATGAGCTGTGTAACAGCTAGGTAAGATTTAGGGTACAGACACACTAGGGCTTGGAACCTTTTCTAAAGGGGAACATTTCAAAAGAGCAGCAGCTGGTAGTTCTAATAGTTATGTATGAAGGAGCTGAAAATGATTGAAATGTAGCAAACTGCTCCAACTTTAACTGTGGATGAAAGAGCCTTAAAGTTTGAGCTGGTTTGCTACATTTTAATCATTTTCAACTGGTTCATACATGACAGTTAGGAGCTACCAGCTGCTACCTTTTTGAAACTTCCCCTCTTGAAATGCCTCCAAACCTTCATGCTTTCACATCGTAGTTGCTGGAGTCAGGAGCTGAATCTGGAAGGTGCTGACTGCTGTTCATTTCAGTAAGAGCAGGGTGCTCCACAGGTTTCAGAAATAGTTCCTAAAGCATTTTTGGAGTGCAGAATAGGATGGTGACAAGCCCTTTTTCTTTAGAGAGACTAAGCTCTTTGGAATTTTAAAGGACAACTCTGTTTTATAAGCCAATACAAAAAGAAGATGGCCTTTTGAAAGTGATATCTACATAAACAGTGTGTGTTGTTTTACCTCTACTGGGTAGTAAGGACGCATTGTTATACAGTACCCTTGTTTTGGTACAAGTGTGTCATTGCTAGGATTGTATCCATATGACCAGCTGGAGAGGATCATAAAATCATAGAAAATTATGGTTGGAAGGGACCTCAGGAGGTCACTTAGTCCAAACCTCTGCTCAAAGCAGGGCCATTCCAAACTATATTATCCCAGCTAAGGCTTAGTCTTGCCAGATCTTAAAAACCTTCAAGGTTGGAGATTCCACCACTTCACTGGGTAACCTGTTCCAGTGTTTTACTACCCTCCTAGTGATAACATTTTTCCTAATATCTTACCTAAACTTACCTTCCTGCAACTTGAGACACTCTGTGGGGTGTGGGGCATTGCCCCACCTGGCATATCGTGAGTGTATATTGACAACATTTCATAGAAGCAGGAAGTTGGCTGCTGTGATTCCCTTGCTTAACCTGCGACAGGGTAGGGTGTCAGGCCTGTGTTTTGTTAGGGTTGGCAGTAATTTTACGTAAAATTTAGAATATGGATTATTGTAACAGGGAGCCCAAACCCCCTGCACACAAGAGAGAGAGGAGAGAGGAACAGACCCCTTATGGCAGCCACTCTGTGTGTCCTCACAGGAGAAAGGGGATGCAGTAAGCAACTTGCAAGAAACTCAAGTCTGCGGGCCAGGGACTACTAAGAAGCTGAGGAGAGCAGAGGGGCAGGAAAAAGCAAACAGTTTGTTAGGCAGAGCAGGAACACCTGGGCCCATTTTTAAGGGCAGCAGTTAGGTGACTCGAAGAGGGTGACTGGGCTATATATAAGCCCAGTTGCTGAGCTGGGGTTGGTAGTTCAGGCCCATGGATGGCAGGGAAAGGAATGGAGGACAGAGCCGACTGACAGTCAAAAGGAGGTACCCTGGGGCTGGGGGGAGTTTAGGCAGTTTCTTATGAGGGTGACAGCTGTTATGACTCTGACAGGCTTGTAGCTGAGCCTGGACTTAT
Source organism: Crocodylus siamensis (assembly GCF_052110815.1). Taxonomy (NCBI): domain Eukaryota; kingdom Metazoa; phylum Chordata; order Crocodylia; family Crocodylidae; genus Crocodylus; species Crocodylus siamensis. Next base: position 183,633,220 of record NC_143395.1, read on the forward strand.
TGCAATTGTGTAGGATATTTTGGATAGGGATGATCTTGCCTCAGACAAGGGGTTTGGATTAGATGACCTCTGTAGGTCCCTTCCAGCCTGACTTCTCGATGATTCTATGAATCCTGGACTTCCATAGAAGACCCTGACTCAAATCCCCCAAAATTCTCACAATTAAGACATGGAATGGTGGAGTAATATTTCTGGTTTGCATGAATCTGCATTTCTTTGTGCTGTTTCAGATTTAAAGTAATCATTTTAGATATCTGTGGAAAAGCCCACATCTGTGTTTTTTTTTTTTCCCAACTCTTGCACATCTACAAAGAGGTAAAATATAAAGTTCCCAGCTCCCTGTTTGGAATCGTGGCACTTACGAGTATGTTTTCAGGCCCACAGAAATTAAATAACCACATGTGGACTTCAACTGAAAGTGGGGTTACAAGTCAGCTGGAAGCTTGGTTGCAAGAGTGGAATTGGGGGTTGTGGCAAAGAAAAGAACCTCTTTTGAATTAATTATTATGATGGAAACAGCAACTGGTTTTCAATTGTCCAATCACCTGTTTGCCTTACAGAGCAGGAAGTACAATTAATTCTATAGATTGACATTTTAGTTTGTCATCTGGATAATGACATCAAGAAGGTGGTAACATCCAAATGGCAACAATATATTGCCAGTGTTATGGATTCATCGCAGTTGGGTTTTAAAAGTGACTGGTGACTTTTTCCTTGTGCTGGACAATAGCTTTTGATGGTGATAGTCTTGGAATTTTTACCATCTGGAATGGAGTTAGCCCTACTGTGTGGACTTGGTACAATATCTTAAAGGAATCAGTACATGCTCCTAAACCAGGAAGAGTTCAGCAAATTTTAATAGAAATTAGCTCAAGTTCAGACTAGGGAAGAGAAAAAATATACCCCAAGGCAATATGCTAACACACTGTGGTGGCCAGGACTAGGCACAATTGCCAAACCCTCTGAGACCCCCACCAAGAGCTGAGGAAAGCAGATGGGGACCAGTGAGGTACCTGGAAAACTTGCAGGAGAGGAAGAGCATGGACCAGCACAATGTGCAGTGCAGTAGTGCCACTTTATGAGCACACTGTCTGTCTGGGCGGTTTGTAGCCCTGCATGCCACTGTGCAGGTTTTAAAAAGCACTGGGAAAGTGCCAGGAGAGGAACACCAGGCTGGTGGAGTCTGGCAGGGCTGAGAAGTGCCAGAGTGGCGCAGCCCCACACAGCAGGTTCCCCACCATTACAGAAATAGGAAACCAGGACCCCTCCATGCAATTCCTCCCCACAACTTCTTAGCCATTAGGGGAGAGCATGGAGGAGAGGCAGCTATTTTCTTTTTTTTTTCACATTTTTTCTTTTCCTTCCTTTTTTTTCACTGTTATTGACCCTCCAGGTCTTGGAGGGAGGGCCTTTACCCCAGCAAAGGGGAGGCCTGAAGAAACAAGCCCAGAGAAAGGGCCCACAGGCCAGTGGCAGAGAAAACCTTGGGCCTACCTGTGCTGTGACATTGGGTGGCTGAACACAGAGCCAGACTGCATATCCTCATCCATCTCTGAGCAAGCCTTGTCAGTGACTTGGAGCAGTGAAGAAGGCCGGAGAACTTTCAACACCTATGGTTGGTGAGTGGATGGGGTGTAGGGGAGGCAGAGCACCAAGTCAATCACTGTGGTAACATGAATATCCCTGTGGGGCCCATTAAGTACAGCACTGAACCCTCCCATCTGTAATATGATCAAAATGCGGCAGGCTAGTAGGGGAGGGCCCCAGCCTGGGTGCTTGCAGTCTGTTCATCATTGAAACCGCAGGTATGATGCACACAAATGCCATCAACAGTTGAGAGCATCATGATGCTATTCATAATGTTCACTGAATGGTAGTACTATAAAAGTGGTGAGCATGGCATTGTGATTGTGGAGCTGAATGTGCCAGAATCCCTTAGCTGCATATAGGACCATCATAGAAAAAATAGGACTAAAAGGAATCTGAAGAAGTCATCCAGTCTATCCCTTTGCCTAAGGCAGTACTAGTTTATCGCTTGTACTTTGCCTAAGGCAGGATCATCCTTGTCCAAATCATCCTACCCAAGTACTCTAAAAAACTACCAGGATAGAGATTTTCATAACTTTTCTAGGTAATCTGTTACAATAGTTAACCACCTTTATAGTGAGAAAGTTCTTCTGAATAACCAACCTAAATTTCCTGTGTTGCAATTTAAGACTGTTACTTCTTGATCTTTCCCCTTTGACCACAGAAGGTAATTTACCATTATCCTTCTTATAACTACCCTTCAGGTATTTAAATAATGTAATCCAATCCCCACTTCAGTCTTCTGTTTTCCAGGCTAAATAATCCCACTTCTTCCAACCTTTTCTCATAAGACATCTAAACTTGGGGGTGATATCTTTTGTTGTTTATTAAGCCTTAGCATTGTCTATCCAGGAAAGTTATATCAGTATAAAGAAGGGCAAAACGTCAAACTGCTGTACGTAAGCTGTTGTAACCCTGTTTTCTGACATTTTCCTTTCAGAGTAGGAAAATCCTCTTTTTGTTTTCCTTTATAAGCATGCCTCTTATGCCAGGATAGGAATGTCCTTATGGGACATTACATTGGTGGTCTAACTGCATTGGTACAATTACAGCAGTATATCTGGAAAAATGTCCTATGTAGATAAGCACCTAAATACACATTCTTTATTTTTCCCCTAAAAAGCATCAAGTATCACTTTTCCTCTAATAAGGGCTCCTTCAGCCCCAGGTTATAACTCATATCTGTAAAAGTCTCTCTACAGAACAAAACTCATTCTGCCAGAGACGGTTTTAAATGGATTGTATATGCAACACTATTCCAGATCTTGAGAACAATAGCAAGACCTGTCTGTGCATAGACATTCCAGGAACTGGATGTCACTCACCCTTACTCACTCCCTGATTCCTTTGCTTTGAGGGACGCATTTCCAACATTCCCACATGTTTACAATAGATAGGAAGAACTCATCTGTAGTGCTTATCTGCTTGGTACCTGTCCCATATCGTCCCATGGACTCCAGTATTCTTAACAGGCATTTTTTTTTTTGTATAGTACTTCTCTTTTCTACAATGGAACTGCTATTTCTTACAATATGCTTCCATTATTTTCTTGCTGGGTGACTTGCATTTTTATTAACTTAGACCAGTAGTTCTCAATCTTCATAGACTTAAGACGCATCACAGAATATGTGAGCTCTTTGTTTGTGTTTGATTTTTTGATTACAGAAAAAGAATAGAGCAATTCTTCTGTGGCAAAGAACTCAGGAAGCCCACAACAGGTCAATGCTTTGGACACTGGATTCCTATTTGAAATCTTTGTGTTTATCTTGTGAATCATATTTGCACACGTAACACTGTAAACATCATCTGACATCCTTACAGCACCCCTAAAAGGATCTCATGGCACCCCAAAATGCAATGCACCCTGGTTGAGAATCACTGACTCACACTAGCTCTAGATTTGACTTAAACATTAAGTAATATTTTTTGTAAAAGGTTTGTTGTTAAAAATCCCAACTGACACATGTTTTTGTATCCTTCCTTACTGAAACTAAAGTCACAATGCTCTGTTTGTTCATCAAGAACCCTTATAAAGGTTTCATACTTTATGGGCCTCTGAATATGTGACAGTAGCATCTCCTTTCATTACTCTTTGCAGAAGAAAGCCTGTCAAACTTTTAAGAGTGTTTCCCTAGTCGCATCTCTTTTTTTAGTAAATTATTAATAAATATTTTTGTTTTCAATAGTACAGGTTAATGAGCCAACCTCTACTCTACTGGTCTCCCTAGAAAGATTTATTGTCAATCAGTGTCTGGTAAAACACCTCTTCTATTTATGCCACTCTACGGATTTATCAAACGGAATATCTTGCAAACACTCCTTTCTAGAGTATTGAAAAATTGGCATTTTTCCCCCTCTGCCTCCATGTTTACTGGCTAAACTAGGTTGATTTCTGACCCCTTCTTAAATGCGGAAGGAGACTAAGCGCCTGAGATACTGCTAGCAGAGGTACTGAAAGTATCTGCCAGAAACTTCTTGCAAGGAAGGCTTTTAGTAGGGGTCTGCATTGCAGTCAAGGTGAGGTTGCAGCTCTTGTAGGCATACTTCAGCTAGGTTTATATTGGCTACTTCCAGTACTGATAACAATGTAGCCCATGGCAGTACAGAAACTTGGATGAATACTGGGGAATCTGGCCTGAGTTGAGGCCCTTGATGCCATGGCTGTATTGCCATCAGGATTTGAGTTGGCTCCTTTAAGACTATCTTGGATATATTTGCACAAGCTGCTGTTGCACTTTTGGATGGCAGCATAGATTCTGTATACCTCCATGTCCCTCGCCAAGAGCAGAAAGGGGTTGATAGCACTGCCCTGCTTCTGAAAGGTGTGGTGATACATTAAAGACTGTGAGGAGCTCAGGTAGGCTGGTAATAGGGCTATATAAGTACCAAAGAAAAAATTAATAAAGTTAAAGCAACTGAGTTGCTGCTGGAATGAGGACCAAGTCTCTAACTTTTATTAATGGTTGAGTTTCTGTCTAGAATCTACCCTGGTTCCAACTACAGATTTAGAAGCAGTGCACATATCTAGGGACTACTCAACTGACTTCAGCACTCTTTTATGAATTCATCAGAAGAGAACAAAACCAACCCTCCCGGCTTTTACATTCAAATGCAGCTGCTGAAAGATTGCCAGTTATTTGCTTCCAGTGCATCACAGAATTTAAGTCCAACTTGCTCTGAATATAAATAAAAAGGACTATTTTCTATATGACTAAAATTATTTAGAGAAAAAAGTTAATTTTACAAAGTAAACATTAATTGTGGTTAGAAAAAGCCTACAGAACATTATTTTGCCTTCAAGCCTGGCTTATGGCTAACTTCCTCCAAAATCCAGGGTTAAAATAAAGATCTGTATGGTATGATATTTCTGGATCACTTGAAAATCTATACACTGGGCAAAGTGGTACTTTGGGGAAATTTTCTTTTTCACTCATTAAGGCATGTTTTTTTTAATGAAGATGTACTGTACATAAGTAAAACATGTAAGAAGTCATGCATCATTTTGCTTTCAAAGCAATGTATCATTCACCTCTTTTTAGAATACACATTTCTTTCCGTATGATTTTGGCTTTGCTGTACATATTTTCTATTCTCTTTAGGGGTGGTTTGCTTTGTTGTCATAGCAATGCCTTCTAATTCCTGCACTCTCTAGTTTCCTTTCAGGTTTCTGCAGGCTGCAACCAGTCCCTCATTGTCATTATCAAATCTCCTAGCAGCTTTAATTCCTTTGTTTTATCTCAGAACTCTGCACATTACATACCTCCAAAGAATTCTGGCCCAAACAGGTTTTTAGCTCTAAATAGCTCTAAGTAATGGCAATAATGATATTGTTTGTATCTGCTTGAAGTTTGCATTGTTCTTATGATGATCCTGTATTTCAACATTATTATTCATTCATCATCTAAGCTTTTTTTAGACATCAACCCTAACCGCCTGGGTATGCAGATCATGAAAATCAGGAACTAGATGCTCTGAGTTGAGTGTGTTACTTGTAGTATTTGACCGTAGGCCATTACCAGAACGGCACCATTAGACAGGGACAGGGCCAATTCAAACAACTATGTTCTAATTCCCTATGCAAAAAAATGTCTGTTGCCTACTTTTCAGCAAAGTCCAGGCTTGAGCATCTGAGCATCTGCCCCCTGGCCCAGCCTGCCTCAGGTAGCTCTGCCAGGCCAGAAGAGGAAGCCTGTACCAGGGGGAAAAATACTTTCCTACCTTTTAGGAGTGCTGCAGGGAAGAATCCATTAGTATTTGTGTCAAATAAGTGCTTAGGTAGATCATGGCAAACACTCCATTGTCATCTCAGCCTGTCCCTGGTGGCCTAGGGCCTGGAAAACTCTATGGCTGTGGTTTTGGCAGATTGGTCTGAACTAGCTGTGAGGTTGGGAAGCAACATTGCTGAGCGGGGGGAATCTCCAGAATGAAGAGTAAAGCTGGTACAATGAGGTGGGGCTGAGGGAGGTGGTAGGAAACTGAAGAGAAAACTTTGTTTTTGCACTGGATCGCATGGTATTTACATATATGTTGGAGGTAGTTCTTACAGGATGGGGAACATTTCATCACCTGGTGCAGCACAGCTCTTCATTCAGCTGATGTAAGCTAGGGGGCTGTTTATTTTTCAGGCAATAAAGTATCACCTTATCTCCGGGATGCATTGTTACTGACTTGGATTCTGACCCTTGGCACTTAGATCTGGTGCCCACATTTAGTCACTGGGCTGATCTGTTCTTTGCATAAAATGTGACTGTATCTCATTCAAAAACAAGTTCACGCATTTCATTGTAGAATACATGAAGGCAACTCATCTTTGCAACATGGAGGGCCACATTGAATGTGTTTGCATATATATATATATATATATGCATTTCCATGACTCGCAAACTGAAAAATAAGCATGCACAGCCCTAGTATTTGCATTTTGCTTGTCATTTCCTTCAAAGTTGAATAGAAATTACTCACTACTTAGCTTTAACAAGGACATAGTCCTGCAACCGTAAAGCAAGGTCAGCCAGAATGTCAGTGCATCAGTTTAATTTGTAGACTTGTGGTGGACTATCTACCTGGAGTGGGGACAGGGCTGAGTAAGCTGCCTGTATCCCTTGCTGTGAGGATGCTAATGAATGGACAGGATAGAGACAGATTAGCTGAGGTATATATTGGTTCTCTACAGCTGTCACCTGCCTTGGGTTTGTCCTGCTCTCTCTCCTCTGCTGCTCTGTTACCTTTGAGACTTCCCCTTTTCTGCCTGCTACCTTTCTGCACACAGGGAAGCATCTGGGAACATCTCCTAGCTAAAAAGGAGGCATACACCCAATGGAAGGGAGGGGCCATCACCAGGGAGGACTATACCTAGGTTGCTCGGGGCTGCAGGGGGGTGGTCAGGAAGGCCAAGGTAGAGGTGGAACTGGGACTAGATACCCGGATCAAGGACAACAAGAAGGCCTTTTTTTAAATACATAAGGGGTAAAAAGAAGGTACCAGGTAATGCAGGGCCTCTGCAGGACATGCTAGGAAATCTGGTCGTCACACCAGACAGCAAAGCTAACCTATTTAACATTTATTTGCCTCCATTTTTCTGAGCAGGGACTGGGTCCATGTTCCCCTAAGCACTACCAGGAGTGACTAGGAATAACGGTCACAAGCTGGCAGAGGGTAGATTTAGGCTAGCCATCAGGAGGCGCTACTTCACGGTCAGGGCAGCTAGGATCTGGAACCAACTTCCAAGATAAGTGGTGCTGGCTGCTACCCTGGGGGTCTTTAAGAGGAGGCTAGACGAATACCTTGCTGTGGTCGTTTGACCCCAGTACTTTTTCCTTCCATGGCAGGTGTCGGACTTGATGATCTGCTCAGGTCCTTTCCAACCCTACCAACTATGAAACTATAGGGAGGTCACATTCACACATGGCCCATTATGTGAAGCAACTCTTGAGTGTATACTGGCACGGGCAACTGGTTCGTCGGGGGGGGCACCAGATCACTGACAGAGGGGGATCCCCCAGTGGCCGATTGCTGAGCCAGCAGTGAAACTGGAAGAGCACTTCCAGTTTTGCAATTGTTGCTTCCGGGGGTGCATGGCCAATCTTGGGGGGGTGGGTGCACCCCCTATGCATTGCCAATGTAAACTGGCTAGAGACTCCTCAGGGTTTAGATTGGAAATTTTAAAACATAAAACTTTTGCAAACATATATATATGTCTCAAAGGTAACACAGTTTTATATGTGTGTGTGTGTGTGTGTGTGTGTGTGAATATATAAAAAAAAATGGTGTGGCCTTGACTATTGGTGCTGTTCCTGCATCCAGGGCCCACATTTGCTTTCTTTTACAGAAAAGCATGCTTTATCTTGAAGACTGTATGTAACCCAAGCCAACTCTGGTTCCTTCATGGGACTGCCAGTTAGCGGGATGAAAATGGTGACAGGCTAGAGGAGCCCATGTACACTTCAAAAGCTACCCAAGCCACCTGGACACTATGGAGATAAGTGCAGTATAAATACCTATATAGATCATTCCAGTCTTTCATGCCATAACTCTTAGGAGCCTTCTTGTTTGTTTCTTAAAACGTTCCTTTCCCATGCTTGACACATGAGAAGAAGGAAGAAGAGCAGGGGCGAGATTGTTAGACCGTGAAAATGGTGCTCAACTTCATGGCCGTGAGAGATGTGGGAGTGGTCCATGGGCCTGATCTAGCACATGGGCTGTGTGCAGTGTCAGTCTGCAGGTGCAATCCAGAATGCTAGCACAACTCTGCATGATGGCCAGGCTTCACAGGCCAGATTTGGCTGCACACTGGGCCCACCCTATGTGCCAGATTTGGCCACATTCACTGGATCTAGATCCACACTGGCTTGATCCTGTGTACCAGATCTGGCTACAAAGTAGCTCTGTGTGCTGGCCCTGCTGGATACTGGCATGATGTACCACACAGGGCTGCATTATCCAGTCCACAGGGCTTCCTGCAGGTCTGTCACTAGGAGACCAGCAATTAACATTACCACTGTTTTCCCACTGCTAAATTTCCAGACTGGTGGGAAGATGGCCATGTGGGACAGATCTGGCCTGCAGGGCAGAGTTGAGCACCACTGTTCTACATCATTAACTGCCAAAGCACTGTTATGAACTGACCTCATCAAAACAGTGTACTGCATACATCCCCAACTTCTGGGAGCCTCAGCCATAGAACATAAGCCCATCATGGTGGGTCCTGCATAAACATAGAACAAAGAGATGGTTCTTGCTCGACAGAGTTTCAATACATTGTCTTCTGGCTGGAGGTTAAGCTGGCTGCTTAACATTTCCTTGGTGTTAGAATCAGTTTACTTATACATTGATATTTCTTAAACACAGTAAATGCATATATTGTGCAACTGAGACAGTGATGAATTAAATCGTACCTTGTTGCCCCAGAATGAAAACCCTCCCCAATCTGCTTTTCAGCCCAAAATGAGCATCAGACCAAGTCTTTGGTTAGGAGCTGTCTTCATAAATGTTGTATTTAGTTTTTAGGAAAGAGGTTTGATTTTCTGGGGAGGGATATTTATCTTCAATTCCTCCAAGTGCTTTGGAATGCAGCCTCCACACAGACTTTAATAGAGAAACCCACTTATTCTGACTCAGTGACCATTTGATGAAATGTCTAGAGAAGCAAAGAACAACAACAACAACAAGATTTGCACAGATGCTCCTCTCTGACTAACAGAACGTCCACCCAAAGCTGATAGAGTGTGAGCATGTTTGTCATATGTGGGTGTATTTTCCCATATATTCATTTTTAAAGTTATGTTCTACCACACTAAAAATTATAGTTTACAAATAGGCATTTTACTGTAGTCACTGGCCTGAGAAGCTGACTCACTACTTGACCTCTGTGTATGTCATTTGATCTTCTTGTTCCTTAGTCAACTCAGCTGGGAAACTGGATGAGAAGAAAGAAAGACACCCCTGAAAGTCATACATGTCTGAGCTGAAAACACTTGAAAATACAACATCAGCAACAGAATGATACAGCTAATAGCTCTGTTCTTGTCCCAGTGGGAAGTATGGGTGTTCAGCACCTCTGCATTAGTCTACATATATAAATATGGGTTCAAGTGCCTTAACCTAGGCCATGTTTACACTAGTAAATTTTACTCATTTAACTTGCTGGTACATAGTTTTCGATAGTGTAGTATAAGGACAGCATGTACACATTTGGCTACCTTTGCTTGTGACACATTTCATCACTGCAGGAGTTTGCAGCCTACAGTATTCAAGGATTGCAACATCTCCTGCAGCGTTGTCCAGCACATTACCTTGTTTGAAAATGTTTGTCTTATACTTCTAGCATGTCTCTAAAAATCTATGTCCCCCGTAACTGCTGTATTTAGTCTTGCATCCTTCCACTTTGTGATGTCAGAATAATTTTGATGGGTAAAGGAAGCATATTGGTATCCAGTAGAATATCCTGTTATGGAGGGGGTCTCATTATCCTTGCAAACAACTGTATTGTCATAATGTTGTTTCCTGATGTGGAACCACTAATTGTTAATTCAACACATACAGTGTTAATAGCCCCAAATATCCAAAAATCACGAATCAGACTTAAAAAAACTCAGGACTTTCATATTTTGTTAAAAATCTCATCATATTTTAGCTAAACGTATATTAATTTTTCATTGTTTTCTGATTTTTGAGCCTGAAGAACACATCTGAGTCATATTTTCAAGGGTTTTCTTACAATTGTGAAAGTTAGCAGCCCACATAAAAAATAAAAAAAGTAGATTCTCATCTAATTGATTGAACCCAGGAGCTGAGGCTTTAAACCTGTGAAGGTTGGCAACACTCTATATAATAGTGTTTCTCTGTCTTTTTTTTACATGTTTCTGGTTTCTCTTCTTATTACTGGCCTTAAGAGAACATTGGATTCCACCACATGCAGTTTTCTCTACTTCCAGCTAAAGTTGTTTGATCCACTGTAAGGTGAAGTGGCCAGCAGGTATTTTACATGAATTTTATTAAATTTATTTTTACCTCTTTGGCCGATTTGTTATTGAAACAATTGAGCTAGCCCAATGCTTCTGAGCTAATTGACATCAAGTACAACATACAAAACATAATCTTAAATTCCCCGGGGGATCTATATAACAAATACCATGTATTTTAGGTAATGACACTCCAACCATTCTAGGTAATGTATCTTCAAGACTCTATGAGTCAAGGTCTCCTTGAGAGTTAGCTTGGAGTTTCTATATACAAGTTCTCCTGTTGGTAGGGTTCTCCTATTGTCCCATCATATTATTAGGTGACACAGTCCTGGAAGGAGCTTTGGGCTTATTGCTGACTCACAGCAGCATAGAATGGTAGGATCTGGGACATACTGGTCCTAAAGGAAAAGAACTCCAGATGTTGATGAGTCCAGGAGGAGCAATCCCCCCCTTACTTACTGGTTGCAAGTCTAGTTGTTGGAGATGGATGGGAATTCCACCAACTTAGGGAGTACATTATGAGACATGGACAGTCTGGAAAGAGCCCAGTGCAAAGCAACAAAAATTATGAAGGGCCTGGAAGACAAGACTTATGAGGATAGGGTTAAAGAACTAGTGTTATTTCACCTGGAGAAGAGAAGACTAAAAGGGGATTTAATAACAGTTTTCAAATACCTGAAGGGTAATTATAGAGAAGATGGAGATGGGCTTTTCTCTGTGGCCACAGGGGACAGGACTAGAAGCAATAGCTTCAAGCTGCAGCAGGAGAAATTTAGGTTGGAGATTGCAGGGAACTTTCTGACTATGAGGGTGGTTAAGCATTGGAACAGGCTACCTTGAGAAGTTGTAGACTCTCCATCCTTGGACACTTTTAAATGCAGGTTGGATAGACACTTGGCTGGGATGGTTTATTTAGGGATGGTCCTGCCTTGAGCAGGGGGCTGGACTAGATGACTGTGAGATCTCTTCCAACCTTACTTTCTTACGATCTTCTGAACAGCAGAAAATGTGTTGAATACCTTAAATAAGAACACCTTGCATTTTGTTTTTTATAGGTCTCATTGCTTGATCAGTCCAGCAGTTCTGGATCATGCTCAGAATTCAACGGTTATAAGGGATTAGCTTTGCTGGATACCTGGAGGTAATGAAATTAAGAAACATTGTGTTAAGAAATATTGGTATTTGTGCTGTTCAGCTACTAGTATTGGAGATAGCTCTATATATTTACTGCCTGCATTGTTTGTCTAGGATAATAAAGTGCCTTATGGTTAAAGGATTATTTTGGATGATTTTGCTAGGGGGTATTAGCAGCTAGGACAACAACGTGAAAAAGAAGATTTAACTCCACATTATTACAGATCTTGAATTTTTGTTGAAAGTGACCCATACATGCAATGCATTTTATTCCCAGAACACATCATCACTGGATATTTGTGTGACCTTTATGTCCTATGTACCTATGTAGGTAGCAAAAAAAGAGGAAAGGTTAATATGTTTTGTTTCCAGAGGGGAAAGTGAGGAGTTGAAAGGGATGAACTGAGGAGGCATAGCTTAAATAGACATGATTTTCTAATATAATAAAATTGTCTCTGTACCATGGAAACTAGGAATAAGCTCCTTAGAATGCACTTTAATCTCATAGGTTCTATATAAGCGAGGGCTGTAATGCAATTTGCCTTAAGAGAGGATTATTAGTAGGGACAATCATAGTTTTAATGAAGCGCCGTGTTTTTCTCTTTGACATCACTTTTTAAAAATGGAAACAGTCAAAATTCTTCCCAATTCTTACTCCCAATAAACGCCAGGAAAATCTGACACAGTGAATTGATTAAGGCAGAAGCCTCTTTGTACTTCAGATTTCATTTAATTATCCTTTCGTTGTGCAAATCATGAACTGAATTGCTATATAACACTCTTTTGAATGGCTACATAACTCTCTTCTGTAACTTCCTGTGTGGTATTTAGTACCATTAAAGATTTTTTTTCCAGGGCTTCCAAACAAACATTTAATCACACTGACAGCTAATACTATTATGTTTATCATGTGATAATAAGCCTGTGCATTAAAGGGGGAAAATGTTTAAATTTAAACGCAATCTTTATGGGAAGCTCTCCTGACAGGGGTTACAATTTGCCTGTGAATCTAATTATACAACATGCCGTAATCTCATTTAGTTCTGTACGTGAAAGAATCTGATATAGGCCAAATGCATGCCTAATGTTGCACTCTTGCCTTTGAGAGCCAGTTATCTAAAACACTGTCAAGATTTGGTCTGGAACTTTAAAAATCATTATTTGCACAGATATTCATAATAATCCCATGGAAGCTTGAAAATGAAATCTGACTCCTTATAGAGGGCCAGAGTTTGACACTCTTACGCCTGGGATCGTTTCATTGACCTCAGTGAGGCTACTCATGAAACATAGTATTATTCAGCATCAGTTAGAGTGGTCGATTCCTTCCCTGAATATTTTCCCTGCATCATTTATATATCTTTGATCATTGTTACAAGATTACTCATATGTGCTCAGTTAGTGTCATGGAAGTTTCCCTCCGTTCACACAAAAAGAGCGGGGGAGCATTTGTTTTGGCCTATGTGCAGATGCTGCATATGACGGGGAGTGGAGAACCTTTGAAACTCCAGAGGGTATGGTAGGTGCAAAGCTATCGTTAAGTTGGAGAGAAACTTAACTTCATTCTCATTCCTCATTGGCTTAAGCTCCTCCTAAGGACAGGTTTTCAAATATGGGTGACTATCAAAGCCATCTGGAAATTCTGTAATGAAGCATTTTTCTTTTTTATTTCTGTCATTGTGCAGTTTGTTTTTCTTAACACACTTCAATGCTATCCACCATATGTGCAGTAGTTCTAATAGCTTTTCAGACATTAACTAATCTCACAACATATCTCTGAGGAAAGGCAGTATCATTACTAGAGGGGTAACAGTTGTCAGCTGCAGTGGCAGCTATTTTTGTGTCTCCCACTTTGTAAAATGGCGATACAATCAGTAGCATAACTGACGTGGAAACAGAAGCAGAAAGATGAAGTGAGTTGCCTAAGGTCACAGGCAACTGGTAGGAAGGGCATGGGGGGGAGGGAGGGAGTTTTTTTGCCGTGCGGGCTGGCGGTGTGTTAGGGGAGGGGGCACTAAGCCGTGGCACAGAAGTATAGGAGTGGGTATGGGGCTTTTGGCGCACTCCTGGGCCTGCCTACAAATTGTGTCCCCCACAGACTCAGGAGACACCAGTCACGCCTGCCTAAGGTCATATGTTGAGGTGTCTGGTAGAGCTGGGTGTGTAAGTAAAGAGTTCCTGATCCCTGCTCATGGGCTAGAACAACTGGATCATACAATGGATGCTACTGGCAAACAGCAGCTGAGTATAATTGTTGTAATTTCCCTTTTAGGAGTCACCTGAAGGAAGATGAAGGCAGCCCCTGTAGAATCCCATCCCTGTATTTGATCCCTGGGATCAGAAATTTTGTAAACATTTAGTCATTTCTATCAGGACATTCAGTCCAGATGGAAGGGTTCAATAAAGAGGCTAGCTCTCTACCTTGGTATTGAGTCATCATGATATGCTAATGCAAAGCTCCTAGCAACAGATAATAGCAATCAGTGTTTTAGTTTCCTGGGTTTTTTCAATTTTCTTTTTTTAAGGGATGTTTGCTAGACCCCATGAAAACACCACAAAGAACAAGAGAAGAACAGTTTAAGGTGAAGGAGCATGTTGGCACAAGAACAAATGGGAACAAAACTGGACAGGACTTCATTTTGGCTGGAAATTATGAGGAGGTTTCTAAGTGCCAAAGGAGTGGTGTTCTGAATCTTGGCCATGCAAAAATCCTAATTGTTTTTAAGATGGGGCTTAATTGGTTTATAAAAGGAATTATGATATACTTGCCTCTAGTAGGAGGAACTTGAGTTCGATAATCTAGGGGGTCCCGTTCAGCCCCATTTCCTTAAATTAAGACCCTAGTCTACCAGCTTTCATGATAGCTGTGTTGACTTCATGTTCTTATATTCTATGGGATGAGAAAGAATTAATTGAGAAAATGATGGCTTACAACAGTCTTTAAAAATATAGTTGTACAAATACTATGAGCTGGTCAGGAATTATTCTGAGCATACAAAGCTGATAGAGCTTTGATGGCTTTCTGGATCTTGTTTTGAGTTATTACACAGCCAAGGGTCCAATTTGACTTAATTCTGTGGAAGTCAGTAGTTCTGCCCCAGTGTGAATTTGACCCAGCATGAATGTGTGTGCTTAACTATACTGGAGATGAATTTTGGTACTGTTTGAGCTGTGCTGCAGCTTGGTCATTGCTCACATAAATCAACAGCGCTGTTTTCCTTCTTTACACTGGTTTTGCAGGTAACAGAATAAGCGTACTTTAAATACACAAAATGAAACAGACCTAGTAGAAAGCAAGAAACAGCCAATTGTACATTGCCCCTTTGCTGAGACACGTTAACCAGAGCAGCATGGGGGCCCTGTCTTTCCATGGCTTAGGTAAGGGCGACATCTTGTGGTAGTTCTGTCACCTGTATTTGCAGACTTATTTCTTCAACTTTTCTTTTCCTGTTGAGATCACACATGATACAATACTTGATCTGAGCCTTCAAGAGGCCAAGAAGCTAATAAAAATGCCACAAATACACATATTAAGGACAGTGCCCATTTTCTGGTCTTTTGTACTTTCTGCTCTGGCTATTTTGATTTAAATCAGCCTCTTAAAAGTAAGTTTTTAGTGCAACCCAGGTTAATTAGGCAAAGCAGCTTATAACTCTGTTGTAATAAAAAACTCCATCTGTTTTAAGATCTTTGTGCTAGTGCTCATCACTGTGGTATTTGAATATTTGTCAGGTTAATTAACTGTCATAATAAGGTCCTTTATGGAGTCCTCAGGTAGTCTTACTTTTTCTTGTTCAAGGAAGCTCTGAGGGAGGAAGGATTCCTGATTTTTTTTGTTTTGTTTAGAAAGTAGGGTGTTTTTTTCTGATGGAGAATCATCTCCTGAAAAGTTTTGTCAAGGAGGAAGTACTTGTTGCATGACCCAAAGGTAGTTTGAATGTCTCTGGAAATTCATACCGCAGCCACATCCCCTCAAGCAAGAAATCTTTATGTTAAGTTCTCCTGTGAGTCATCCTGGAGCTTCTGCTCTGTCTCAGAGGAGTGTAGTTGTCCTTCCGGTTCACAGATGGAGATTTGATCTGTAATGTTTCCAGCACCCAATCTATTAATGGCTCTGAAAATGAGGATTGAGTAGGTACTGGTGGGACCACGGCACAGACTTAATATGAAGCAATAACTTGACATCATATGGGCAGCTATGCTTTTCCGAAGCTGGAGCCCTGACATTCTTTTTGCATGTAACTTTTGATGTGGTGAATGACAGTATTCTAGTTGGCAAGTGACAAATTCATGTGTCACTATCTTTAGGCTCTTGTCTGGGACTAAGGTACAGAGTTTCCTAGTGAGCTTGCAGTAAAAAATTGTGGTTGCTACTTTAGTCATAGATTCTCCCTGATCACGATCATCTAGGCCCTGGAATGAGTCAAACAGGCATTGACATGTTCCTCTAGGTGAAGAGGTAGAGAGTACCCTAGCAAGTTCTTCAAAGCATTTCCCTCTTTCATGCAGGGTCGCTTCACTCTTCTCTGGCTTGAGTTTGCACCAGCTGCTCTTCACCCAGAAGCTGATGTCTTGTAGCCATCATGACACCTGGGCAGTATTTTTTCCTTGCAGTTGTGGAAAATGACTTACAGTTGAGCATCGTCAGCCTGTTATTGCATCTCACTCTATTTCCCCATGGTCTTATGAGGGCAGGAATCCCCATTGAGTCCAAAACTGTGGGAGCCCTCAGGTAAGTTGATCAGTTCCCCACCTTGATTACCACTCTGGTTTTGCTTGAGGCCAGAGTGTGTCTCACTGCATTGGGAGTCAGGATGTGTGAGTTCAATTCTTGGTTCTGCCAATCATTTGCTTTTTGTCCTTAGGTAAGTGTTTAAGTTTTCACATGTATAAAACAGGTATAGTAATACTTATATTACTGTATGATACATGGTGCAATGTGGGGATTATATACTGTGTATGAAATTGAATAGGTATTACTCTTGCACTAGAATCCTTCCCCTGTCAAAACATTGTCCATTGTTTTCTGTTGTTATTTTAATATAGTATTTTGCAAGGACATTTTAATGTTTATTTCAGTGTGTATCCTTCAGCTATGCTGTTGTCAACTGAGGTAGGCTTATAAGATGAGTTTTGTCCATTTGGGTTTTTTTGGTGGGGGGTGGTGGTACCTATTTATATTTTGCTCCACTGCTGTAATTTTCTGAGCTTTTTGAGTTTTATGTATGTGTATCTGTTATGTTAGAAGGTCTGCATTTCAGTTGGCATATGCAATCAGGTTTCTGTGGTCTATGCGGTAATCATGCCCATAGATATTTTAAAATTCACTGCCTTTTTGGAAATAGCCTCACTATAAGCTATAGAGTTTTGGATTGGATTTCAGTTCCATTATCTCAGAGGTGGGCAATTATTTGGGCTGGAGGGCAACTTAGGGATTTTTGGTGAGCTGTTGCAAGCCAGGTCAGCTCTGTGCCCCAATCCCCTCTGTCACAGTTCACCAACAGATGGTCTGGAAGCACTGTATGGAGTGGGTGCGTGGAGTCGCCATGAAGACTGTCCTGGGACCCCCATAGACAGGGCATGCTCAGCTGGGTGGTGGGTGGGATGGGGCCGTGGGCAGGCAGGGAGCAGTGTACAG
Source organism: Crocodylus siamensis (assembly GCF_052110815.1). Classification (NCBI taxonomy): domain Eukaryota; kingdom Metazoa; phylum Chordata; order Crocodylia; family Crocodylidae; genus Crocodylus; species Crocodylus siamensis. The sequence goes on from NC_143395.1 coordinate 183,650,542, forward strand.
GAGTGGGACAGGTGAGTGCTCTGGGTCTGGGGCCATGGGCCAGGATTGTGGGGTGATACCATGGGACTGGCGCTGGGACAGAGCTGTGTTTTGCTCTTCACATGACATAGCATGACTGGCCCAACCTGGGAGGTGGTGGAGCACACGCTTCTGACCTGGCCTCTACTATCTTCACCCCAGCACGGGCATGTGCAGGCAGCCCTAATACAGCATGGCAGCACAGCAGTGTTGCCTGCTACACTAATCCAGTCACAGTCTGTTGGGGCTGCCCCTTGCTCTGCAGATGCACTGTACTGGGGTTACCCAGTGCCTACATGTGCCTCTGCTAGGGCAGGGGCAGCAGGGGCCATGTGACAGGCATGCATTCTGTCTCCCATCCGGATCAAGCTGGTCGTGATCTGTTGTGCAGAGAGTTGATCACAGCTCTGCCTCATCCCTGGGTCCATCTATCACTGCCCCACAATCCTGCCCTGGCCCCGCCTGCTTGTTGCACTCCCAGATGTCACTCTCCACTCTCCCGTATCCCCATCCCACCTGCATGGCCAAGTGTACCTTGCCTGTGATGGTCCTGGGTTGGTTTTCATGGAAACCCCAACTGCCTGCTTCATTTAGCACCCCCAGCCAGGGTGCCAGACAGCGGGGCCAGGTCTGGCAGCAGTGGTGACACTGGCAGTGGCAGCCAGAAGGAGCTGTCTCTGCCAGGGCTGCCAGGAAAAAGAGTCAAGCCACCATGCCACTCAAGCTCTGTTGCACATCCAGGGGCAATGTGGGACTGGTCACATGTGCCACGGCTTGCCTGTGCCTGAAGCCTGGGCTGGGCATGGCCAGGGGATCTGCTGTGGGTTGGATAAGATCCCTTGGTGGGCTGGATCTGGCCCACAGGTTATAGTTTGCCCACCCCTGCATTATCTGGTTTAATTAATTTGTACCATACATCAAAAGCCCTCACCCCATTTGGCCCTAATCAATATCCTTATTGGCTATCTCAACCCTGTAGTCAAAGAATTAAGGAGTATGGAGGAGAAACTACTTCCTCCACACTTTAGGACAGCTTTCAGGCATGTTGCCTAGCAGAAAAGGGAAGCTTGTGAGGAAATAACAGTTGGGTGATGGGACTAGCAAGTGGATGTAGAGCATTTCATTGAGTTGGCTGAAATTTGTCTCGGCATGTAGTGACTAAAATCATTAGCTTCTGATGGCTGCTCAGTGCCCTCTAAAATAAGGTGGCAGTCCAAACTGTACTGGAGAGAAGTCTGCTCTGTAACAGTCATTAACCACAGCCAGTGTATAGTTTGGCAAGTGGAGAGGGAAACTGCAGACAGGGAAAACTTTCACAGACCCACCATAAAGGGCCTTGCTTCTTAGTCTTTCAGCCGCACTGGGTATATCTACACATGCATTTATGCCAGCTTAAGTTACTATGCAGTAATTAATCAGGCATAAATTTGACACCTGCATGATGCATGTGTAGACACATGCCTGTACTGTGCAGTAATTTCAGTTACTGCGCAGTAAATTTGCATGTGTAGACATTCCCACTCTGCCTTTCCCATGGCATTGATCCTGTAGGGCTTAAAAATCTGGTCTTCTTTCCACCTTGTGGAACTAAAAAAAAAGGATATTCCCCACACTTAGCTGTCTCCCAGTCAGCATTTCCTACTCCTTGTGGGATTTCTGGGTCTAGGAGGTTTCTTGAGACAGTTACAGGAAACCACCCCACTCCGCTTAGGATGTAGCCTTTTATCCCAAGTTCCATTCCTCAGTTGCTGTTCCACATTTGGGGAAGTAGCTGTTCTGTTAATCAGATCCTTTGTGGCATAAATAAATTTAAAACTGCCATAGTTTTCTAGGTGCTTGGTCTGGAAAGGAGGAATGTTGTTGGAGCACTTAAGAGAGTCTGGTTCTTTAACCGTGCCCAGAGAGGAGAACATCACGGAGCTTGGGCTTCTTGAGTTGTCAGTAAGAAACCTTTGAAAAGTGGTGAATGCACTGCAAGGCAAACAAAAGTGTACTGCCTGCTTCATTTAGCACCCCCAGCAATAGGTGTAGGGTGGACCAGCCAGGGTGCCAGACAGTGGGGCCAGGTCTGGTAGCAGTGGTGACACTGGCAGTGGCAGACAGAAGGAGCTGTCTCTGCCAGGGCTGCCAGGAAACAGTCAAGCTACCATGCCACGGAATGCACTGCAAGGCCAACAAAAAAAAAAAGCAGCCTTGGTGTATGGACCACTATGTGTTCTGGAAATCTACTCTGTCTCATTCTATGTTCTGTTTTTGAAGCAACAAAGGAAGAGGTTGTATGAACTCACTGGAGTGGTTTTATTAACCACTACGTTTTGCTGAGAAATGTGATTCCCTTATTTCCTGATCAGAAATATGGGTAGCTGCTTGCTCTCTTCCTAATTCCCCTGGAATGAAATGTAAAAAATCTGCAGGGTTGCCACAATGGAGCCAGATCCTCAGCTGTTATAAATTTGCATTGCTCCACTGAAGTTGATTTACAGAAGTTGAAGATGTGGCCCATGGTGGTTAGTAATCTGCATCTGACTTGGTATATGCATCTAATTATTAGGAAGTTTTTAGAAGCCATCCCCTGTCCCTTAGTTATTCTAGTATAAGCCTAAGTCTCTTTTCAGTGAGAGTGTATAACCTTATACCATGTTCCTTTTTCTTTTGACTTCTATGCTTCAGATCTAAGAGATCTAAAAGTTTCATTGCCAGGAAGAACAAGAATGATGGGAGGCCTACTTTCCTCCCTCTTTGATCTCTGATAAATTATAGACAGTAAATTATATCTGCTAGCAATTCTTGAATTTAACATAAGTCTCAGGAAACCACAAAGAGGCTTTCATAAAAATACAAAACTTAAGGAGAAAAGCATGCCTGAATTAGAAAAACTTTCTCTGCCTTTGTTTGATCAGGGAATGTGTGACCTTAAATTTGTTTATATCTTGGTAAAAAATTGTAGTGGGCTTTCAGAACTTTAAGATCCTAGAACAAACTAAAGGGAAGCTATTGAGAGTGCAAGAAAAAAAAATGCATTTTCTTTGTTTCAACTTATGTAGATAGGCCAATACAGAGGGGATCAGAGGGGACCAGCCTGAGCCATGTGTGAGTTTAACTCTGTTTAGATGGAAGTGGAAGGTCTTTTTCTAGCAAGGAGGATCAGTCTAACAGAAAACCACCCACTCCTGAAGCCAAGGTAGTCTCTTAGACTACCTAGGGCTTTCAAATGGTTATGTGGTGGGCTTGCCAGGAGCTGCCTGGTGCACCTGTTTTCGGAGAGGTTTAAAGTATTTGATGGGGGCATTTTCCCTCCCCACCAATCAGGTGATGGAAGGGGAGAGGCTTGCCCTGCCCCTACCCAGGGGTGAGGCGAAGAAATGGACCAGAGAGGGGACTAACTCTGCCTCTCCCTGATTGGTCCATTTTCAACCTGGGGGCAGAGCCTTCAAAGCGGATAAAAAAGACAGCATGCCCAGCACACAGGCAGCTTCAATGAGGGGTGGTGAAGAGGGCTAAGAGGAGCTGGCTGAGCTGACCAGCAGGGTGGAGTGGTTGCCCCAGAAGCACATGGAAGATGCCTTGCTGGATGAGGAGTGGCAAGTATCTGCATCCCCAACCCCTCTATGAAGGGAGCATGGCAAGTAGTGCACAGATTGGTGCACGAAAGGACTAGGAGCATGCTGAGACCCTGGCGCTGCATGTGGTAGCTTGGGTCTCCAACCCCTGCATGAGACAGGGTGAGCGGTGCATGGATCAGTGCATGGAGGGTGTGGGAGTGGGCTGAGACCTTGGCGTTGTGTGGGTCACCAACTCCTTACATGAGGCAGGGTGAGTGGTGCATGGATTGGTGCACGGGGGATCCGGGAGCAGGCTGACAGAGCAGTGCTGCCTGTGGCAGCTCAGGTCTCCAACCCCTGCATGAGGCAGGGCAAGTGATATATACGTCGGTACATGGAGGGTCCCGGAACGGGCCGGGACCACAGCATGGCACAGGGCTGCTTGGGTCTCCAACTCTCCTGCATGGGGACAGAGGTGATGGGCATCATAGATTGCACCAGGCTGGGAGCAGGCCATTGGTGCACATGATGGTGCACAGGGCCACGAGCAGGCTAACCAGTGAGGAGAGACACAGGGAGGAACTGAGGCCTCTACAGAGGGAGGAGATGCTCCACCAGGGAGACGAGGAGAGCCTCAGTGGGTTCTGGGAGTTGTGAGTTGCCCAAGAAGAGGATTCCCACAGAGGAGGGCCCTCTGCTGAGGGGTGAGCAGCCAGGAATTGTCTGTGAGATGAAAAGAGGGCAGGGAGGAACTAAGGGATTAGGGCCCTGTAACAGGGGGCCTTCTCGGGGCTGATTTAACTGTGGCCCACCCACCTGTTTCTGGGCTAACCACCTGCCTTCTCATCTGCCATGCCTTGTTGTTAATTAGTTCGTTGATGTAATTAAGTGGGAGAGCTGCCCATTTCCTGCCCCGATGCCAGGGGACACGATCTGCGGCTCCATTCCTCCTCTACACTTCAGCCCAAGCCTCACTGATGGCATCTAGATGTTATCATCATCACTGGGCCCCCACTCTGGGCCCCAGACCCTCCTAATTGAACCCTGCCTGGATTCCTCTCCTCTGGCAGTCTCATCCACCTTCATACTAGGTAGCACAGCTCCCTGAACTGCTTCCTTTTTGGGTGTGGTCCCCCCTGGGACCTTTGGCTCACTAGGCCCCCCTCCAGGCCAGTTAGAACCCCAGGCGCGCAGCTCTTGGGCATTCCTCACAGTGGGCCCCTGGCCCTTTGACCCTTCTAGTCCCAGCATTGACCAGTCAGGGGATGTCCAGACAGGTTTGAGTCTATGGCCTTTTCTCTCTCTCCGGGGGTCTATCCTCCAGACCCTACAAAGGGGTAACCCACCTGGTTGTGGAGGCTAGGGGTTAAGGTGCCCCAACCCACCTTTCACTGTGGTGGTAACTGGCCTGGCATTTTCTGGGGCTCCCACGCCACTGAGAGTCCCACCAGGCCATCCACTCCTGGCAGGGTGCAGTTTTAGGTCGTACCCAGGACCAGGAGCCTCCTGTGGTGCACCTGTACTCACTAACATCCCTTCATTTGGAGAGGCGGTACGTCACTGAGTGCCACCCTGGTTACAGAAACAGACAAATATTGCCGTTATATATTTCAGAGGCGCTTGGGTTCTTTGACTGATAACATGCATCTGGATTTCAGATCAGTTTATTTACAGGAAGAAAAATATGTGTTTTTATTTAGGCCTGTGAAGATTGCACTGTAAGTGTGCATGCACCATGTGCATGTATAAATATATATAAAATGGACATATATTGACACTGTTGAAGTCTTTACCAAAGAGGGGGCTTTCAGGATAAACGTTTTTAAAATGTCTTAATTGATGCTGAAGGAGTGATAGGCTTGTAAATGTCATAGGGCTGGATTTGCAAAGGTATTCAGGCACCAAAAAAAATGAAGACAGTCACCCAGTAGGATTTTGAAAAGTGCTTAAATGTCCAACTCCCAATTTGCATCCATAGGTGCCTAGATCCCTTTACAGATCTGGTCTTAGAAATGGGATTCAGGCTCCTAAGTTACCTAAGTGCTTCTTAAAAGTGGAACCCATCTTACCATAAGATGTGGGGGGATGTGGGCCCGCTAGAAGGAAGGAATAGGCTGCAATCGGACCTAGACAGGTTACAGGGGTGGGCGGATGAGAATAGAATTGTCGGGATTCAACACCGACAAGTGCAAGGTGATGCACCTGGGGAGAAACAACCGGCACCATACCTACAGGTTAGGGAAGTCCCTTCTTGTTAGTACAGAGGCGGAAAAGGATCTTGGAGTCATCACTGACTCCAAGATGAACATGGGCCAGCAGTGTGGGGATGCAGTCAGGAAGGCCAACCACACCTTGTCATTCATCCACAGATGCATCTCAAGCAGGTCCAAGGAGGTGATCCTCCCCCTCTATGTGACACTAGTCAGGCCGCAGCTGGAGTACTGTGTCCAGTTCTGGGCGCCGCACTTCAGGAGGGATGTGGACAACATGGAGAGAGTCCAGAGGAGGGCCACTCACATGATCAGGGGGCAGCAGGGCAGGCCTTACGAGGAGAGGCTCAGGGACCTGAACCTGTTCAGCCTCCAGAAGAGAAGGCTGAGGGGGGATCTAGTGGGCTGTTACAGAGTAGTCAGAGGGGACCAGCAGGCATTGGGGGAGTCCCTGTTCCCCCCGAGCACTGCCAAGAGTGCCCAGGAATAATGGCTAGATTCAGGCTAGATATCAGGAGGTGCTACTTCACGGTCAGGGCGACTAGGATCTGGAACCAGCTTCCAAGGGAAGTGTTGCTGGCTCCTACCCTGGGGGTGTTTAAGAAGAGGCTAGATGTACACCTTGCTGTGGTCGTTTGACCCCAGTACTCTTTCCTGCCATGGCAGGGAGTCGGACTAGATGATCTACTCAGGTCCCTTCCAACCCTAGAAACCATGAAACTATGTGAATGCAATTGTATTTAGGCTTGGAGACATCTTCATCTCCTGTATCCATAGTTCATCTCCCTGACTAATCCTGTAGATAATTACTGCCACATCCCTGCAGCATAGACCACAACCACTGGATAAAAAAATGACTATGACGCATTAAGGTTTCCTGTTCCATTCATTGCAAGCCCCACACTGCAGTAGGATTGAAAGGCTCTGATAAAATATATTATAGGAATTCCATGATAGGTTAAGGTCACCTGGAAAATTTGATGCTGCAAACTTTGATCACTTAGAACTTTTTGGTAGCTGGTTTCAGGAGTTCCTGTGGTTTGATGATGTTGAGTTAAAATTCTAATTCTATCCAATAGAGAGCAGTAATGCACAGACACACAGTGAGGCAATTGTGGTATTGAATACAATGATTATTTTATATGACATTGTAGCTATTGAAATAACTTTGGTAGCTCAGATACCACTGATGTAGACACTGTGGGTAAGTGGTAACCATTAGTGACAGTGGGAGTTTGTAATCGAAAAACCAACGCAGAATTTGATTACCGCTGTACAAACGTATCTGTACCATTAGTACCAGCTGGTTTTATCTGAGTCAGGCTCTCCCTTTCCTTTTTCAAGGGATAGATTTAGAATCCTTAGTACTTGTGTACGCTAATGATAATAAGCTTATTATGAATAACTGCCTGTGCCCTCTCATTTATTCATATCAATTGACATCCCTAACTGGGTTGAATCCCATAATCTATTTGCCCCTTTTTTTAAGCTAAGTCAAAATGTGGAGACATTCTTGGGGTACCGCATCACTTTAAATACCTTTCATAATCTCTCCACTTTCCAGCAGAATCTCAGGGGAAACATTTGCTCTCTTTGCGTTTACAGTAAGTGGAACACAAAGGTCAAGAGTGTCTTGGCATTTGGGTGTCAGCCAAATTTGGAACCTTTTCAGGTTGAACTTTCCAAAGTTATTAAGATTGATAGGAAATGATTTAAATATAGATGGGGGCTTTTGTGGACCTATCGTCAATTTCAGGAGCATATTTTATTAAGGTGAATATTCACCCAAGGACATTTTACTTTCCCCTGGCATTACCTTGCCATCTACTTGCAGCATTTCCTACACAAAGACATGCATGCTGCATGTCGCACAAGGACAGATGCTACACTCATTTTTTTGTTTGAATCTCTTCTGCAATTTCAGCAAAGAAAAGACCTTTTCCCCCAACATTGAATGTTTTGTTTGATTTCTTGACCTTTATCCACAGTGGGAGAAATAAAAGGATTGCTATAATTGAGCCTTACCGCATGTATTTATATTGGTATGTCAGAAATTCTAGATGTCACAGGTTAACCTTCTGTCTTCTTGATTGCACGTGAAGGCCCTGATTCAGCGAAGCACTTAATCACATGTATAATTTTACACATATGTGTAAATCCCATGAAAGACAACAGGGACAAGGTATAACCTTAAGTAATCTGCTGAATTAGGGCCTTTATGGCCAGAAGACGCATCCCTTTCATTTGAAGTCATTTTATACTCAAGATCAACTTTATATTAGGTTGAGCTTCAAGCTATAAATTCAGATTAGAATGACATTTACCTGCTTCCAGTGGATCTAAGAAACATATGAAAGAAAACAGAAAGTAGGCATACCAGGTTCCTGTGGCTTTTAGCAGGATATTTCAGTTTTGATTTGCGGAAATAGAATCCCTCCACATAGCTATCTATTCTGTTCTTAATTTCAATTATGTGAGCAGCTTCCAACGTTTCAGTTGGTAAGCACTTTCATATGCCAATCAATGTTGGGCAGAAAAGGCCACTCCTTGCATCCAGTTTCTTTAACCGCAGTTAATCTTTTATTACTTGTTCTTACAGTTAGGCTCTTCACTCAGTTTTACCTTAATCCTTACCCCAGGAAACTTCTGTGGAAATCATTTGAGCAACCATGCTGCAACAAGACAGTCATAAGCCCAAGTAAAGGACTCAGTATTTGGTACAGAGCTAGTAGAAATTAATAATGGAGGGATGGTCTCTTTAGCCCTATCCCCAAGTATTGAGGTCATTTGAGAAATCAGTCCTTAATCTAGTAGGGATGAGGTTAAAATCAAATTGGGATTTATTTTATGTTATTTATTTACCATTTGAACATAGTCCCTTGAATGTGTATGTTGTTTCACAGAAGGAATAAGTATGTGAAACTAACTTCTCTTGAGGTTTTTTCATATGAGGCCCTGAATACCTGCATTACCTCAGTGTTAGTTGGAGTAAGTCCGCTGCAGCAAATTGAATTGTCCAGGCTTTAGCCTGATATGATACTTGCAGTAGTTGCTTGTATTTATTTTGAAATCTGTTAATTCATTAATTATTTCTTTCATAGCCTGCCATTGAAACACCACTGTAGCTGTGATTATGTCATTTCCTGTTCTAATCAATTCCATTTCTTATTACATTTTAGTAGAATCTCAGACAATTACAAGAGACTTATGGAGTCGTTTTACTCCATTTTAATGATTGGCAGGTCTGTCCCTGGTATGTACTTAGACAAGAGGAGCGTGATCCTTTTCACTTAAATTCCACAATGAAAAAGCTTGTCTAATTTATTCTACTTCTAATAATAGAAAATGTTGATATTGATTCATAACATTAACAGTGGTCTCGGCATTCATCCAAAAGGGATTATTAATTCCTGGCATGCATTACTTAAAACATCTTATGAAATGAATTCAAAATCTTAAAATAATTCTCATCTAATCTATATAAATGTGTATCTATGAAACAAACTCATTTTCTTTGGGTGCACTGATAAAGCAATTGCTCAGGGGATTGGAAGAATGACTTCAAGGGTTTTTCTGCAATAAATTTTGTGGGAAGCTTCAGCATTATTCCTAAATATTCAAGGTTCAGTAGAGATCATAATGGAATGAAGAGACATTTGTGTTTTTGTTCATTCATATGAATAACATCCTCAGGTATATAGAGGTTATTAAGAAGAAATACATATATTATAAGTATGTCTACAAAAATATTTTCCAAGGAGTCAGTCAGACTTTGCTCACTTTTATAATAGCCTAACTTCATTTACTGAAATGAAGTGACTTTGGATCTAGGCCACCGTAAATGAGAACACAGTTTGGCTCTGTATTTGCAATAGTTTTTTCTAACTTTTCATTTATATTTGCAGTGTGAGCATACTCAGGAATCTTCAGTATCCCATCTAGCTCAGTTAACTAAGCATGAATGTTCAAAGGTAACTGAGAGTGAGTATTCAGATTCTCAATATGCCCTCTGCCAGGATGTCTAGATTGATAATGATATAAACTTTAAATGGACCTCCATCTTTGACAATAATTGTGTGTAGTTTAGGAGCAGACTCAGGCACACCGGGTATGTCTACATGTGCAATGAATGAGCCAGAATATATTCAGTTGCATTAATTGCACATGTAGATGCACGCAGTGTGCCTGAGTCAGAGTCAGTTTGAGCTGGAGTAAACTAATCTTGATGCCATGTCTAATCATGTGTTTAAGTCATGTAATTTACTGTGCTGCCAGATGCCATTTGTATCTGATGGGACTGTTCAGCAGGGCAGTAAATTATCCTACTGCACCCTAAATGCTATGTACATGTTGACAGTAACACTTTACTGTGCAGTAAATTAGTCTGCACAGTAGTAAAGTGTTTTGTGTAGATGCACCCAGTGGGTGATTAGTCAGAGATGGGGAATTTGCTACAGAATGTGTATGTGACACTGAGAAGATATTCAGGATTGATTCTCAGGCTGGACAGACACCTGCACCTCCAAATGAAGTGAATCGGTGCTGCAAGTGCTCAGCACTTCTGTTGGCCATGCTCTAACCCAGTGGTTCTCAAAATTTTTGTTTTTTGCAGACCACTTGAAAATTGCTGAGGGTCTTGGCAGACCACTTAAACTTTTTTTTGTTCTACAAATCAAAGCACAAAACTCATATTTTAATATCAGTAGTCTTACCTTACAAGTCCAGATATTCTTGATTGTTCCGCAACCTTTCTGTGGACCTCACAGACTAGTGGTGGTCCTCCGACCACAGTTTGAGAACCTTTGCTCTAACCCTCTCTGCATGCTATCCCTCTTTGTGTAGAGGACCAGCTCTAGCTCCCTGCACATTTCCTCCCTGTTTGGCCTATCTAAATGAGACACAGGCATCAATGAATCTATGAATCAGGAGAATTTCACCCTTTTCCCCAGCTTCCTCATTTGTTAGGTGGAGAAGAGGAATCTAAACTAATTGCCAGCAGTGGTGTCAAATTATGCAATTAATGCTTGTGAAGCATACCGAACTCATTGGGTTGGAGAAACTATATCAGTGCAATATATTATTGTTACAACTAGTTATACACTACAAAATGAAAGATGTTCAAATCTGTGCTGTTGACTAGGGATAAAATAACCTTCTATTGAAGATCTATTACTGAAGAAACCTCAGTTGTTTCTTTAATTATGTATCTTTGTAATACTGTCAGTAGCTAGAAAGATATTAAACAAATGCATTATGAATTACACAGAGTAGGGGTTGTCAGCTGGGGGTATGTGTACCCCTAGGGGTACTTAGAAAAGTCATAGGGGGTACACACAGGCAGGTGGGAGTGTGCCCCTAGCGGGGCGCAGTTGTGGCATCAATCTAGGTGCGTTCCCACATTTTACCCCTTTCCCAGGGTAAGGGAGGGGGTGGGATATGCTGGGCACTGCTGGCCCCACTCAGCACACTGCGGTACCTGTCATAGGCCGGCTAGGCGCTATGAGTGTATCAGCCATTAGGCTGCTGGGTTCGGGATCACAGAGGTGAGTCAGGAGTGAAGTAAAGGCAAATTTACTTATAACTTAGCATACAGCAGTTAACAGAAAGGTTAATGCGACAAACAGATAGTGCAGTAATAAAGAGCTAATAGTGAATGATAACAACAGATAGACAGAATGACAGAGTTCCCACATGGGGTTGGCAACTTATTGGCAGTCCCTCTATGCTAGATGCGCACCAAGTTGTTCCAGCGAAATCAGGCATCCCCAGTCAATGCTGTCCGAGGGGTCACTGGGAAGGTCCTTTGGTCAGGATCCAGTCCTCGCTCACACTGGGAGTCCAGGGTCCAGGCTTGGTACAGCGATGGTCCTTCTGTCCCGTCCTTCAAACTGGTTACTTGACATGCACGTTCCTTTATGCCTTATCTTATGCTAATCTGTTGGCTTTTGAACCACTCACAATCTTGCCATATAGCTGTTACCCTATGGGATCAAAAGGTGTTAGAAATTATCAAGAAAGATTACCACCCGAACTCGGTTTCACCCAATAAGCAAATTACACCACATTACTTTGAGGTTTGAAATTAGCATTGCTCTGCTCTTAGTTTCTTATTCCTGGTTTTCTTGGAATGTGCTAATTATATTAGGTGGTCAGATCTTGTTATGGCTTGACCTTTAAAAAACCTGTTAGATCAGTTAATCTTGTAGCTCTGCTTATTTTGGGGGCTCAGTGGTCCCATGATCAGTGCAAACAGTTAGATTCAACACTTTGGTTAAATTGTGACAGACAAATTCCACTTGCAGGTTGCAAACTTGCAAGCTTTGCATTAGCTAATCTTAACTGCTTAGACAGTTGCCTGAATGTCTCCAAGAGCATATATTTATTGCTCATGATAGTAACCCCTCTGGTTCTGGCCACCACAGGTGGCCCCCACTCCAGCTCGCTTTCCTGATTGTCCGGGGGCAGAGTCAGCCCAAGAGTAGCAGCCCGTCTTCCTCCCCCACAATCCATACAGTGAGCCCCAGCCCCCTGTGCCAAGACTGCAGAGTCACCCTGTGAAGGAGGCAGATGGGGAGAGGAGCTGGGCTGCAGTGCTGTGTGGGCCAGGGGCTGGCTAGGAAAGGGTGCGGCTGTGGGAGGTGGCAGTTGCACTGGGCGGTCTGCTGTCACCACCCACCATCCTTATTAAAAGGAAGTGTTTCACATCGGGGGGGGGGGGGGGGGGGGGGGGTCAGGGGTTGGGCATTGCCTGCACTGTGACCTGGCCCTGGTGGCAGGATCCCCAGCTACACTTGTCTGGTCCCAAAGCTGCAAGCTGGTGTCTGCACCCACCAGGAAGCTGGGATGTGCAGCTGTCCCTAACAGGCTGTCCCTGGCAGCACGGCTCTGTGCTGGCCTGGCCGAGCCCTGCAGTGCTGGCCCAGGGGAGAGTGGGGAGGGCAGGTGGCAGTGGAGGCATGGTTCCTCAGCCAGGCACTGGCTCAGCCACAGTGCCCTTTGGGGTGCCCTAGAGGAGCACAAGCTGAAGCACAGCGTTGGCGGCCAGCAGTGCCTGCACCCATATCCAGGCCCAGGCACAGCACGGGCATGGGTTCCAGCCCGGAGCAGGGCAGAGCTGAGGTGTCCTGCAGGGGCTGAGGTGCTCACTGACTTTCTTCCTCCTGCACTTGAGTGACTTCTTCCTTCTCCACTGAGCCCCGCGCGTTCCTTACTCCTGGGCCCACAAAGCCTCCGCCAGAGGCCGCGGGGCTCCTCCAAAGGCCACCTGGTTGGGATCCTGTGAGGGCTTAAGGCTGCTTGTAAGCCACTGCAGCCGTTGTGTGAAAGCCCCACTCCCCGCTGGTCTGGCTGAAACTTTGAGACAGAAGCGGTACGCCTGTTAAAAAATGTTGAAAACCCCTGGCATAGAGTATTGTGTGCTTGACATTATTTCAATGATGTTCAAAAACAAATTTAAAGACTGAAATTGACTCTGCATTTAAACATTTAGGATAAAAACTTATCTGGGTACGTAAAGAGTTTGGGTAATGATGGTGGATCACATTATGAACAAGCAATATTATATATCTAGAGGAAAATCCATTGTTAGAAGAAATTATTTTGCTCTGAAATTTAATACACTTATCACATTTTGTTCTTATGTATCACACTGATTGAAGGCTTTGAATGTTGGCTGATCCGCACATGGTAAAAAATTAAAATGGCATTAGATTTATTTTATTTAAAGGAAATTTCAGATTGATATGTAGATTAATTGACAGAAATGAAAATAAGTTTTTGGTCATTAGATAAACGATACATCAAAATCACAACTGGAGTGTTTCTTTTCCTTTCTTTTTTTTTTAAATGTCAAGCTAATAAAGAAGATTGTGTCTGGCCTAACTTTGGCTTTCAGATCTACTCTGCAGAACATACACTCCAGTGTCCTGCTTTTTCTAATGTATGACATAGTGCTGTAAGTGGAGAAAGAATAGCACATTAGAGCTGAGATCAACCCTGCACGTATCTCTTGGCTCCCTGTGCAAATTTAGGTTCTTACTCTGCACCCAGTTCTGAATGGGCAGATCTGCTCCCCTAAATTCACAGACAACATAACCATTCAGGAGAAGCACCTTAGAATCATAGAAAATTAGGGCTGGAAGGGACCTCAGGAGGTCATCTAGTCTAGCCCCCTGCTCAAAGCAGATCCCCAACTAGATTGTTCTAGGCAGGTCTTTGTCAAGTTGGGCCTTAAACCTCCGAGGAAAGAGATTACATTACCTCTATGGGTAACCCGTTTTAGTACTTCACCACCCTCCTAGTGAGAGAGCTTTTGTAATATCTAACCTAAACTTCCCTTCGTGCAACTTGAGATTATTGCTTCTTGTTCTGTCATCTGCCACCACTGAGAACTGTCTAACTGGTGGGCAATTATTTTGGGCAAAGGGCCGCATACTAAGTTTTGGCAAGCCATCGACAGCTGCATGGCAGGCAGCCAGGGGCAGATAAATATTAATTTTATACATTTTTAGGGGCCCTGCAGGCCAATAGAATAGGCTGGTGGGCTGCATTTGGCTCACGGGCCATGTTTTGCCCATCCCTGGTCTAACTCCATCCTCTTTGTAACCACCCTTCAGGTAGTTGAAGCCTGCTATCAAATCCCTGCTCAGTCTTCCCTTCTGCATGCTAAATAAGCCTACTTCCCCCAGCCTCTCCTCATACGTTATGTTTCCCAGCCCCCTAACCATTTTTGTTGCCCTCTGCTAGACTTTCTCCAACTTGTCCATATCCTTTCTGTAGTCGGGTGTCCAAAACTGGACACAGTACTCCAGATGTGGCTTCACCAGAGCAGAATAGAGGGGAATAATTACTTCCCTTGATCTTCTGGCAATGCTCCTACTAATGCAACCCAGTATGCTGTTAACCTTCTTGGCAACAAGGGCACTCTGTTGATTCATATCCATATACAGATTCTCATCCACTGTAACCTGCAGGTCCTCTTCTGCAGAGCTGATGCTTAGCCAGTTGTTCCCAAGCCTGTAGTGGTACATGGGATTTTTCAATCCTAAATGCAGGACTTTGCACTTGTCCTTATTGAAACTCATGAGATTTCTTCTGGTCCAGTCCTCCATTTTGTCTCGGCCACTCTGAATCCTACCCTCCAGCATATCTACTACTTCCCCCAGCTTAGTGTCATCCATTAACTTGCTGAAGGTGCAATCCATCCTTTCTTCCAGATCGTTGATGAAGGTATTGAACAAAACCAGCCCCAGGACCAACCCCTGGGGCACTCCACTTGATACTGGCTGCCAAGTAGACATCGAGCCATTGATTAGTACTCTCTGAGCCTGATGCTTCAGCCAGTTTTCTATCCACCTTACAGTCCATTCATCCAACCCAGACTTCTTTAACTTGTAAAAATTCTGTGGGAGACAGTATCAAAAGCCTTCCTAAAGTCAAGGTATATCATATCCACTGCTTTCCCTGCATCCACAGAGCCAGTCATCTCATCATAGAAGGCAGTCTGGTTAGTTAGGCATGACTTGCCCTTGGGGAATCCATGCTGACTGTTTCTGATCATTTTTTTCTTGAAGTGCTTAGCAATGGATTCCTTGATCCATTTGTTCTTCTTCTGAATGTGTGCACACATCTACTCAAGGACTGTGCATTTCATACCATTGCAAGGGAACAGGCCCAGAGGAATAAGAAGCCCAGTGGCAGATTCTGTTCCCAGTTCAGGTCCTTTAGGATGGTCTGGCTATATAGGTACTTTAGGGTGCTCCTTTAGGGTTCAGAACTGTCATGTCACAGGTAGGAGAGAGTTCCCTAGGTGGAGACAGCATTTGGGGCTACTCAAAGCAGCTCCATGCTACTTGCATTATAATCACCAGCATTGGGCATTGATCTCTGGAGGGTAAGGGGTTCTCTAATGACTCCAATGACTCTTTTTTCATTGGAAAAATATAAAAAGTCCCCAAAAAATTGTGGGCTAAACAGGAAATGGAAGTAAGGTTCCAGAAGCCCTGTTTTGTTGGCTAGAGAAAGATTGAGAAAGGAAAGATGAAAAAAGAAATGACAACTTCTTAAAATTAGGAAGAATGTGTCTGATTCCCTTTATTGGGTCAGAGAATGACTCTCTAGTCTGATGGTACTCACATGTGGGGTAGGATGCCTGGGTTTCAGTCCAACAAATAGCTTCAGTAGGCAAATAACCAGCTCCAGTAAACCCCATAGCCTTTGTGGTCCAGCAAACTCCATAGCCTAAGGTCTTGGTTTTAATCCCTGCTCTGAGTCAGGAGGGGATAAAATTTGAGCCTGTCTTGTCCTAGCTGAGTGCCCAAAGCACTGGTTTATAAAAGGCAGAGGAAGTGCAAGTAGCATCATCTCCTTCTTGCTAGTTTTGTGATTGGTGCCTAAGTCTCTTTGTCAATCCACCACCTCCCCCGTCAAGAGTTGGTTTAGATTTTTCTGAAATGCTTTTTTCATTTTTATTCAGTCAAGTATTGGCCAGTTTCAACCTGGAAAAAAAATCACCCAAATCCCCCTTTTCTGTTTAGGCAGATCAGAATCTATAGTGCTCCTGCCAAAAACTCAGCATTCAGAGATGTATATTGTCTTCTCCTTTTCCATGCTGAATCTCACTTTATTACTTACAGTCCATGATTTAACCTCTCTGGTAAATTGTATTTCTATCCTTTCTCAAGAGTTGCAGCTCCTCTTCAGGTATTATCTGTAGATTGCATTAGCTTCCTGTTTACTTTTTCTTTAGCATTTATCAACAAGACTGGACTTAAAAATTTCCTGTGGTACCCCATTAGATACCTTATCCCTGCTTTATTCTTGTTTATGTACTTTGTTTATGGTTTTTCATCCGTTTTTCAATCCATGTGACACTGTTTACACCTAAAATAAATTCAGTTAATGAGAGTAAGACTGAGAAACACTGCATTAAATTTTTTGCTAAATGTTCTAAAAAGCCAAATGTTCTACCCTGAACACTTTTCCTTTAGTCAACAATTTTAGAATTATTTTGATAAAAAATTAAATTTTTCTGGTAAACACTGGCCTTTTACCTGGAAATCCACATTGAAACTTGCAAGGCAACACTCCAGCATTGGAATTATTTTTAAATTGGAATGCATTTTCCCCCTCTATTTTAAAAACAGATACCCTCCCCCTACTTTCTAATGCAAGTTATATGCTAACTCTGCTAACATTTATTAAAAGGCTTAGAGCCTGATTCAGTTTCATTAGAAGTAGGGAGAGTCTTTCCATTGATATCAGCAGGGGCTGTAGTAATTAATGATGTAGGTAATCCCATCAGAATTTAAGCATCTGCTGTGTCCAGGCAATGGGAGAAGTCCTGGTAGAAACTGCTGTGTCTAGTACCATACATCTGCAGGATTGCAACCTCCATTCCTCTATCCATTGATTTCAATAGGAATTAGAAACCTAAATACTTGTGATGATCTGTGTATATAACATACAGTATTTTGAAATACCAGGTTTACCACATTAAAATTAAATAGTTGCCTGAAATTTATGTGTATTCCCTTTAAAATTACATAATAGACGGCCCAAAGATATTTCTAAAAATATTCCAATTTAGACAACAGTTTAAGTTATAGAAGTATCTTTGTCAACATTTTATGAATCAGTTGCCTAAACCTAGAGCCCAATTTACAGAGGGGCTGAGCATGAGCCCGTTTGAAAGAAACAAGTGGGACCTGTAGCACCTCAGAAAATTAGGCCACGTTTGTGAATGTGCCTGACCTTAGATACACACAGCAATGGCCTATACATTATGGTCCACATAATTAGTGATCAACAGAATTTCTAACCTAAACAAATATCACAGCCTGCCCCATTCAAAACCTTGGGTCCTGATCAGACAGACTCACTCACATGCCCATGGTGAATGGAACTACTTACAGTCTTGAGCAGAAGCATGCATCTTTGCAGGATCAGAGCCCTGCATCTCCTGGGTTCAATCATATATCTGTTCAGTGTGTGAAGCATAATAAAAGGGACACACATCCAGGTGACATATCCTTCTTTCTGCTTATTTTGAGGTAGGAAAAGTCCATATCCCCCAGGAGCTATAATCTTCTGAGAATGACAAGGTTCTGAACTGTGTGTGTGTGTAGGAGGGGCAGGGCAGTGATTTGCAAGAAGGTGTTGAATTAAAAAAATCGTGGTTCGTTTCTCGGGAGGTGGAAAAAAACTTTCAGCTACAGACACACTTTATTAGCAACACAAAAGATATATATTTGCAAATAGGGTCAGAGGGAGAAGACAAAAGATCAAATCCCTCTGCCCCCGAGCACAATCATTAGCAGGCTTTTATCCCCCCTCTCCTGACCACGTGTGTAGAAGGAGGAATTTTTACAACTCATTTCCGGTTCATACAAACATATATGTAAACATGTCGCTTCATACGTCCCATGTGCATTATAATTAACTACTTAAGTATGCGGGGCGGGTAGGCTTAATATGCATTAGGCTATCATGCGTGCGTAGATGGGACCCAAGGTTACTCAAGGTTCAACCTGAAGGCAAAAATGGCATTTGCTCTTATCTTAGCCTAGGAATGTGGGGTCATGAAAGAAAGTGTGATTTAGTGTAACAAAGAGATAGTAAATTTGCAGGACAGAGAGGGAGTGATACCTTAGTACAAAGGGCTTTTGGTGGTTTTTCCCATCAATTTCCAACCCCCCCCTTCCCTCTCCCATTAAGGAGACAAGGAGGGGTAGCAGCTGTGTTTTTTTTTTTTTTCCTAAATCTGCTATTGATAATGCATTTTTAATAATATTTCTAACAAAGGGGCCCCTTACTGTCCTGAGAGCAGACTTGATACAATATCTTCTTGAAGCAGTGGCTGGAGGGCACTGCTGACGCAGCTGTTTGAGAGAGGACATCCTGGTGGGGGTCATCAAAGTTCTGAAGGGTAAATCTTATGTCTTAAAAGTGGAGCAGGTTGCACCCAGCATCCAGTATCTAAAACAAACACAAGCAGCTTTTCAGCACAGGATGACCCTGATTTCAAGTCTTACGTACTTGTGGACATATCCATACACACATTTCAGTGTGTGGCTTGAGTGCTTAGCTATGCTATAACCGTGGTCTGAATTACATTTGAGTTTTTGAAGCTCCCATTTCAGTTCCCAAATCAAGGCACCTAATGGCACGTTACTCCCATAGCATCAACTTTGAAAGCGAAGATGCTGATAAACACGATTGATGCTACTTACAGTAAAGCTTGTGACCCCTCCTAGCTGAAAAGTAGGTATGGTTAACTGGCAAAGCTCTCTAAGTATGTACATTTTAGAGCCTTGAGTTAAGCTGCATCATTTGGAGGCAAGCCCACATCATGGGATGTAGAGCAACCCAATATGACTTACCTAGCAAGCAGAGACATGATGCAAACCTTAACTAGACTGTGCATTGTGTAAGGGTAGGTAGCATGAGTATTCCTAAATAATTCAAGAAGCAGTTTGGGAGCTCCAGTGTTTTTATGGCTCCTCTTCTTATTGTTTCTTGTGTGAGACCTCCCAATTCACAGGTGTGGTTCCTTAAACAGTCTGCTAGACAAAATGATTTATTGGATGGTCAGTTAAACTGTTACATCAGTATTTTCATATTCATAATAATCATAGAAAACTCTTTTCATTTTCCTGGAACCTGTTTTTGAAGGCACTGTGACAAAAAAGTCTTAAATGATTATTTATATGCTGAAAACAGGCAACTTGCTGCAATAGTAGAACAAGCCATAATATACTACACCAGGTATCTAACTCAGGAAACAGTTTCTACCATAACCAATGTCCTAGAAAGGAAATATAGGCAGCAGATGCCATTTTAGAGAAGCCAGTTTGCAATTAGCTGCTGCTTGCTTTATCTCCCCTTCTTTCCAGCTTGGTGAGGTATGATTGCGCTCTTTGTTATATGGCTTCTCATTCTTAATCCATAGGAGAGTGCTCAATTTCAGACACAGCCATTGTAATAACCTGGTTTTTATAAGCAGGCCTGCCTCAGATAAGTCCTCAAATGGCTGCTAATAACTGAAGTGGAGAACATAATACAAGAGAAAGCCAAAATATGTGGAGGTTATTTTAATGGTAGAATGAAATGCCATCCAAGTGTGATGGGTTAGCTGGTAATGATTTGGCCCAGGCATTTTGAAAGGGTAAAAAATGGTTGGAGGGCTCGGGATTCCCTTTCCTCACCAATCAGGCCCCAGAGACTCACCTTCCATGTCCCCTGATTGGCCCCTCGGGTCCCCGGGAGGGGATAAAAGGGGAAGCTCAGCTGACTCAGAAGAGGGACATCGAGGAAGGAGTTCCAAAGGGCTGGGCTAGTGGGGCAGGTGCAGTTGCCCCAGAAGAGCTTCAAGGAGCAGGACTTGCAGGCAGCACAGTGCAGCTGGCAGGGGAGGCTCCCTGCTGGACTTCAGGATCCCCAGCAGGAGGCTGCAGCCTGCAGGAGAGGTGCCCCGCCTGACTCCGGCAGAAAGCTGTGCAGTGACCCGAGAGGCTCCCAGCTCCACTTCATTTCTCCAGCAAGAGGCAGGGCAGCTTGTTGTGAGGCAGGGGCTTCCAGAAAGTCAAAAGCCTTAGCAACCTGAAGCAGGGCCAGCAGTGGTGGCTGTGTGGTAGTCTCTGCCTACCATGTGGGAGACCTGAGGTTAAGTCCTGGCTGGGTCAAGTAGGGGTGAGTGAAGTGATAGAGGAGAAGTTCTTGTTGGAGTGGAGGGGATCATTGTGCCTTCCCCCTCCATGTACCTATGCCCTATATCTCTTGTTACTTGGTGTTTTGTATTTTGTGCATTTTATATTTTGTCAATCAGTATTGTTTATTGTGTTTTGTGCTTTAATATTTCATTAAACCTGTCTTTTTTCTTTTTTGTTAACTAGATGAATATGTCTATGAATGTGAATGCCTAATCTTTATTGAATCCTGTCCCCTCAGGATATTGTAGTGGGATTCCCTCGGGTTTATATATGTTATGTTCCCATCATGGTTTCTCTCATTAAAAGGCTTATGTTTTAAGTTCCCATTGGTGATCTGGCTCTGCTCAATTGGGAAGAAGGGTCCCTACATCTTCTACAATGCTTGTGCACTGGCTCTGATCCCTTCAGTTGGAGAGGGGGTACACCTTAGAGTACCACTTGGGTTACATAAGTGAGGCTGTCTGATCTGCTGAAGTCCTGTATGTCATTCATTGCAGCAGGCAAGACAGGAGCTACATGCACTGGAGGATGATGGGGTACCTCATGAGCCCTGAACAGACATGGCAGAAGTGGGGTTTTGAGCCTGCTGGTAAAGGGGTTACTGGACTATAGTTCTGTAGAGCCAGTCAGCTGAATGTCCTGCATAAGAAGCCAAATCCAACACACAACTGGAATAGTCAGGCAGACCCTCAGATGAAGCATGCAGACGAGGAATCCTCTTCCCTGTTCACATCTTTGAATCCAAGGATCAGCTGCAAAGTCATTCCAGTTGGGCTATTTCTGCCCTTATATGCTAACCCCTGGCATAAGGAAGATCCAGCATCCTCACATCCATCCCTTTACTTACGGCCATGTAGGCAGCTATGAGTAGAGCTTCTGTACCACACCTAGTCCTATGGAACCCAATTCCATCTCTGCACTGCATGTCTTCACTTGCACACCACAGCAGAATAGCACCAGCTCAGCTGTTTGGGGAATCTGGGGATTGGACAGGAGGGAGAGACCTTAGAGATGTTCTTGGGGATACAAGATGGAACAACAGCAAGGGAGAGGTACCCATCACCTCCATGTAGGTGTGAGCTATCCCCTTCAGCCTTTGTAGAGTTCTTCATAGGAAGTGATGACCTGAATTTGTGTTTGGAAAAGTTTGCCCAAAGGCAATTGAGACAATGGGGGACTCTCAGTGCACAGGCCAAAGCAGGAGATCTGTTCATCACTCAGCCCGGGCAGCAGGAAGGTGCAGTGGGGTGGGGAAGGAGAGTTAGAAATGTGAAGGCACATTAATTCTATATTGGGTGGAGGGAAGTGTGAATCTTAACTGAAAGGCTGTTGTCTACCTTGAGATGTGAGGAAGGAGCTGTCTGTCTTATTCTTTCTCCCTCCTTCCTGTGCTATCTTGTGAGTCAGAGTGGGTGTATCACATATAATTAGCCTAGATTACCATTCATGTTGAAACAGCTACCTTGCAAAGCTATCTTCCATCAAGAAATAAGTGCCAACTGAGTGACCTGCATCAGACAGCTAGGTGACCTATTCCACTTGAGAGACTGCCATACAGTTTGATGCTTGTTGGATTAGGAAGTGTGACCACAGTAATTAGCAGGAAGTTTCTGGATCTGGCTACGGCACATTAAATGCAGGACAGGCTCTTCGAGAAGGCTGACCTTGGCAAATTGGAGTGGGGCACACAGGGAGGGGTGAGGGGATGCTGGGATGTAGAGAGAGAAAGTTATGAAGGCAGATTCTGTGCTACTGATCTGGATGCACACTTGATAGGGTGTGTCTGATTTTAAGATTGGACAGCTAAAAAGGGCCTTTGATACCCCTGTATGAGGAGTTTCTGTCTGGAACAGTATGAGTTAAAACAGACTGATTTTCCTTCTCTGGCACAAGCATGCTCCTAAATGCCAGGATAGTACAAAGGGAGCAAGTGTTGCAAAATATCTGTCCTATAGGTTGCAAAAATCTGTGATTGTTAGAAGTTGTACAATATATGGAAAATATGTACGCGGTTTTATATGGTGTATAAAGATACAGGAGGTAGGAGAAATGTATGCTCTCCGAACACCCATCTTCTCTATCAACAAGTATGGCCTTGAAGGCAACAAGCTTGTTTTTTTTTGGTTTGTTTTTTGGTGGGTTTTTTTTTTAGTGCTCTATATTTGTATTAGTCACACCCATTTATTTTTGGCATAATTCATGCACAATTTGAAACTTGGCAAGGGTAGGGATGTTATGGCCAACATTCAGTCTTGCTTCAGGAGTTTCTATGAATATGAATGCCTGAAGTTTACATAGGCTTTCTCTGTCACTATGACAACACATATTTGTTGTGAAGCCTTTGTACTTTTAACTGTAAATTAACCTCAAATGCAGTAGGATGTATAATGCTGGTGACTATTAAATAAACCATTTGATGGTTTGGGGCAGTGGTGCTCAACCTCCAGCCTGTAGGGCTCCCCACGGTTCTGGACGTTTGGCATTGGGGGAGCAGTGGCAGTGTTAATTGCTGTCCCCTCCCCAAATTTGCAGGCTGATGGGGAGCCCTGTGGGACATGTTACATGTTACCTGTAACATGGCCCTGCCTGAGCATTCAGAGTTGCAGCGTAACTGGATCCAGGTGCAGGATTGAGACAGAATATAGGATCACATACGTGGGCCAATCTCATGCACTGAACTTGTGGACCAAGCCTGTGCCAGTCATCCAGCCTGCAAGGACTCTGAATTGCAGCTGGGCAGCTAGGTCCACAACACTTAAGGAGAGCCAGCTGACTCAGCCTGCTGTGACTTGTTTTAGGGCTGCTTTTAAGGAGCTCTTGCAGCACCTGGCTTCAGCTGTGAAAACAAACTGGCTTCAGCTGTGAGTAGCTGTCCCCTGTGTGACTTCTTCCCTGGTGCCTGCTCCTGAGTTGCTGCCCATGTACCCAGTCCCTGAACTTTGGAACCCCAATTTTGACCTTGGCTCACTTCTTGACGTCCACTTCTGATAACCATTCTGGCTTGGTGTGGACCCTGGCTGATCTTAGCTTGCTTCCAAGCTATGGATGCTGGTAACACAGCCCCTGGCTGTAACTACTAGGACTAGTGCCTGTCCTGACACAGTTTGTGGGCTTGGAAGATTGGGCACTACTATTTTAGGAACATGTATCTTAAAAATTGGCAGTATTTATAAGGGGCTATTTAAGTAAGAGGAAAGTTGACTAGAAGCCTGATCTGACAGGAAGCATTATCACGGCTTATAGTGTGCTCTGTGTGGATGTGAGGGGCACTGCAGAATTGGGCTCTTCATGAAGGGGTGTCAAATGCACACAACCATATACAGTTAACTGGAAAAAATAGTAGTAGATGTTTCCTTGTTGGATTCTTTCAGTTGTGCTAATTTTAGGTGTTATACATAGCTATATTCAGTAGAGAATTTTCAGTGAACAGGACTTGTAGAGGAGTGTTTTCTCCTTTAAGTGGTAGATGGTTGTGTTTTCAAATCAGCCTGTGATCCCTTGGTCCCCCATGGAGTCTGCTCCAAGTTCAGTTTTTGCACTGTGAAGGATTTTATTTAAATAAATGGAACTCTTACAGTCTATGACATCTAGTGTGTATTCAATGGTATGTGGGAGCAGGATCTACAAGCACCAGGCACTAATTCTGCATGTCTGGAAAAAAAAGGGGAAATAAATTCAGGTACAGTGCTGTTTCTTGGTCACTGACTTGGGTATGTTGGTGTTTCAGGCATCTCATAA